>NW_026294402.1:63661564-64076564 GCF_007827085.1 Peromyscus californicus insignis
CTGTGGTCAGAGAACAGAACAGCCACTAGATATAGAGGCCAGAAAATGGTGGCACACACACCTTTAATCCTAGCACTCCAGAGGCAGAGATCCGCCTGGATCTCTGTGAGTTCAAGGCCACATTGGAAACAGGAAGGCATGGTGACTCACACTTTTAATCCCAGGAACTGATGGCAGAAAGCAGAAAGATATTTAAGGCATGAGGATGAGGAACTAGAGGCTGGTTAAGCTTGTAAGCTTTTAGCAGCAGTTCAGCTGAGATCCATTTGGATGAGGACTCAGAAGCTTCCCGTCTGAGGAAACAGGATCAGCTCAGGAATTGGCAAGGTGAGGTGGCTGTGGCTTGTTCTGCTTCTCTGATCTTCCAGCATTCACCCCACTACCTGGCTCTGGGTTTGATTTTATTAATAAGATTCTTGAAGATTCATGCTACAATGGGGCAGGGGTGGGGCTTAGTGGTGGCAGATATGGGCAGCTGGTTAGCTCAGTGTCTGCACTGGTGGTGCCAAGGCAATTTGAAAGGGCGAGGACAGAGCAGAAGAAATCCCAAGAAGACCGATATCAAGGCTGAATGCAGATCAGTCTTCATGCACGAAAAGGCCTGCATCCAAAGGAGGTGACCTCAGGGTGAGTGGATGCCTTACCGAAGGTGGCTGGAGTTTTGACTCACTGCTGAGTCCTCTGGAGGCCATCGAACAGGTGATTCTGCTGAGTGTAAAATGCCAAGGGTGGACCAGGTGTGGTGCAGCACACCTGTGATCTTGAGCGATGAAGTCGGGAAGAATACAAGTTCACGACCATCCTGGGCTACACAGCAAGAGTCTATTTCAAAGAAAACAAACACCAACATCCAGGAATGTAGTGTGCCCTCGTGGAAGCTGACAGCCCATCAGAAGTCCTGGTCTCAGTACAAGGTGGTCCCAAAGCGATGCTGTCTCATCCCAGTGTCCAAAACTATACCTCCTCAAGGCTGCATGTCTTTCTGTCTTTTTCTTTACAGAATTGCAGTGATGCCTTTGTCTGTCCCTAAGCTGAAGATTGAGTGACACACCACACCGATCAGGGAATTCCCTTGAGAAGCCAGTGTGTACACCTGTATTGAATGTTTACCTGCCTTCACGTCAGATACCCCAAGGGCCAGGATAAGCACCTCAGTTCATTTCAGTGTCTCCTTAGCTCTGTATGAGTCCATTTTCTCTTCTCTCTGGGCCCAAATCATTGGAACCCCCTTGGGTTGAAATAGGTCACAGAATCACAGTGTAAGCAACCGTGCTCTTCCCAGGCAGTTCATGCCATTTGATAATCAGAGCCACTGAGCAGTGACAGATGGTGCTGTGGGGAAGTGGGACTAGACACCCTTCAATGTCACCCCCACTAGAGAAAGCCAGGCTTTCAAGATGCATCTTGTTCATGATCCCACACTTCATTGAATGCTTTGGTTTATAATACAAATGCAACTGCGAGGATACCTGTTTTCTCCAGGGGCGCTACTGCTCTTCACCTTCCTTCCTTGCTTCATAACTGAACCAAAGCTTTTGGTTTGTGCATCTCAAGAAACTGCCTGAGCGGTTTGTAGCCTCAGAACAAGAGAGGATGCCTTGGTCATTTTCATTTCAGAACACCCATGCATTTCCTGTTCTTTCCAACGTCCTTTTGAGAATGTGTGCTTTGGGTGGTGCCCAGAAGTGGTAAGGAAAGTATTTATATACTAAGTCCTCTTTGCTACCAAACTACACTGGGTCTGTTCAGACCTCAGTTTCTGGAATTCACTTCTCCTAGAATGCTGGTGGATTGGAGACACTGAACAATTCATATAACGTTAACACTTACGTTATAGACTGTGCCCTGTTCTGGGTGTGGACCCAATCAAACAGTATCTCAACCAATGAAGTAGACCTCTTACTGTGTTCGCCTGGTTCCCTACAGGGTCATATGTCCCTCCCTCTATGGGTGAGTCTCAACTCCCAGTCTACACACAAGTTGTTTCTTTTTTTTCTGTGAATAAGGTTAGACTTTACAAAATAAGAAATGTTTACTATATAAAAAGCAATTCAGTGCATAGTCATTTTGTTAAAGTATACAGAGAAAGACTCTAACTTACACAGAATTTTACTTCCGTTCTTTTAAGATTTGCTTTTCTCTGTTGAATGTAGAATTCTTGGGTTAGATTATCAAAGTCCTGGACACGCACAGTTGTTGGCACAAATGTTGTCTCTGTTTGAAACTTAGATTTGTAACCACTGAAACCTAGTGACTCAGAGTAGCTGAGATAAGGGGAATGTAGGCAACCTTGCCCACATTATTGTGATCACATCACATCCTAAAATCACAACAATATCCAGAAGCTCACTATTCTCCCTACAGACCAATGTCTGTATCAGCGCCCGTGTCTGTGGAGGGACCAGTGGGAGAGAAAGGGTCCAGGTGATGAGTCTTTTGGCGAAGAGCAAGAAATGGCATTGCCTTGGCTTGTTTTCAGCCGGGTCTAATTTGTAACGGTCTTGCCTTCATTTACAATGCTGTCGGTGTATATAAACAGTAATTTGCTCTTCTTAACACATACTGTAGTTAAGAGTTCTGTTGGGAGCAATTGGTGTTCTTTATCTGTGACATCATGAGCATTTAAAAAACAATAATTATAAATATCCTCCAGGGTGAAAAAACCAGAAGAAAGAATTAGGGAATCATCTAGAGAGTCTAGTTGTTTTCTTTGGCTGTTTTTTGTGTCTGTGTTTTGGTGTGTGTGCATGTTTGTGGGCACGTGCGTGCGTGCGTGCGTGCGTGCGTGTGCATGTGGATGCCCAGGGTTGATCTCAAATATCATCCCTCATCATTCTTCACCTTATTCACTGAGACAAGGGCTCTCCATCAAACCCAGTCACTCTACCTAATCTTGATAGCCATTTTTTTTCCCCCCTGGGAATCCCATCGTGGTCTTCAGAGGCAGGAATTAGAGACAGGCCACCACACAGACAGACCCAGGATTTCTAAGGGTTTCTGGGAATCCAAACTCCAGTCCTCCCAACACTTGAATGCCAAGGGCTTTAACCACCAAGCCATCTCCCTGGCCCCCAGGTACAGTTTCTGATGGTTACTCCAGGCTCCTCCCACACCCCCATCTCCATTCCCTTTCACTGCCCCTCTCTCTCTTGCCCTCCTCAATTCTTTCTGTCAACCTCAGCACAGACTATACACTAAAAATCGGAAGGTGCTGCTACTATTTGGAGAAGTCTTTCTTCCCTCTAAAGTAAATTTTTGTTATTAGCTTTGATCTTCCAATTCTGAACCCGGACTCTGAAAAAAAAAAAAAAAAAAGCCTGCATTTCTTGACATGCATAGTGATTGGGGGCTGGGTGGTGTCTTTTTCTCTTTTCAAAAACAGGGCTGTAGCTACCAATGATAAGCAAGGTTTGGATGACGTGAGTCTGTAAAAACCTCATACAGCTCAAATTGGTCTGTACCATGAGATGTGGACATAAAAGTATAGAGAAGGAAAAAGATCAATTTGTCAGAGGCATACTTCAGTTCATAAAATTTGCAGTAACAGGGTGACATTTCAACAGAGGAGGCCACTAGATTAGTTATGGGGCATTTACAGTGGAGGGAGCGAACCTAGAATGCAGTCCAAACACATAAACCACTTAAATTCTTAGAGTCCAATTTCATCCAGTTTCTTGCTAACTTTGAATGCATTTCCCACTAGGAAATATATTTTGCATGCTTTGAGACTCGCCAGCAGGCTCAGAAAAGCCTGTGTCAAGCATAATGTATCTGAGCATTTAAAAAATGTATTTTTATTTATTTCTCTCTGTGTTTTGGGGGTGGGGGTGCTGGACTGAATCTGGATCCTCCATAAGAGCAGTAATTGTTCTTAACCACTGAGTCATCTCTCCAGCCCCCTGCATTTTTGTTGTTTAAAGAGTACAGAGTCAGGTATGGGACAGCTCTGGAGTTCAGGAAAACTATAGTGTTTTCTGGTTACACGGTCCTGGGCAACTCACTAAGCTTTGAGCATCAGTTGGTTTGTCTATCATATTCAGAGCAAACTATTTTATATGACAGACATGGTGGTGCACACCTGTAACCCAAGCAGTGGAGTGGCTGATGCAGGAGGCTGGTAAATTTGTGGCCAGCTGGGGATACTCAAACAAAAACATGTCTCAAACTTTCCCTTGGAAAAAAAATTAATCGTTAGAAAATTGTAGACATAGGTAGCTGTTGACACAGATGGTTCCAATTCTGTACTTAAGACTGTCACCTTTGAAATCCAAGGACTCAGAGTAAGGAAAATACATAATAAGGAAATGCATAAGGACAATGCAAGCAATATTACCTCCTTGTTCTGACTGTTCCATGCTCTAAAATCGTAACAGGAAGTACAAACTTGCTGTCCACACGCTGTTTTCTTGGGCATGGGTCAGTGCTTGATACTGAGTCTGCATTTGATAAGTGTTTTCAGGGTGAACGAACAAAGAAGTATGTGGTTTATATCTATGAAGAAGCCATCCCACCAACCAAAGAGCCCTACAATCCCTACAGCCTCACAGTGGGGACTTGAGGCCAGGATTTACAGAAATGGAGCCTTCTCAGAGAGGATTCCGTGACTCTGCATAGATGGCATCAGGTCTCCTTTACAAAACGCGGTAGTTGGAGTCCTGGCTGCTCCTGTTTCAGCAGCAGGACCAGGGGCTTTCCACACATCCTGCCATCTTCTGATTAGGGGCTTTTCTAGAGGGCAGGGGAGTGTGTAGGGTACCGATGGAGGCATAATAGTGTATGTGATGCTTTCTGGGTCCTGCACAAGTGCTTTTCCACATCCAATGAGTGTGGTAAACATTTGTTGACTCGGTTACAAGTTATATTCTTGCAAATCCAGGACATGGTGAACATTTAATACCCCCTTGCAATAGAATAAAAGGTATAAAAAGATTTTAGAGGAAATAGGTGAGGCTTAGGAATCAGGTCCCTGGGGAGGGTGCTTGCAATGGAAGCCTGAGGACCTGAGTGAAATCGCCAGCACCTACAGCTAGGCATGGAGGCACACACCTGTAAGCCCAGCTCTGGGAGGTAAGAGACAGACAGATTCCTAGAACTTGCTGGCCAGCCAGCCTAGCCAAGTCCAAGAGAGGTCCTCTCTCAGAAAAAGAAGGTTGAGCATGATTAAGGAGGACACCCACTATTGACCTTTAGCCTCCACATGTACATGAACATGCATGGGTGTGCACATACGTGAACATACACAAGGAAGAAAATATATGAAATATAATTACATTTTATTGGTTCAGTGTGAAGAGATGAATGTATTTAAAACAATAAAGAGCAAAAACACCCCTAAGAATTAAGACATTGGCGTCCCTCCCAGGAGGGAGTGAAAGGACGCAGCATCAAGACTTGGAGCCATTGTGTTCTGACTTTGGGAATGGACTTTGAGTTTATTTTAACGTGACCCAGGCTTTTCTAATTATAGTCAATTCTGGAAAAAAGAGGCTCGGGTGGATTCTTCCTAAAGCCATCTTCTATTTCAGAAGGCACACCTTCGGAAAGTCTCAACATTTCAGGAGGCATTTTTATTTTTCTTTTTTCCTCTTCTTTTCTTCCCTTTTCCCTCTGAAGCAATGCTGCTTTTATTTATTTTATTTTTTTCTTCTTCTTTTTGAGCTCCAAGGGCTGACAGCTGGTCTAGTTTTGCTTGGGGACTTTTTCACAATGTGGATTAATCAATGTTATGAACTGGGTCCGTGGGGTTTTGGGAATGTAATTGGTTTCAGATGACACTTTGCTAGTCAATCTGCCAAGCAGCCGAATGTTGACACAGCTGAACAATTCCAGCTGTTTCCACTCGCCCCTTCCTCTTTCCCCGGACTCTGCATCCTTTGCTGTGTTTGTTTCTGCCTGCTCTCACTGTTGCCCTTCCTCACACTTCTTGCTTTGCTCTGGTCTGGTGTGCCTCTACTTCCCCTGCATCTCAGATCCTCTGCCCACTTTTCTTTTGCAAACTCCTTTTCTTGGCTGCTTCAGTTTGGAAAGAGCTGACACTTTTTTTTTTTTTTTTTTTTTTTTTTTTTTTTTACCATTTGGCTTCTTTGAGCAATCATCGAGTCTGTTTTTTAAGGGCACAAGCTACAAATTGAGCCTTTGGATAAGTGCTGGGATCCTGTGAATGTTTGGTTTCACAACTGGTTTATGAACTCTCTCTCTCTCTCTCTCTCTCCCTCTCTCTCCCCCCCCCTCTTTTAATTCCTCAAGGCATACCTTTGAATAAACAATACTAGCAATTAGCTTTGTTCCGTGCGTGGTTGCTTTTACCCTTGCATATCACTCTGAGGGGGAGCAACAGAGATACACACATCAGTATTGCTGCCAAGAAGGTGTAGGATTAGAAGGCAAGGACAATAGAGACTGATACTATGTTGTGTACAGTGTATTTAGTGTCTCTATACTGTTAGTCTGGTTTGTCGTTATCAGACTAATTTCATCTTATTTTTTTTTCTTTTTTTCTTTTTTTTTTTTTTTTCTTTTTTTCAAGACAGGGTTTCTCTGTGTAGCTTTGCGCCTTTCCTGGAACTCACTTGGTAGACCAGGCTGGCCTCGAACTCACAGAGATCCACCTGCCTCTGCCTCCCGAGTGCTGGGATTAAAGGCGTGCGCCACCACCGCCCGGCTTCATCTTATTTTAAAGAGTTCTTGCTTCTGTTGATTTCATGTGGAGGGATGACTTGTACTCTTCACATGCCTGATACAATGTTTGCTGTTTCATTGGGTGACTTGCAGGCCTTGGTTCAAATGTCAACAGTAGGGTTATGCTTACTCAGGTGAATGCAGTCATCCACCATAGCTGAGACTCTCGGTGTGGACAGAGTAATCCCAGTCTTCCATGCTTGATCTGTGTTCACTAAGTGGATGGCCCATATTTAGAGGCTAACAGCCCAGCCTCCTGCTCTGCCTCACGGTGTAGACTTAAAGGTGCAAAGTTATCAATGGATTCTCAAGTTAAGCCGAAGACATCAAAGATCATAGCACAACTGAAGATGCATCAGGTTCCTCCTTCAAGGACAAGTGTTGGGGAATGCTGTCGGAGAAAACAGTGAATGCTGTCAGTCTCCATTGGGTGGAACAGTGGTCAGGTGGTGTTCTACAAACAGTGTAGGCCTTTAGGCTTTGTGACGGCTGGTCCAAAGTAATACTTTTATATAATGATTTGGGTAGTGAAACTTTGGGATCTCTCTAAGAGTGGATCTCTCTCTCTCTCTCTCACACACACACACACACACACACACACACACACACACACACACACACACACACGAGTGCGCCTCTGGACAAAATAATTCAAATTGCATTTGGAGGTGGGCAGCCAGACTTATGGATGACAACCTGGTAAATGAGCCTATGGGTCACCTCAGCCATTTTGCACGTGGCTTTGACAAAGACATTGTTTTGGTCAAGAAAAAAGCCCCCCTGCTGAGTGTAACTGGGTGGTATTAGAGTCACAACAAAAAGCACCTGTCTGTCCATCTGTTATACAGCCTACACATGGACCAGCACATAGGAACAGCCTGAAAACCAAAAAGTATCTGATGGAAAATTAAATTACCCAGCGAGTTGAGAGATTGCCAGGTTGGGGTAAATAAATGTATTTGTGCTTCTTACTTAGAAAGCTGAGTCCAGGTGGATGGAGAATCTATAAGATTATAGAGAGGCATGGAAGGAACCTGGACTTGTCCCCCAGTAGGGCAGCAGTAGCACGGCATAGGTTTTGAGGGAGGTGCCACAGTGTGTTGGACAAGAACACTGTATCCAAATGCCTGCTTATCTCACTTTTTCTGACTGTGGACAACTAATCGTCATAGTTCTTGATTTTATTACCTGAAAATCTGGCAGTAGGTTCAGAAAACATGAGGTAAGATTACGGCATGGAACCTCATACTTGTAACGGTCGTTAATGGATGGCCATTGTCACCCTCGCCATCACCAGTATCAGCAACATCTCATTTTATCACTATCATGATATGGTTTGACTAGAGTACTTTCAGTCAAGTGATATGGATTAATATCAGATATTTTGAGGTCCAGCCTCTTCATTTCCTTCCCAGGGGCCCAGAAAAGATGCTACTAATGGCGGGGAATGAATCTAGGTACACAGGGCTCTTTCCCTCTTGAAGGACACTTGGGTCCATCAAGGTATATATAGCTTATTACATACAGCTGGGCTCCTATTTCATAGTCTTGTGGCCCGTGACAGGTTAAAATTTCAAAGAGTTTATAAATGTGCACTAATGCAAAGATCAGTTGTCATATAATTCTTATAACTGGAAGTGCAGGGGATCAATCTTTAGCCATAGACACAGACATCAGGGCAGTCCCACCCCTTCCCACAATGCTTCCTTAAATATGACTGCCAAAGTTACCAGCGATGACAGGACTAAGCCCACTCATCACTTGGGCATGTATGTATATACTGACTATTTTTTAGACAGTCTCATGTCGCCCAGGCCTAGGGCTTATGCCCCTACCCAGCTATGGGCTTTTAACCAGGCTTCCAATATTAGGCATGGATTCTTTCATATGTATCAAGTTTCCAATCCAATCAGAAAGAGGTTGGTGACTCCTAGAACAATCATGCCAGCTTTGCATGGGCACATTTTTCCCTAACATGCCAATTGAGTCAACTTTTGAATTATAACCTTACAGATACTTTGCAAAATAGACTGAGGCCTAGCATATTTTTTTAATCTAAATTGTAGTCATTTTTGTCGTGTTTGGTGTACTGGGAACACTAGTGATTTGTGCCAGATTCTGTTAGTGGAGGAGCTGGGGAAGACTGAGCCCCTCAAGGCAAGCAGTGACATGGCATTGGAGTCAATGGGATGGGCTGGGATGGAAGAACTTGGGGAATGTTGCTTCTTGCTTAGCTGTCTAATACATTAGGCATTCTAGAATTCTACTTCTAGGCCATGAAAGTGATTGGGAATGTTGGGCAGTAGCTCCTCTGGCTACCCAATGATGAGGGGAAGCAGAGGTATCTTAATTCAGAGCATGGGGTCTCTCAGCCACCTGCCAACTCTCCGTGTTGAGTGACAAAGATTATTTTTTGTAGTGTGGACCACTGATGCTAGAGAAATGTGGAGAGGTGGTGAAAAACAGCACATCCTTGTCCTTCAGACAGACTCACAGAATCAATATAGAAGGGGTTGGCCTTCATGTTTAACAAGCTCTCCAAGAGTGTTCACAGTGAACCTGAGTTCCATACAGCCCAGCTTTGAAATGTGGCCTCCCAGACTCCTTCAAGGTTAATGTCTTTGCATTTCAGAGCATTACAAAAGTGAGGAAATGCTGAAATAGTTGGTCCTGAGGAGGTGCACACTAAAATCACCTTACGCACATCTCAGGTAGAGACTGACTAAATGAATTGTAGCGATTCTTCTCAGTGATAGGAGTTGGTATCTTCCCCATCAAAATGAGATGAGATTGTGTTGGGTATGCATTGGCACTCCCTCCCCAGAGGCTCAGGGCTGATTACATAATGTGGTAAACACACCCTATCTCTCTGTCCTCTCACTGTGGTTTATAAAATGTGCTGTGTTGACTTTAACCACCTCCGCTGCCCTTGGGGGTGACTTGAGAATGTCATGACTGGATGTAGCCAAGATGTCAGCTGCGGAATATGCTTATGCTTCCTTCTGATGTCAAAGAGAGGTCTTGCAGGCAGTGACATAGCACAGTACACAGAGAGGAGCCAAGGGTCAGAATTCGGCTGCCCAATGTTTACGCTTGTAGAGTCTCGCTCACTCATGTTATATGCCAGAGCACCAATTCATTTCCCAAGAAACCAGATTTGGGCTTTTCAAGTTGAAAACCTAAGAATTGGGGATGTAGCCCAGTTAGTAGAGTACTTTCCTAGTGTATCCATGAAGTCTTAGGTTCTGTTCCTGCTATAGCGACACATAATCTCAGCACTTGGGAGATGAACACACCTGTGTTCCATGTCATTCTCAGATACCAGCCTGGGCTATGTGAGACCTTGTCTCAAAAATAAAAAGCAAGTTGAAATGCTATCAGTTCATATTTATAATCTCTTCTGATAACAGTGATAACTCATAGTTGAGTACATACTGTGTGCAGGGCAGTTTTCTCAACACTTGGTACATTTAGTTATCCATTTGTCCCCCATGGTCCCCATCATTACTCCATCTGAAAGATGAAAAAGTGGAGACTCTAGAGACCTTTAGGGATGTTTCTAAGGATATACAACTAGTGAAGAGGAGACCCAAGTTTCCTTCTAGATCTTTCCAGGATGGTATTTCATCCTTCACTGCACCGTGGATCATGCCGATGTCAAAAGCCTTTTGTGTAGCTACAAGGTCAGATACCCGTGAGCTACTCTCCATTTAGCTAGTGTGAGATAACATTTCCACCAGGGTCAGGGGGGCTACATGCTTTAGGTTACCTTTTAATTTTCTAGCATGTTCTCAACAGACCACCTCAAGGTGTTCCTATAAATAGCTCCATCAATTGCACAAGATTTGCTTCATAGAAAGCAAGCTAGCCCCCACTGAAGAGAGTCCAGGTTTTCTTTGGGGCCTGCCTTCTTAGAAGCCACCAGCGGCCCCACAGAGAGAAGAGAAGAGATCCTCTTTAGTCCTTAAGTTGAGGCGGTTCTATGGCTGTGGGTGACATGAAAAATGCATATTTTGATTGGTGGGCATCACCGGCCTAGTACTTATGGCTGTGTCTTGCAGATCCCAGGATGGGCAGCAAGGAAACCCTGTATGTTTCAAGACCTTATTACTTACATAACACATCACCATCATTTTAAAATTGGTGTGTGTGGGTGTATGCGCGTACACACACACACGCACACTCGCACGCATGAGTGCTCTCAAGCACACCCTCATAGGCTAGAGGACAGCCTCAAGTATCATCCTCAGGGATATCCCTCCTTTAAGAAAGGGCCTCTCATTGGCCTGAAGATCACCAATTATGCTAGGATGGCTGGTCAGCAAGCCCCAGAAATCCCCCGACTCTGCCTCCCCAGCACTGGGGTTACAAGCATACACCCAGCTTTTTACACAGGTGTTGAAGAATGGGACATAGGTCTTCATTCTTATGTTTCCAAACCTTACAAACCAAACTTTGTTCCCAGCTATTAAAATTGGTTGTCATTTTTTCACTTCTTTTTTCTTTTTTTTTTTTTTTAGTTCTGTGGATCTTAATCTCAGGTGACACTTTCAAATTGTAAATTCTATCATATTCAAATTAGCATAACAAATTAGAGGAAATGCACATGTAAAATGGAATGCCTCACCCCACCGCCTACTTCATCGTCTGCTCTTGGTGGGCGGTGGTAAGAGCATGGAGGCCCTCCCACTGCAGGGTGGAGGTGACTTTCCCACATGGATACGGCGGCGCTCCTGCTGTGTCTCTGTGCACCTGGGGAGGAGAGAGCTCCAGGCCATCAGTCACTGTACCTAGGCTGCCCCCTCCCCCCCCCCCCCCCCCCCCCACCCCCCCCACCCACTGAATACATAAAGGAATATGCACACAGCAGCCAAGTGTTTCTGGGACTCTGGGAAGCTGCTGACTTCAGAAGCAGTGGACACAGACTCTCCGGGCCTTTTTGCAATCCGTTCCTCTTCCTGTTCCTCTCCCTTGCTCTGCCTTCTTGGCTTCATTCCCCATCTGTCAACACTCCCCTAAGGGTCCTCCTTGGGGATGGCTTAGTCTTGTCAGTTTGGCTGGACACAGTGTGCAAAAGCCCTGTGTTTGGGCGCAGGCCTCGGTCCCTGTGAAGGCCAAGTCTTACCTTCCGATGAGAGAGTGCTTGGTAAACATTGACAGCCGAGTCACAGAGAAGGCTCAGTGACTATAGCACCCCCCCCCCCCATCCAAGCCTGAGGACCAGAGAAATTCCGATCCTTAGAATCTACATAGAAATCACATGTGGTCGTGTCCATGTACAATCCCAGCATGCCTGTGACAACCTGAGAGGCAGGGAGAGCAGACTCCTGACTGTTCCTCAGCCAGCTAGCCTGGCAGACAGTGTGGTGTACAATGACAGGTGTCGCCTCAAATAAGATGGAAGGCGAAGGCTGATGCCCAAGATTGTCTTCTTAGGTCCACACGCATGCTGTGACCCCCACGTACCCACAGTCATACATCACACACACACACACACACACACACACACACACACACACACACGAATAGCAGTGGCCGTTGGGTCAGCTACTGTCTTCATCAATAGTGTTTCTTTTTAGCTCAGTAACTGTATACCAGGTGCTGATAAAAAGATATGTAGCACCCTACACCTTTGCGGAGCTGTGCTCAGCAACCAACACACTAGTTTAAAGTTCCTCTTATCTCTTGCAATTGGAGTGAGGCTGTATTAACCTGAATTCATTTTAATTTACCTAGGGAAGAATCAACCATAAAATGCTTTGAGGCTGGTGTCTAAGAATACTTCAAGCCTCGGAATTAAACTTTAGGAAGAGGGAAAAGTCAGAAGGCTTTTGTGTGCTCTCATTCTGCTGCCCATCCATGCCATGCCTGCCTCATGCCAGCACATGACAGACATGAGTTTCACCGGCAGGTAACCGCCACCCACCCACCCACTCTGTGATGCCAGGTTCTAGGGGAAGGAACAGAGCCCTTCCTCCTCAAGTCCTTCAGGATGCCTGCTTTTGGATCCAGGCGTGACATTTTCATTGGCTTTGAAGCTGGATTCCAGCCTCCATCAATAAAAAGAATGTGGTGGTCTGGCCACTGAAGCATCCCAAGCTGCTTTTCCCATGTGCTCCTTGGCATGAGGAAGCAGAAAAACCAGTGGGGTGTCTAGAGTGTCCCTGAGAAACTGACAGGAAAGGTGCCTCCAAGGGTGGCTGGGATCTTCTCCATCTCCCCTGCTGTGGGCCTCAGGGTCACCCAGACTCCCTCCTGCCTGGAGGTATACTAGAGAAGGCCTGCATCCAGTGCCTACTCTGAGGGGATGTTGTCATGGCAACCACCGGGGACCAGGCCAGGGAGAAGCAAGCTCCTGTGGTGTACTGACTTAAGCTGGAACCAAATGAAGAGGGGAAGCGAGGTGAGCCAGGAGGAACATGTGAACTAGGAGCCTGGATGCCAGGGTGCTGGGGATGTTACCAGGTGCTCCTTTTTGCGTGGCATGATGCCAGGTAATGGGGATGCCTGGGGAATCTGTCACTCCCTGTGAAAGCTCAGCTTGCAGTTTTACTCACCAAGTGTTTCCTGAGACATGGGACCGCCGTGTGGTCTAGGGATCGACGATACCAAGCTACAGAGATGCCTCCACACCACTGTGCAACCAAGACTTCGGAGGCACTTGTCCTGAAGAATAAAATACTATAGTGTTTTGATCCATTTGGAAGAATTATTTTATAACCCCAAGTAACCATCCTTTGTCTTGATTACAGCTGTTGGCTGTCCAGACAGGAGCTTTGAATTTCATTTCCCCCCTGGATACTATATGTACTATTCTGATGTTCTGGAGGATCCCTATTTAGGGGGCAGGGTAGGTAAAGGAAATTGAAGAGGAGTCTCTTTTACTGTAGCACATAAATAGCAGGAAACCATGAGCTTGGATTGCCCAGTAGAAGGGAAGTTTCATGTAGATAGAGAGCATGGTAGTGTACCTCGTACCTCAAAGCAGATCTTGTATGAAGAGAAGATGATGCCTTTGAACCCATATTTCTTCCGGAGCCATATATAATTGCTTAGATAATGGTTTTGAAATAAATGAGTCTGAATGGCTCTTTGGTAGGCAGGGAGAAGAAAATGAGAGGGTCACAATTCAATAATACAATCTTGGCTGGCTGAACCTCATTGGAAGCTGCTCAGGGAACATCTTGTAGGGAGGGTGTGCTGCAGGTGGCCCAGCTGGCCTGTTTCTTGGGGGTTTTTATTCTGTAGCCAGGAGTCTTGGTTGTGCTGGCTCTGTTGAAATAACTGGGAAATAGAGCACTCTTCTCTCCCTTCACTCCCTCCTCCCCTCTTCCCCTTCCCTTTCCCTCCTCCTCCCCCTCCCCCTCCTTTTCTCCTCTCCTCTTCCTCCTCCTTCCTCTTCTGCTACCCTGATGGAGGCAGCCCCCTGAGGTTCACCCACAGGTGATTTTATCTTCTCACTTTCTCTGGGGACCCCATTTTCCTCAGAGCTTCAGGGTTCTCCTGCCCAGTGAAGAGGAGGCAAGTCACTAAGATATCTTAAAAGGAAGATACTGTGATAATAACTATGTATAATCAGGCCATGGTGGTGGCTCATCATGAAGAAAAAAATGACCTCTTCCTGGACCAGTAAAATGGCTCAGTGAGTAAAGATGCTTGCTGCCAAGCCTGAGAACTTGAATTCAATGCCTGGGTGGAAGAAGAGAGCTGACTCCTGCAAGCTGCCTCTGACCTCCAAGTGTTTAACTGAGGGTAGCTTTGAACTGCTGATCCTCCCACTTCTACCTCCCAAGTGCTAGAAAATGAGGATTCTAGGCTGTAGGCATACCCTCATGCCCAGGTTTGAATCACTTCTCAAACCCTTCAGGCCTGATGCCTTTCCATCAAGCTTCTTTACCCATGGTGTTCTGTTGCAGGAATTATATGTTTATCGCCCAGGAAGGGTGGATTCTTGGAGGACCAGGCTCATTCCAGAGCCCCGGAACTCATGCTATCTCTCTCACTTGATTACTGCTCTTCAGTAAACCTTGGGTGCAATACTCAGAAGGCTGATGTTTTGTGTTGTTTCGCCACCCCTCAGTTCTTTAATAAATAAGTAAGGGGAGGGGAGATCGATCGATTAGGAGATTGCAGTATTTTTGGATACCTGTGCATCAAAGGTGTCCATCATGTACTTGCTATGGAGGTATGAGAAGAAGGAATGGTGGGCTGAATATCCTATGTTAATTTCCATTCTTATTATATGGCACAGTTACCTACAGACACTAAATTCCCTGTACTTTTCAGCATAAAAAAATACTTCATGGCATCTAAAGAGATGTTCAAGGCACTTGCCTTCGCAACAGAAAATCCCTGTGAGAAATGCTGTCAGGAAGATCACGTGTGTGTGTGTGTGGGGGGGGGGGGGGCTAGAAGTCAAATATCCATGCATGTGCATTTGAAGGCTTGATAGTCAGCAATCGCGTGCCCTTTATCCTGCTTTTTATCTCACATTTCCTCTTTGTTGCCCACAGAATGAAGTGCACAAGATTGAATTTGAAGTGTGCTGGAATACCTTCATTTTGTGCAGGCCATCTTGAGTTTGTTGAGGTTCCCTACTCTCTCATCTTCTGTCTGTCATCTCTAAAGAGACCTGGCAGGCTGAGATACCCTTGGGTGTTTGGGGGAGAGCGCAGAAGGCAGGCTTCTTCGATGAGCTCACCCACCCAAAATGTCATATCATCGCTGCTCTGTTGTTTCACATTGACTGTGAAAGACACACTCAAAGGTTAATTTTAAGTCTTGTCAGACATAGATCACTAAAGGTGCACACCTTCAAAGCTATCAAGAGTCAAGAGGGACCACAAATGTGAAGGCTGTGTGGGCCAAACACTGTCAGAAGCCCCTTGAATAATCACATCTGGGTATTACATCCCTCACTCAGCAGAAGTAGTGACTATTTGCAGGAGGGAACAGGATGGACATCTGTCTTTTTTATCGTCTTCTCTGGGGCTTGTTTTGGTAACTTTTCCATTCTTTGCTGTTTATTCTAAGCTAGAGATTGCTCATATATATATATTTTAATGGCTTTTGTGTTTCTATTTGTTTTGGTTCCTGGGACTGTATTTAGATGGGAAAAACACCAGATTGAAAGATGGTCCATCTGGTGTCTTTGGCTTTGAGGAAAGCCAGTTTCATCACATCGTGGTGGAGCTGATGGCTGAAAACACATGTTTACCCAAAGTCTGGTTAATTGCTCGCCACTGAAGAATCCTGGGTTTTGTTTTTTGGAGTGGGTCAGACATCGTCCGTTCTCGTCCGGTTTGCTTCCTTCCGCCTGAGACACTGGCAGTGGCAGGAAGCAGGGGTCCAGAGCATCTGAGATAGGAATTCTGATATTTCTGCTCAAGAGGTTTTGTTGTTACTGTTGCAGTTTCCCTTAGAACATGATACTTAGCCTCTCCAAACCTCCATTTCTTCTTGTGATATTAGAATTCTCATGGCTGGGGAGATGGCTCATTAGTAACATGCCTGCTGTTCACTGTGAGGACCTGAGTCTAGATCCTGAGAACCCATCCATGTGAAAAGCCCTACAAGGGAGAACATCTGTAAACCCAGTACCAGGCAGACAAGCGTCTTAGTTAAGGTTCTATTGCTGTGAAGAGACACCATGACCATGGGAACTCTTATAAAGGAAAACATTTCATGCGGCTGGTTTACAGTTTTCACAGGTTTAGTCCATTATCACCATGGTGGGAAGCATGGTGGCATGCAGGCAGACGTGATGTTGGAGAAAGAGCTGAGAGTTTTACTTCCACATCTGCAGACAGCAGGAAGAGAATGCAGCGGTGGGCATGGCTTGAGCAAATCTGAGACTTCAAAACCTGCCCCCAGTGACACACTTCCTCCAACAAGGCCACACCTGCTCCAACATGGCCACACTTCCCAATAGTACCACTCCCTATGGGTCTATGGGGGCCATTTTTATTCAGACCACCACAGCAAGAAAGGTGGATCCCTAGAGCACATGATCCCCCTCCCCCAGCAGAAGCAATAAACTCTTGGTTCAATAAGATAACCGGCTCAAAAAATGAAGTGGAAAGAATTGAAGGTGATAATTGACATTGACCTCTGACCTCCACATGCACTTGCACACATGATAGCCCATCCCTCCTACAGGCACACACACAGGAGCACATACATACCCTCACAGAAAATAAAATAAAGCAAAATAACTTAAATAAAGAATGTGAATACCTAGGGCTGGGCAGATAGCTCAGCTGGTGAAGTCTTTCCTATGCAAGCACAATGACCTGAGCTCAATCTTTAAAATCCACTTGAAAGCCAGGCATGGTGATACATACTTATAATCCAAGAGGTGGGAGGTGGAGTCAGGTGGATCCATGGGGCTCACTGGTCAGTCAGTCTGTCTGGTGAGTTCCAGGCCATTGAGGGATCCTGTCTAAAATATAAAAGTAGAGGGTACCTGAGGAATGATAACAGAGGTTGTTTTTTGGCATCCATACCCATGCACATGTGGACGCGTGCGCGCGCGCACGCGCACACACGCACACACTAATGCCTATCACATAAGGCTGATTGGTAGATTTCTTGATTACTTTTATTTCTAAGCATAACTTTTTTCAGTTAAAACAACAAATGATATATGAATTTTTATGCCTTTGAACAGAAAATGGATGCTCATTTATGGTGGGTTTGCTTCCTACAAAGAGCAGGGTTATTTTTTGAGGGTGGTGTGTTTAATGAAAATCTGCTTTTCAATAGCAGCCGTTACCTTGAACAAACTGGAGCTGCAGCCTCCCGTGAAGGAATCTCACCTGTCAAGAGACATTAATCTGCTGGTGAGGAGTGGAGGGCAGGCACTGTGGTTAATTATTTAAAGCCACTTTTTTCCCCTGAAAACATTTCTCAGACCATGCTGACTCCATTTGTTGCCTATGGACATTGGCAGTGACATTCTGCGTGCGCTTAGGCTGATGTGGTTCTAAAAATACAGGAAAGGAATTTGGGTATGTGATCAAAGTTCAGGGGAATTGTGACTTTTTCTGCCTGTATGTTTTGTCTAAAATAGTTGCTTAGAAAATTCAGATGATGTGTGTGGGAGTGTGTGTGTGTGTGTGTGTGTGTGTGTGTGTGTGTGTGTGTGTACATGGATGTACGTGGATGTGAGGGCGCATGCTCCTTTGGTATGCACTTGCGAAGGCCTGAAGTCCAAGTGAGGTTTCTTCCTCAATCAGTTTCCACCTCATGTTTTTGGGACAGAGTCTCTCACAGGACCTGAAGCTCATGGATTCAGCTAGGCTGGGTAGCCAATGAGTTCCGGGGACCGATGTGCCTGTCCGCTGTCACCAGTACTCTGGTTGTAGACCTGTGGTACCATACTTGACAGTCTTGTTTGGTTGCTGCCAATCCCAACTCAGGTCCTGATGCTTTTGGAACAAAGAATTTAACCAATTCAGCCTTCTCTGTGGCTTCCAGGTGAAAAATTTGAAACAACTCTTTATTTCTAAGGTAAGTTTGTCTAAGTTTGCCTAAATTTGACCCAGGAGATGAGCTTGACACCCGAAACACCTTTATGAGCCAACATCTGCAAGGTGTGGCCAATGAGACGGTAGGGCGAGCATGGCCGGTTGTTGTCTTCTTTGGAAGGAGTGATTTACGGCTGCACAGGGAAAGGCACTCTGTAAACATTAGCTACAGGAGAATATGAGTCCTCACACTGTCCCTGGTCACTCAGTAAAGTCATGCACATTTACCTCAAAAATTGCTGATATGTGGAAGAGGCTTGTGAAAACCAACCCTTAAAACACATTGATGTCAAACTTCCCCAGAGAAAGGTTGGATTCGGACTTCTAGTTCAAAATGAAGCAACTGAAGGAGATTGTCATGGAGCATCCTTGGCCACCTTGTGGGTGAGCTCAGGTATGTGCAAGACTGCTGTCGGCACATAGGTGTTAAGTGGGGGGAGAGGGGCAGCCATGGTTGCAGGGCCAAACCTCGGGGAGTTTGCTGCTGTAGAGCCTGATTGAGCTAGACAGTCACTCTACCACGGAAGCTTACCCCCAACTCTGTTTGTTTTCTGTTTTTGAGTTAAGTTGGGCAGGCTGGTCTTGAACTTGAGATCTATCTACCTCAGCCCCTGGAGTAGCTTGGATGCACCCCTGCTCCGGTCATGCCTGGCCAGCTCGTGAGTTCCAACCCTGACCCTTTTCCCCCTCACTGTTTTTGTTGTTCTCTGGTTTCCAACTCACTAAGAGAGGACAACAGCTCTGTTAGCTTCTTGGACTGAGAAGCCTGTCGGTGCTAACGTATGCTGCTGCATATGTGTGAGAACACTTGCTTGAAAAACAGAAGTTCTCAGCAAAATGCTACCCTTCCTGCCCTCTTCTTTCTCTTCAAGCATAGCATGTGCATGTGTAAGAGCGGCCACTCAAGGTGGAGATGCCGGCTGCACCCAAGCACCAACCTTTGCAGGCCTGCCTCTCCCTCCCGTTTTCATCCTCAACCCAAATTCTTGAGCCCAAGTACAGTTTTCCAGTCCTACCCACCATCCAGCAGCTTCGGGATAAAAGTGAAATGGGGTCTATTTGATTTTGAAAAGATTCCATTTAAAGAAAGGGACTTGTTCAGCTTTGCCGAAAATGACCAAAATAAAATGTCTCCTATTCGGTTTTTCATGAGGACTGAATTTTTTCCAAAGGAAACCATCCCTCGGAAATGCCATAACACGTATAGTCTTCTAAAGGGACAATTGCTAAGGGGACAAATGGAGCCTAAGTGAACTTCATTCTGCTGGCAACAAAAATAACCATCAGCTGGGTGGTCTGTCTGTGGCTCCCTGAAAAAGAAGAAGAATTTTGTTTTCAGGAGACGTTCTGGAAGAATATGCATCCCTGGCTTTGAGGCTGATGCTCTGTCTCTTTCCTTGACTCTGCTTTTCTTAGGACACCAGATCCACAGCCAGCGGTGACCAGAGAGTCATGAGGGTCAGTACAGAGTCCGTGCATGAGTGACCGACCCTTCAGAGCCACGTGGTGGTAGCTAGTTGGAGCTGGATGTGGCTTTCCCCAAGCTTTCTCTGCACTGGCTGGTTACCTGGGCTACACCTAATTACATCTGGATGGGATGGAGTGAGCAGGGTGAGCAAAGGGAATCTAGATCCCAAGAGTCAGCATGAATCACTAGGCCACCATCCAGCCTCATGGGGAGGGGGGCCAAAGCCAGATTTTTGTATTTAAAAAAAAAAATGTTTTTGCAGCTGACAGCTGTATATGAACAGTCAGAGTTCTTTGCAATGAACATCTTAAAATATGGGAATCAAGATTATTGGCTTTGGGTGAAAACCAAGTGATTTGGGACTAAAGGATTGGTTGTTACGAGGGCAAAAGTAGGAGGGGTGGATTTGGCTAAAACTTTGAGCATAAAAAGAAATTAAGGATTGTGAAATGAGGAGCCTTCCTCCCCTTAGGGGACTATTTATAACCCCTACAGCTTAGCTCCAGAGGTGCTTTAGGGGATTAGAGAGAGATGCCTCTTCCATTTCTATGGGGAAGGAGCATGTAGAATATTGTTTCTACAATCCTCAAGCAGGTCCCCAGCTATGTGGGTGGGGTAGAGGCTGGAGGGTTTTGCATAAGGCTCCACCTTGTTTTGCTCTTGTTCTGTGGACACACTGTGTAAAGTCAAAAACTTAAGGCAAGGCCGAGAGGTGGCTCAGCCTGGAAAATGCTTGTTAAACCAAGTATGGGCTCCTGAGTGTTAACCCCTAGTAGGTTCCATGTCAAAAGCCATGCCTGGCTGCTTGCACATGTAATCCCAGAGCTAGAGAACCAGAGACAGGTGGACTCCCATAGCTCATTGGCTAGCCAGCCTACCCAGTCCCTGAGACCCTGACTCAGCACTCAGAAGGCAGAGGCAGACAGGTCCTTGTGAGCTTGAGGCCAGCCTGGTCTACATAACGAGTTTCAGGCCAGCTGTGGCTACACAATGAGGCCCTATCTCTAAATAAATAAAGGAAAAGGCGGAGAGGGCTAGAGGAAGCCACCGCACACATGTGGGCACGCACACAACGTGTACCGCACATAGGCCTGGAAACACACCGTTCTCAAGCAGAGATGATCAACAAGGGGAACTCCCCATCTGCTCCCCCCAAATGAAAACCAAACAAGAAAGTGCACCCTGCAATCTGGAATGCTTCCAATAGAGCAAGTACTGGCATGTCCACACAAGCCATCTTTGAGCTGGTGGAGCAAATCCAGTTTCTGAAATCGATGTCACCCATCCTCCAATTATCACTGGACCAAGAAGGCTTTCTGTCCTTAGAAAAACTCAGAGTCACACTGCTCATTTCAGGAGCTTGCTAGAAAGCTGTGTTAGGGGTTGGGAAGATGGCTCAGCATTTGCTGTACATGCATGAGGAACCCCGAGTTCAAATCCACAGCATCCAAAGAAGCTAGGAATGGGTGTGGAGACAAGAGAATTGCTAGGACTTTCAGGCCACCAGCCTAGCTGCAGATTCAGTGAGAGACCCTGTCTCAAGGGAGTATGGCAGCTCACCTGATGCCCTCCTCTTGACCTCTGTGCATGCATCACATACACGCACACACACACACACACATATGCACTCACAGACATACACACAGAGGTTACTCCTACAGCCTCCATGATACTCAGATGAAAAGTAGTTCACTCACAGCATTGCACTCCAGCTGTTGGAATTCCAACTACTCAACTCACATTCTCCCAAGGAGTCTGAAAGGGGGAGAGGGAGGGAGGGAGGGAAGGAGGGAGGGAGAGAGAGAGAGAGAGAGAGAGAGAGAGAGAGAGAGAGAGAGAGAGAGAATGAAAACAAACAAAAGCACTTCATGCATTTTATCCGTTTCCTCTCAACATTCCTCTGGCTTAAAATACCCTTTATTCCTCACTGTTCCAGTCATTGAGCTGTAGAATATGGTCTGGGTTCAAGAGCTACACTTGTGTTATACTAATGCCGCTGTGCTGGAGGACGGACACTTCCCAGGCCTCCTGGGACAGCTGCTTGCTGAGTGCTGGTGAGAGCACTTCTGCTTGGAGAGGGAGATGACAGATGCTGAAGGCCAGGACTTCAGGGTACGTGCCAGTCAGGGCTGAGGAACCTCGAAAGCATGAGGACCCAAGCTTTATCCCCTGAACCCAGGTTTTACAACCTGAGTGTGGTGGTGCATGTGCTTGTAGTCCCAGTGCTGGGGAGGTGGAGACAGGGGGATCTCTGGAGCTCACTGGCCAGCCAGTCTAGCCTTAACCCATGAGTTCCAAGCCAGCGAGAGACTCTGCCTCAAAAAATAGGGTGAAGGCACTTGAGTGACAGTAGCGATTAACCTCCACACACAGATGCACACTCATTCACATACAGAAGGGAAGGAGAAAGAAAAGGGAAAAGGGGAAGTGGGAAGGAAGTAAAAGGGAAAGGAGGAAGGGCGGGAGGAAGGAAACAGCTAATTGACATAATAGGATAAAATCGAAGGTACAAATCCCATCTCATCTTGGCCTGGAGGCAGGTTGACAAGTAAGGACTTCATAATCTTTCACAATTAGTCCTAGAGATAGGGCCTCCTCCCTCTTGGTGTGAAGTGACCCATGTCCTCTACGGCGTGTGGGAAATGGTCAGTGCAGCCTCCAGGAATGTTTCAAAGCCAGCTCCAGGATTTCAGACCTGCCCATGGAAAGGCTGCCCCAGAGCAGCAAAGACTAAGAGCCTCCCTGAAGCCTTTGCCACTGCCGTCCGGGTGAGAACAGTACATCCAGGCATCACTAGGTGGCACAGCTGCCCTGGTGTATTCTTCTTCTAAAGCCACGCTCGTAACTGCCACGGGATGCTTTGATCATGTGCCTGAGAGAATCCTGGTCCAGAAGGTGATGACACGGGCCGAGCTGAGGAAGATTGCATTAGCAGAGAGCATCCTGGGATGGATTCACAGAAGTGATCTAGTCTTATCTACCACTGTAAGCACCTGCCTGCCAACATCCTTCCTGCCCAGGCCACTGCTGAGTAGACGTTAAGCTTTTAAATTGTAAGCAGTATGTCCCAACGGGGATGGCTCTGTTCAACTCCCCCTAGCCCACAACTCCTACCCTCTCCTCCATGTATGAGACAAGTATTTTAAAATTCCTCCCTTACCCCTTGCCAGTTGTAAGGATAGTTCAACTTTTTATTTCCACAGGCACCATGCTCTTCCTGCCCCTTGGGCATCTTGCCAGTGCCAATTCAGAAGGTCCTTCCTATGAATGGTGCCACCTCACTGCCAGCTGGGTGCTAGGTTACCTTGCTGAGTGGTTAGTCAGTCTATCAGCCAGAGTTCTTGGGAAGAACAGAACTGATACAGTAAATATGCATTTAAAGGGGATTTCCTCGATTTACAAATACAATAAGGCCTTGGTAGTCAACGGTGGCTGCATTCACACCAGGGAGATTGAACAGCCAGTAGCTGCTCAGTCCAAGAGCCAAGTGCCCCCAGTTCCAGTTTGGCCCTGAAGCCTGGAAGGTTCCTGGAGATCCATTGGTCTTCAATGCATGTTGAAAAGCCAAAAAAAACCCAAAAACAACAACAAAAAAACCCCCCAAGTTCTGATGTCAGCAAAGAATGGCGTCAGCAGCAGTGACAGCAACAGCAGCCATACCAGTGGCGGCAGCAGCAAGATGCCACTAGGGTAGATGAGTCTGTCTGCACAACATGGAGGCAAGCAGGCACAAAACAACTCCCCTCCCCCTTTTTTGTCTGGGCTATCACTGGAAGGAGCTGCACACTTTGAGGGTGAGTCTTCACACAGCCACCAAAGGAGCCAGTCAAGTTTAAACCAAGTTTAATCATTACAGTCCAAAAGCATGAACTGAGTGCCCAAACTTAAAGGATTCGACTTTCATTGGCATCTATGTGAGATGGTTGTCCCTAACTGCCTGTCACTTCCGGGGACATGCAGAGGTTGAGTCATCTCCCCAAGCAGGAGCCACTGATAGTCTTCTGTCCACCATGGTGGTTTTGGTTCTTGTTCATGACTTTACTCAGTGTGTATTTTATTTTGATAACTTAACCAACTCAAGCCTGGATTTCATCACGCATGACCTGGGGTCATAGTGGCAACTCCGTCGCTGCAGGAATTCTTCATATGAAACAACTGGGATGGTGCCTGACACTTAAGATCTCCACTGAAAAAGTCAACCGTGATGTCCTCACAGCCAAAAGTGTTGTAGCTGAGGTGGATCCCGGCGCTTTGGCTCTAATCCTACATGTATTTTACTCATCCTGACCCCTGTGTTCTTTCTACTAAGCCTGTTGCTTCCTCTACTGCTTAAAGTAGGGATCCCTAAACTTCACTCACAACTCATTTCCAACCAAGAAAATTTATAGCTGACCCTGGATGCCCAGCCATATAAAATAGGTATGCAGATCAAACATTTACTGATGAGAAATTGTAAAGAACTTTATTTTAAGATAATACTTGTCGGGCGGCGGTGGCGCGTGCCTTTGGTCTCAGCTCTTGGGAGGCAGAGCCAGGTGGATCTCTGTGAGTTCAAGGCCAGCCTGGTCTACAGAGCGAGATCCAGGACAGGCACCAAAACTACACTGAGAAACCCTGTCTGGAAAAACCAAAAAAAAAAAAAAAAAAAAAAAAAAAAAGTAATTCTTGTGGGGCTGGGCATGTATGGCAGTTGGTAGAATGATTGACTAACATACACAAATCCCTGGATTCCATCCTCAGTACTTAGTAAAAACTGGAGGCGATGGTGCATGTCTGTGATCCAGCACTCTGGAGGTGGAGGCAGGAGGATCAGACATTTGAGGTTATCCTTGGCTGCATAGCAAATTTGAGGCTAGCCTGGGCTACATGAGACCTGGTCATAAAACCAAACCAAAGGAGAATCATTGGGTATACATACAATTTTATCATTTATTGAAGAGTAAAGCATATTTGCATAAATTTGCATAGCAATGAGATGGATGTTCTTGTCTATTTTTTACCTAACGCGTTGAGTCTTGGCTGAGCATTTGATACTGCAGGACATGGAGAATCTTCACTATCTATCAGAGTTGTGTATTTTGGTTTTATCATCATCAGCTTGTCACTCCTCACATAAATATGTAGCACAAAAGCGAAGGAGAATGTTTAGGGCTGTTTCAGAAACTGCTAGAAACTGTGTCTGAATCCCAAACAGTAATTCAGTTAGTGACTGTATTTTAATGAAGCTCCAGTCAGCAACTCAAGCAGAAGTTTTTTTAAAATCAAACATTCTAACACAATATGATCCAAAGACTTACTAATTTAATACTTATATGCTGAGGAATGATGAGGAAATATTGAATCTCTGTTTTTGGTAATAAAACATGGTGTTTCTGTAAGAGCAAAAAGTTGTCCATGTACACTAAAAACACTGCAGTCATGACTTACAGTCGTCTTGAATCTGAGCCCAGACGTCTCAGGCACTTTTGCTCTGGATGGTGTAAAGGCACGCACAGCACAAGGCACAGATATTGTGGGTTCCAAAGAAAGGCTGTAGTGAGGTCATAATTAACACGGGCTAGCACTGTCAGAGACACTATGGGTTCACAACCTGTTGGGCTTGGGATTTATTTTTCATGGCCCACAAGTGTAAGAATTTAGATTTACAGCACTTGCTGGCACTCCTTGAATTCTTGTCTTGAATTCTTTTTCATACATATACTTTCAAAATGGCTCCTGAGCTTCCTGAAGACATGGATCAGATATATGGCCGTGCCTTTCTGTTCCATTGCTGTCTTCGCCGCGTTTCGAGTTGTTACAACAGAACCCCCTGTAGAAGTAACTTCAGAAAGGAGGAGCATTTCTCGGCTCACAGTTTTAGGGTACAGTCCATCCTGGTGAGGAAGTCGTAAGAGCAGAAAGTGCTAGCTCACTTTCCCCTCCTTACACAGTCCAGCACCCTCCCCCATGGAATGGTGCCACAGACCCAGGCAGAAAGGTCTTCAGCCTCAGTTAATCCAGTCTAGAAACTCCCTCACAGACACGCCCACAGGTTTGTCTCCTAGGGGAGTCTAGATTCTGCCAAGTGGATGATACTAACCATCATGGTCGCCAACACGCTTTAAGAGAATTACTTATTTAGCTGCCAAACACGGTCTACTAACCCAGGGACGACCCTCGAGGCTGGCTTTAGAACTTCGTTAAAAGTATTTCTTACTGATGAGTACTGCTCAGGCTCGAACCCAGGGTCTTGTGCATGCTAAGCATGTGATCTGCCACCTTTTGCTCTGCAGCTCCCTTCTGGAAAAACACACCCCGAGAACAGTGGGTCCCCTAAACTGTATTCCTAGTGCGGCAACTGCCCAGTGCTTTCTTTAAAGGACCCAAGTTCCTTCTATTTCCTGCTTACATTTGATGCTTTAAACATATGATACACACCCTCACAGGCATGTACATAATTAAAAATAAAAGAAATCTTAAAAGACCATAGGCAGTATCTGCCTTAGACTGCACGGACAGTGAGTGGTTTCCAAACCCAGCTACGAGAAATGACGGAGACGCACGGGATTCCTTAATGTGGATTTTGTGGTCCAATCAAGTGAGTGGGCTCAGTCCTGGTTTTGATGTTTTTAACCTCTCAGCACTTGTTACCTTATTAAAAGCTCTGAGAAGTCCTGCTGCTTAGAAAAGATTTTAACTTTGTTTAACCTACAGTCTCCAAACCTCTGCCAGCATGGAAATTGGTTTTGAAGCATTTTGATTAATGAACCACCTGTAGATCAGTAGTTAGAAATGCTGGATTGGAGGGTGTGCACTCCAAAAGACCCAACCTGATGTATCTTTTAATGACACTTTTAAAAATTGTTGTCTGAGGACATGGACGTGTGTGGTGACCGGTTTCTGAAATGTCTTCATGTGTGTTACTGAAAACATTCAGGGCCTTATCAGGACCAGCCTTGTGCTTTGCATGTGAGCAAGGTGTTGGTAGAGAAGGTCACTCCCCAGGCTCAGCTCTGGATGGAGCTTCAACCTGAGTGGGATTTGTTTGGAGCTACGAGGCTTGATCTGTCCGTCTCGTCTGGCGCTGTGGCAGCTTTCCATGACACCTGTTTTTGTCATCAGAAACATGCCATTGCTTCTCAGGAAAACAAGAAACTAGAGGCAAGGACACTCTGCTTGTTTTCCCCAAACCCCCAATCGGTCCTATTATGTCTGCCCAGCTTCAGCAGTGTTTAGACCTGTGAGGGTGCCCCCAGGGACACTGCTCAGAAAGGCTGCCTCAGCAGGGAGCTTTTAGAAGTGAAGACCCAGGGATGGAGATGGAAAATGTAAGTGCAAGGTAGTATGGGTGAGGGTCAAAGGGGATGCTGTCCTTTACCAGTTCTGAGGCCAGACCTAGGTGTCACTGCCCATGTGTGCTGTGCAGCTGAAGAATGCAGGCCTCCAGGGACTCCCACACCCTCCACAGCTCCCATTTAGAACTTCCCTTTGGAGCCAGGGAGCAGAGCAGTTGGCAAAGTGGTTGTTATGCAAGCATGACAACCCGAGTTCAGAACCCAGAACCCAAACAGAAAAGCCAGGTTCGGTGACCCATGTTTGTAATCTCCATGCCACAGAGGCAGAAAGGAGCAGGTCTCTGGGGCTTGCTGCCCAGTCAGCCTAACCCATTTGGTGAGTTCCAGGTCAGTGAGACAACCTGCCTCAAAAAACAAAGTGGGTGGTTCTTGAAAAATTACTCCAGAGGTTGCCTTTCTGGCTTCTGCATGCATGCACACACACAGACATCTCGGCATACACACGTGTACCTGTACACATGTGAGAATGCACACACACACACACACACACACACACACACACACACACATCTCCTATTGAGAGTCCATTCTCACTAGGATTGGTCAAGGGCACTGGATAGATCCTGAACTGATTGACATCTGAGTCAACTTTAGTCCTGAACCTAAGGAATTTTGAAAATTGTGCATGCCATCAGGTGCTCCTGTGAGCAGAATAATCAAACCAGCTTGGCTGTGGGAGCCAGGATGGATGCTCGTGGGTGTCCAGGACAGAGGTTATAGTGAGGAGACCCATGAACAAGGGTCTTCTTTCTTTGTGGCTCTTTACCAAAGGCGGGCAACCTGCTTCACAAGTATGTCCCCAATGCCGCCTCTGTGGCCTTGTGGAGCTACTTGTGTCTCTGCATCCCAGCTACTCAGAAACAGGAAACCAGGACACAGTGTTCAGCTCCCATTTCCTGGGCTAAAGTGGCCACTGGGGTAAGTGAAATTGGATAAGCAAGGGACTAGCTATCGCAGGCTTCTGGCTGGGAACATACCGAGGGAGAGAATAGCCAGTAAGATGGCTTAAGTGAGATGTAGAGAATTTAGCCAGTAGGCTGGCTTAACCTCACCTTATTGTCAGTGTTTCTGAGTTTTCAATGGTACTGCACGTGAGAAGATGAGTGTGCTTCAATCTTGAACACGCAGATTAGCCTCTTTTAGGTGTATATGTGTTTCCCAAAGCCCTATTTAAATGCTGACTAAACAAACAAACAGAAAAACCTTGGCGATCTGCTGCCTTTGGGGTAGTTTTGAAGTTGCTTTATTCCATTACTGTGAGGACAAGAATCCTGATTAGGCTGGTTCCACCCTAGAAAAGGAAACAGAGACCTCAGATTTTTTTTTTCATTGATAGATTTATTTATTTTAAAGAATTCTCAATACCCTCATTCTGATGTATTTCTCCAGAACAAGGTGAGAGACGCTCCCAGGTGGTGTTCCATTTGCCCTGTTGAGGAGGTAGAGAACACACAGAAGCTGATGTTGCCAGGCCTCCCCCCCCCCCCAGAGGCACTTCTCTGGTCTTGATGCATTTTCTTCCTTTATACTTGTAGAGACCCAAGCTTATTGTTTTTCCTTGTCAGGGAAAAAAATGTGAGTAGAGAAAGAGCAGAGCAGTCTTCCTTTGACATATTTCAAAACTCAGAAGACAGGCTGAGGACGCACAAGCATGAGGACCTGAGTTCAAATCCCCAGACCCGATGTAAAAAGCCAGGTGCGTTGGTGTGTCTGTGGAATCCACATGCTAGGAAGCAGATGGAAGGATCCCTGAGACTGTCGGGCAGTCTATCCAGTTGGTGAGGTCCAGATCAGTGAGAGATCAAAATAGGTGGAGAACGATGGAGGAATTACTGGAATTGACTCCTGGTCTCCACACATACCTGCATGGGTACATGTACCCCTTCTCTCACACACAAAACACAAGAGGCAAATAAAAATGTTAAGGTACAAATATATCCTCCGGTAATTCAGTGTTGTCATATAGTACTTTGTTGGAAATGCTTCTTCGAGGTACATAAACCATGTGCCAGGAAACTAGAAGGAAGTTCAGGTCCCTGAATGCCGGACATGATGTGATGACCTTCAGAGCCCTTTGTGTGACAGCATCATAGACCACCCTCTAGCCACTCAGGTTAGATCTGTGGTGCCTCTCCTCACTCAACCACATGCCTTAGAGAACAAATGAGAAATATCGCCATAGGGTTCACATCAGAGTGCCCAGAGTATGGCTAGTGGCCCTTTAAATAAGGGATGAAGAACTGGCCTGGGGAGCTGGCTCAGTAAGTGTTTGATGTTTAAGCACAGAGACCTGAGCTTGGTCCTCAGAATCCATGGGAAAAAGCCCAGTGTGGTGGTATATGATTGTGATTCTAGCATTGGGGAGGAGGAGATAGGAGGAGCCGCCTGCTGGCCAGACTGCCTGGTGGTTATCAGTGGGTCCCAGACAAGTGAAAGACTCCATCTTATAGTAGGAGCATAAAGGCTGCCATCTTGAGCACAGATAGTCTGATGGAAGAGTCTTAAGCCTGCAGATATCGCTTCCCCTTGACAAAATGTGCTGCTTGGCAGGGAGCTGGCTCTAAATTCCTTTGAGAGCACTTGTTTTTAATCTAAGCAGTCTCCAGGCCAGAAGAACCTGACCTGGCATTGACAGGAGGAAAGGCTGTCCCTTGCCCTCTGTGGAGGGTTTGTTGGAATCCATATGACCATCTTGTTGGCTCCTTTTCCTTGGATCCTGTGGAATACTCACCCATGGTTTGCTTGATTTTCTCTAACAGTATTGAGCAGCACCTGGAGAGGTCCCTGAGTACCCCTATCTCCGTGACTACCCTGAAGAAACCCTCTGCAGCTCACACAGACAGAATGCCTGTCTTCTCCAACATGGCAGCAGGGCCGGTGCCTGGGGTAGACGGTTCTTCAGACTAGTTCCACCTTCCATTTCTCGAGAGGCTCATCAGCTTAACTAAAACCCCGATGGCCTTTACCCTCAGCTCCCTGGGAAGGTCAACCCCTAGGTCACTTGTCACAGTTAATGGAGTGCTGACGTTTTTTGCTAGAATGCAAAAGAATAAGGAAGTTGATCTGGCCACACAGTGACTCTTCTCCTTCCTCCTGTTAATTAAAAGAGAAATGAATCCAAGACAGACCTTTCCCAGGCTCCTCCCTTTTTTCCATACACATCCAGCTTTGGGACCAGGATTCTCTCTCAAGTCCCATCTCCTCTGGCTCCCTGACTCCTCCGGTTCTGCTGTTTCTTCTTCCTGTCCCCACCCTCCTCCCACCTCCCCCTTGCTATGATGTTGGCTGCTGGAGGTTGAGATGTGGGAGTCCATTTCCAGGAGACAGAGACAGTTTGTAGGGCCGTTCTCAGCTCCACACCATCCTTTTCCCCAAGGTCTTTGCTTATAATTTAAAATCAGAACAATGGCCAGACAGTCTGTCTCTGCCGAAGAGTTTTGGTCTAGGAAGGACTGACATGGAGTGTTGATGCAGACAGACCAACCCCTGTCCGATCTTTGATGTGTCAGACCTTCAATATGCCTGCGGCTCAGCCTTCCCTTCAGCCGTGGCCTGGCCTGGCCTGGCCTTTATCTCCGCTGTCTGCCCTGCTCTGACATCTTCTCCTGTACTCCCTGCTCCTCCTCGGATGCTTTGGGTTCTGAGGATCCCAGGAGAAGCCACTGGTCCGTTGCATCCTCCTTCTCCACTTCTCCACTTCTCTTCTGGCCTCAGCCTGGTTTTGCTTCTGTAACCTTGAGAGACCTCATCCCCTCCACTCCGACTTCATAAATATCACTTGCAGATCACCTAGCCATGTGCTTATAGCTTGATAGTTATAACCAGTGGATGTGGGGAGGGACCTAGGATTCCAGATTCTGAATTCTAATCTGTTCTCCTACATTCAAGGACCACATTCTCTCAAGGACTGAGTCTATGGGCTGCTAAAATGAAAGGTAATTAAGCTGGCAGGAACATCAACATTAATGACCACAAAATGAAACAAAACAAAAAACAGAACAGAACAGGGTGGAGCTGTTTCCCAAGGGTCTTGTGTACAGCACCTTCCTAGATGCAACTGATTTACTCATTAGACAACCATTTCTCAGGTGCCTCCTGCACACCAAGTGATGGTTCCTTGGGCAGTGTTTCTTGAACTTGACTCTGGGAGCACTGGAGGGCTGTTCAAAGGCAGCTGCTGATGCAGTAGGTCTGGGTGGGCCTGAAATGCTGCATTCCCATTCAGTTCCCCTCCAAACAGCAGTGCTTCCACAGAACATATCAGAGTTGGGAAGAGTCTCAACCAGTGCTACCCAGGGGGAAGCATGGCATGGGTCACTCATCACAGGCACAACCATGGTTTTAAATATTTGTAAGGCCATATTTAAACACCTGGAGGAATGGCTCAGTGGATAAATTGTCATGTGAGTATGAAGATCAGGGTTCTAGTCCCCACAAACCACATTAAAAAAAAAATCCAGGCAGGCATGGAATCCCATCTGCAATCCCAGTGCTCTGGAGGCACAGATAGGGAATCCCCAGGGCAGGCTAGTTATCTTGACCAAATTGGCAAGCTATAGTTTGAGCCAGACATTGCCTCAGTAGATAAGGTGGAGAGTGATAGAGGAAGAAAGCTAACGTTAACCTTGGGCCTCCGCACATGCATAATATGTGTTGTGTATGGGCATTCATGCACCTGGGCTCCCATACATGCAAATATGAGCGCGCACGCACACAACTAAATTTAAAAATGAAAAGAAATTGGTGGAATGCATTTTGAAGACTTGTTGTTTTGTACTAGTGTGTCCAAAACACTGCTTTAACATCCCATTCTGAATGAAGACCTTCAAATATTTGTAGCCTTGTATCCCTTGGCATGTACCTCCCTTTTGCTTTGGATGTGGACACATCCCAGATTCTCAGTGGCGTCACACGGCCATGTGCTCATGTTGTTCAACTTACTGACTCCTTGCAGGTGACGTGAGAAAATGCCTGAGAGAGGCAGAAGGGCCACCAAGGGGCTTGGCACTCCAGCTCAAGGCCACATGGTCTCCTTGCTAGAGGAGCATCTTCAAACACAAAAATGTGAGGTCAGATGATTTCCCACACCCCTCTGAGCACTGAAATGAAATTCCCAGCTCTAAACCAGTAGCTTGGGTGTAAGTCACATTGTTTTCCTCCATCACATCCTGACATTAAATTGCTTGAAAACTCACTGGTTTGTTAGGGAGGTGTCTTAGAGAAAACCCTGCCCCAATTTGTGGTTCCCTTTCCACGGGTCTTTCTGATATCAAAACCTTTGAGCACAATCTAGTTCTTGGTGTCATGTCCTGGCCTGTGTGTGGCAGTAGACTCTCAACAGCTCTTGTTTGCTTGATGGACTGACAGAGGAGAGGAGGGGAGAGCCATTGGAGAAAGGGGACCTGGTTATATGACTCGGGGTGGAGATGCTTAAAACCTCCTGCATTCTTCCTCATTCTCCACTATTGGTCCTTCTATACACGCTTTAGAAGGTTCTCTCTCTGTGTGGAAGCCATCACACAAAACAGCCCTGGGAAATTGAAGACACATAAATGTGGGCCATGACACATTTTCATGTTTATGTGGAATTGGCCATGATTCTGGGCCTGGGGTCTAAGTGTTGAGTTGCTCTGTTAGAACTGATGCATTCTGTATATCTGAAGAACTGTTGCGGGGATGGCAGTTAATGCTTCTTTGCTACCTCTTTGTGTGCTTAGAGATTGACCTCAAGTTTCATTTTCACTAAGTTATTAGTGGAAGGGACAGCGTCTTCTCCAGGAGGATCAGGACTGAGCTGGAGTCCTCTTCTATGAGGTGAGGTATCACACCAGCCTCCTCTGCACTATACCCTGTCAGAGGGGGTTGGTTTGTACCTTGAGTGTCCAGGACCATGGATGAATGTTGTCTCTGGGGTCACATTGCCTAGGTTGAACTTTGGGCAGATGTTTTGCCTTTTGTGAGCCTCAGTTTCTCTGTCCTTCAGGCTCCATGGTGATAGTTTCACTAGCTGCCCAGGTTGAGAGAAAAATTAAATTACATAATCAATGTAGAGAATGTGAGTCCTTGAAGAGGTTGGTGTCCCTGTTGTTCATACCATCAACAGCACCATCATTGTCTCGGCATCCTTCCCACCATCTTCACTATCAACAGCGACATCACTGTCACCATCAGTCATTACCATCTTCACCACCACCACCACCACCACCATCATCATCACCATCATCACCACCACCACCATCATCATCACCATTATCACCACCACCACCACCACCATCATCACCACCATCACCACCACCTCCACCATCACCACCATCACCACCACCATCACCACCACCACCACCACCATCACCATCACTACCACCACTATCATCATCACCACCACCATCATCATCATTACCACCATCACCATCACCACCATCACCACCATCACCACCACCACCACCACCACCATCACCACCACCACCACCACCATCACCACCATCACCACCACCACCACCATCACCACCATCAATGTCCACCACCACTTCCATCATCCTTGCCACCCCATCAGCTCGTCTCCCAAGGTGGTCTCCCCAGCCTGACTATATCTGGAAAGAGTATGAACAGGATGAAGGTTTTTGTTATTAATGATGGTTGTTAACTTGAAAAAAAAAAGCTAGAAATCATCTAGGAGATAAATATCTGGGCATGTCTCTGAGGGTATTTCTAGATTGTGTTAATTAGGCTAGGAAGACTGATGCTAAATGGGAGTAGAACCATTCTGTGGGCTGGGATCCTAGACTCAGCAAGATGAGCCCCAAAATTCATTTCCCTCTGCTCCTGACTGTGGATGCAGCTGTGACACACCCCGATACTGTGCCTCTCCCACTGCGATGGGCTATACCATTGAATGGTGAGCCGGAATCAACTCTTCCTTCCTTAGGTTGATTCTTTCTGTTATTTGATTACAGCAATGAAAAAAGTGATGAATACAAAAGCTCTAGGTCCCTGGCCCTACTCAGTTCCCTGCTCTCACTACCCTGATGCCCTCTTTCCTGAACTAATGAATGGGAGACTGGGTCTCTTTGTTACTTTTTTTTCATCTCCCAAATAGCAGCCTTTCTGGGAAAAGCTTGTGAGGACAGTTTGGACTCCTTCAGGCACGCACAAATGAAGTACATGAAGAGCGTGGCTAGCAGTTCCCGGAGGAGCAGGCTAAGGTAGAGGGATGGCAAGCCGGGGTAGGAAGACTCGAGAGAGAAACTGCCAGTCCAGCGCCATCCGCTATTGAGTTATCACGCAGCTGCTCAGCCAGCTAAGTACAAATTAATCTCTCGTGGCTGACCAATTATGCATAGTCTTCGGGGAGAAAACAAGTTAGAGAAGATGTGTTAGGTAAAGCCAGGGCTCTTGAGGTGGGAGGAGGGGCGGGCTCACTCTGCGTGAGGACTTATTTACACAACTGTAGGCCAGCTGATCTTACCTTACCGGCATGCAGAGGGCAGGAATCACATTTAATGGTGTGTGTGTGTGTGTGTGATTAAGATGGAGTGTAAAAACACTCTGGATTTCCTGGAGCAGATCTGAGTTATTACTATCTGAGTTATTACCCTTGGGTAATTGCTAAGAGTCCCCTCATCGCTCCCAGGTGAGTGGAAGTTTGGAAAGTGAATTACATGATCACTTTAATGATGCCATGGTGGTAGGCCTGTATCTATAACAAAAAACCCGACTTGTAGTGCCGGAAAAGGTCCCAGATCTGTTACAGAGGATGGCTGAGTGTGAGGTTAAGGGGCCAGATAGAAAGCTGAACTTGAGGTCCCAGCCTCAGCTCTGCCAAACTGGACTCCTTGAGCGAGGTTCTAAGCCACTCTGCTCTGTATTCTCAAAACAGAAATAGAGGCGCCCACCTCTAGCTGGAATGCAAGTTAATAATTAACACCAGTGTCACACTTGCTGGCATCAAGCCCTTAGTCAACATTAGTGGGGGTGTTGTCGCTTAGCTGTTTGGATGTGGGCATGGACTGCTCTGAGCCCCACTTCGCAGATATGTAAAGTCAGCATGTGGATTTGTATTTGCTGGGAATGTAGGAAGCTGCAAAGAGGGTCCTATGTGTGGTGAGGTGGCCAGGCATCTGCTTTTCCACAGATGCTCAGCCCACATTCATTTCTCCCTCTCCCTCCCTGCCCTCTCCTCCCTCAAGCCTTCCTCTAAGGGATGGAAAGCATCCCCAGTTGCCCCTTAGCTCATCTCTCCTCTGCTGTCCTTGCCTCCTGGAAATGTTAAAGTTGTCTCCTTTGACCCTCCCTCCTGTGAGATCAACACGCTTTCCATGGATGCTCCATCACCGAGTCATCTGTGGAACTGCAGCAATGCTGGTTGTGACAACAAAGAGGAAATTCCACATTGTCTCAATTTATTCATAAATGTGAGTTTGTGTGTGTAGGCATATAACTTATGTGGAGGCATTCATATATGTGTGAGTGCATGTGACCCTGTGTTCACATGAATGTGGAGAAGACAAGCTTGAGTATGCGAGAAGACAACCTTGGCTTCCTTGGGTGCTATCTACCTTGATTTTTGAGCTTGGGACTCATGGATTGGGCTAGACTGGCTAGCCAGGGAGTCCCAGGGGTCTGCCTGTCTCTGCCCCTAACCCCTTCTGGGGATTGAAGGAATGTGGTACTCTACCTGGGTTTTCAGATGGGAATCAAACTGTGGTCCTCACAACTGGGCAGCAAATATTTGACTTTGCCCACGTCTCAGTTTTGCAGGCATCTAGGGTTCTGTTGCTGGATGTTTTTTATGAGGCTTGTTGCTCTTCCTCCCCATCAAGGTCTCCTCCCACCCTCCACTCACCCATTGTCCTCTAGGAGGTACTTTAGCTCTTGGTGACATTTCCACGTAAGTCACAGCAATGGAATGAACTGAGGACAGTGATGACAGCCAATACTGCAGAGCAGTCTCTTCCTGCTTTTGAGTTTTATGGAGTAAACAGTACCTAGCTGTGAGGTTCATCAATAGGAAGCCTTGTATGAATGAGTGTTTGTAGATCCCCATGTACACCGAGGCTCTACATTCATTCATTTAGACTATGTCCACACTGGGAGATCTTGCTTGTTCGGCGTCTAGACCTCATCTACTCCACACATACTCACTGAGGGCTTAGTCTGTGCTCGGCACAGTCCCATGTTCTTGGGACATCCTAGTGAATACACACCTATGTCTGACACCCTAGTGAATACACACCTATGTCTATTCTCATCAAGTGTGTGACTTAGTTACACAGGATGCTTGTCACCACTTACCCTCCGAGGCCTATCAGATGTCCTGCATCAAGTACATAAGACACAGCAATTGAGCTGAGAAGGGAAGATGAGGCAAGACCAGTAGATAGAAACAGAAGGCTTGAGCACTTTGCATGAAGGCAAAAAGAATCACCGAGCCATGGTCACAGGCCTGAAGACTGCTAAGCTATTAATCCAGCTATTTTATCAGGAAAGAATGGACACCCAGAGAACTGTCTTTGAACAATAGACAGAGCACTAATATAGTAGAAGGAATAAGCCCATAAGACTGCTCAGACCTGGGTGTGGTAGAGCACACCTATAATGCCAGCTCCTCAAAGAGGCTGAGACAAGAGGCTCATGGGTTCATGGCCACAGCGAGCAACTTAGGGAGACTGCCTCAAAATTCAAGAGGGTTGGGCCATAGCTCAACAGTGGGCACTTGTGGAGTGTGTACCATGCCTTGCGTGTTCCAACCCCAGCAATGCAAACACACACACACACACACACACACACACACACACAGAGAGAGAGAGAGAGAGAGAGAGAGAGAGAGAGAGAGAGAGAGAGAGAGAGAGAGAGAGAGAAGAGACAGACAGACACAAATCTCCACTGGAAATGCAGAGTGACCTGAGATCCCTAGATTTGGAGCCTGTGTTTACAGCCGAGCCCTCCACCTGACTCCAGAACACCACATGACTTCCTCCAGAACTCCAAAGTGACTGATCTTCTGGCTGAGGTTGACGAGATCTTCAAATGTGTTTTTTGCAGAAGCAGATCTTTTGTCCCCTCAAGTTTCACCTCCACCCACCATGCATTTTTGGGGAAATCAATCCCTATGTTTTTGATAATCCTACCCTCAGCTCATCAAAAATGCCACTGCATACCAGGAATCTGATAGCTGGGTAGAACTGGAAAGTCATGTTTGCTTCTTCAGAGTCAGGGGCGTTTGGTGGAGTTCAGCAAGAGGGTTGAGCTGGCCTCGGAGCCCACATTCCCACGTTTCTGCGAGATTTCTATAGGCCCTGGGAGCCCCATGCAGAACTAGACCCCACCCTTCATGTACCACTTACTCTTTTGTCTCAAAAAATAAGGAAAGTATCCTTGAATGACAGCAGCTTGGCCTCCTGTCCCGTCACTGGACAAGGAGGAAGCTAGAGTTTTAGTTTAGGGTTTTCTACCAATTTGCTGTTTAGCCTTGGATGGATATTTTAACATCTCTATTGCCCCTTATTTTCTTATTCCTAGTTAATTGTGGACAGGAAACAGGAACTCCTGCACTCAAAGTACATCCTTTTCTTCTGCATCATTAGTAATCACTGAAGTCAGCGTCCAGAATATTCCACTCCCAGTGTGTTTGGGTTGGCTTATCTGTTTATTGTCTTTGCAAACACAGTGTGTTGCCCTGTCACTGGCATCTTGCCAGGAACGAAGAGCCAATTTGATCATGTTGCTTCTGGCTGTCAGAACATTTTCATCTGACCACGATGTAGAAGAAGTGTGTGGAGAGGGTGGCTGAGTGACATTATGACTGATTGGCTGATAACAGTGGCTGACATTGATTGATTGAGTGTGAAGTTATCTGCTCTCATTACTCCTGAAATTGAATTCAGATCGGTTCTATTGGAGGGTTTCCATGGAGACCACAACCTGCTGGAGCAGGTGTCTGTGGGTGTGGTGGTTTATTATGATCAATACCTGTTTCCTGTGCTGGCCTGCAGAAATTATTAGAGATTGAATCAGGCAGAAGGAAGTGCAGAAGCATACATACATACATACACACAGACACACACACACCACCACCACCACCACCACCACCACCACACATACACATAAAACAAACAAAAATAATAAGAAACTTGTATGCATGTGTGTGCATATGTGTATGTATCTCCTTTGTGTGTGTGTGTGTGTGTGTGTGTGTGTACACATGTGTGGACATGCATATGTGTGTAGAGGTCAGAGGTCAACTGTGAGTGCTGTTCCTCAGGAACTGTCCACTTTGGTTTTGGGGACAGTGTCTTTGCTGTCCTGAGGTTCCCTCACACAGCTAGGCTGCCCAGCTGCCGGGCTCCAGGGATTCACCTATCGCTACCTCCCCAGTGCCGAGGGACTAAAGTGTCTATTGCCACCTCTCCCTCTTTATGAGGTGTTCTAGTTTCTTTCTGCTGCTGCAATAAAACACTCTGACCAAAAGCCACTTGGGGAGGAAGGGGTTTATTTAGCGTATACTTCGAGGTCATAGTCCACCATTGAGGGAAGTCAAGGCAGAAACCTGAAGCAGAAACCATGGAGGAACATTGCTTGCTGGCTCCTTTTCACAGGCTCATGCTTACCTAGCTTTCTTACACAGCCCAGAATCACCTGCTCCTGGAATGGTGCTACCCATAGTGGGCTTGGACCTCCAGCATTAATTAATAATCAAGACAATCCCCCACAGACATGCCTACGGGCCAGTCTGATTGGGCCATCCCTAAATGGAGCCTCTCTTCTCGCGTGATTGGAGACTGTGTCAAATTGACAGATAAAGGTAACTGGGACATGTGGGTTCTGGGACATGTGGGTTCTGGGACTCAAACTCAGGTCCTTATGCTTGCCTGGCAAGCACGCTGCCAACTAAGCCATCTCCACAGCCCAAAGAAACCTTTTGATGCTGCTGTATTGCTTCTTGAAATAAATACAAGTCTCCTGTGCACTTCGACCCACCGGGAGTTTGCCGTTCCTACCTTGCTGCTCACTTGGGTGGTGTGCTTCTAAAAAGTGGTCCAGCTTCCCTTCTCTCTCTGAGGAGGATGGAGATCACAGACACATGTGTGCCCTTGTTTTTCAAAAATGTGATGCATTACTGCTCCAATAAATACTGATCACACCTTAAGCACATGTCTGTTCACATGTCAGGGGTGGTCCCACAGGCATCTCTGGGTTGTTTCTGTGAATGAAAAAGCCATCAACCATTTCACGGGCCGGCTGTATTGATCTCTAGCAATGCTTGCTCTGTTTGCTGTGCAGAGCTTTCCTAACTGTCCCCACCAAAGGCAGTGACTCCTGCCTCCCCCTCCCGTGGTATCCGTCCATCTTCTATCAATGTGTTCGTCCCCGGAGATTTCAAAGTTTGCCTCCTCCTCCTCCCTCCAGATGATGGCCTCCTTCCGGACAGGGTCTCATCTTCTGGTTCCTCTTTGTGTCGCTCTCAGCATCTCTCAGATCTCCTGATATACCACAGGGGCTCAGTAAATGCTTGTTGCATCCAATGAGTTGGATCTGTACCGCAGGGTCATCTCTCCCAAACTGGTGTTTAATTGGATCCCTACAAGGGGAGGTGGCGGGTCTTGCGCCTGGTGGTTCATTTGCTTGGCCTCTTCTTCTGAAGCTAGGTCTGCACCCGAGAGGGTTGTTAGGAAGTATTATGCGACAGGAAGCTCATATTGTATAGGGTATCCATACAGCCTCTACAGCAGTGCTGACCGGCTCACAGAACAATGAGAGGATGCCTAATAAGGATTCCGGGTGATGCTTGTGCTTCCCTGTTCCCTCACCTGAGTCGACTTCTGCTTACCTCCTCCCTCCTAAACGGGGTTCACTCATTGAAAGTACTTTTGGATAGATCCATGCTTAATAGCGGCTTATAAATATTTGGGGAGCACTTACCTCATACCTAGCACTACACCAGGTACGTGTGTTCTGATTCTTACCCATTGCCACCACAGTCTGATGTAGAAAATAAGGAAAATGATGCACGGAGCAGTTAAGTCATTTCCCTAGGTCGCACAGCTAGGATGTGGTTGGGCTGGAATTTGAACCCCGGTAGCCTGGTTTCCCATCCTGTAGCTAAATCAACTATCACATTGCCCCCTGACAAAAATAGGGTTTCGTACAGGTGCATGTGTGCATGCGTGGTGTGTGTGTGCGTGGTGTGTGTGTGCGTGGTGTGTGTGTGTGTGTGTGACTGTGTGTGTGTGAGACTGTGTGTGCATGTGTGTTTGAGGAGATTGAACTCTAGGTTTTAAACATGCTAGACAAGTACTCTACCACTGAGCTATATATAACCCCAGGCCATAGAAGTATTTTTTCCAAGTTTAATTCCCGAACCACCTCCATCTAGAAATTGTGGTGAATACACAAATACCCTGAGACCTACTACTGACAAGAATGTTTTTACATTTTATTTTTGTATGTGTGTGTGTGCTTTTGTCTCTGAATATATGTGCACATGTCTGTGCAGATGCCCATGAAGGCCAGAGGAGGGCATCAGGTCTCTTAGAGCTAGAGTTACAGGCATTTGTGAGCTGCCCAGTGTGCATGCTGCTGAGCCATCTCAAGCTCCAAGGTTTTTTTTATTTTGTTTTGTTTTTTTTTTTTTTGGTTGCTTTTTTAGTTGGTCTGTTCCTTTGTTTTGAGAGTAGTGTGGGCATAGGATTTCAGTCTACAACATCCACAGCTTCTTATCTCTCTGCTCTGGGGAAGCCAACTCCTTAAGTCTTCTATGTTCAAGTCAAGGCCTCAGGTCTTTTGTTCCTTCTCTGTGCTACCTAAATTTAGAAAGTACCAGAAACGGGAACACAAACACTTTTTCAAAAGAGTTTTCGGGCCCTATTGCTAATGTGAAAGCTTGATGGCAGGGTCCAAAGAACCCTCCATAGGAGCTCATTAAAAGTCACAGACTTGCTCTCACAAAGGGCCCTGCTGACAGCAGCGTCAGTAGCCCCATCAGTGAAGGGAGGGGTGTCCAGCGGCTGGCTGCCAGGGCTCGCCCCCATGTTCACTGGGATTGCCCATGAACTTTGCACACTTGCCCTTGAGCTTTCTAGAGTGCAAAGCCTACCTTGCATTTTCCTCCCTGAAGTAAATGTAAGCCTGAGAGACGAGAAGCCGCCGTGTGAGAGCCAAGAGTCACTGGCCCTTCCTCTTCCCTTGTCTGCTAACCTCTGCAGCCCCTTCGTGGCTAGCTCTTCCTTCTTTTCTCTCTGACAGAATTCTAGATCCTCCTGAAACCTTCCTGCAGGAATTTTCTCTGACTGGTGCATTGCAGCCTCCACAGAGAGGCTCCCTGCCTGAGCCTTCTAAGAGGCTCATACCTCCGGGGTTAACTTGGACTTTGGACTCACCTTGTCCTGTGTTTTCAGTTACCGTTCTTTAACTTGTTTTCTGGATTGCTCTGGAGGGCGGCAGCTGTCTCTTCGACACTAGCAGTTCTCCGGGGCCAGGACCACCATCAACCTTGGCATGTGTTCTCATTGTCTGCTTGTCTTGTGTGGCGTGTGCCTCCTCCTCCTGCGTTGCTAATAGAATAAACGAATGCTCCTCATGAACGTGTTCTCCTCCCGTCCCTTCATCTGAGCTCTTACTTTTCCTCCCAGGTCTCGTAGAAATGTACGTGTTCTTGAATGTTCTCCCATTCCCTGTGGGAATAGCCACCATCCTGGTAATTATGTCATCTGTGGGGCTGAGGATTAGTACAGAGCATGGAGAGGATGGGTGCAGGAACATGTGTGATTATATGTCCGGATGTTCATGTGTGAAGGCTGGAGGACCTCAGAAGATGAGTGGAATGCCTCCGTTTTATTGTTGAGGCCCGTCATCGTTGTAGCCTCCCGAAGGTGGCTTAGTCCAGCCTCCCGTGACCTCCCTGTAGCCTGGGAATGCTTCTTATGGCCGGGCAGTGTGGGTCAAGCATGGTTCTTGGAGACTCTTAAATGACCCGGCACAGAAAATCGCACACTGCACTTTGCCCAGAGAAGTCTCTATCACCACTGGCTCCGGTCCTTTACTCTCTTTCCATTCAGAACTCCCCTCATGGGTGATTAAGTGAAAATTCTTCCATTTTCTTTCTTTCTTTTGTTTTTCCGCCAATTTTAATTTATTCTGCTAAAAAGAAGAAAGGGAGAAAAAAATCTAGGCATTGTCAAAATATTTGCTTAATCTTGCAGATTTGGAAAGTTGTGTAGCCTCTCGCTCTGACAGACCAGAACAATGGTCATTAAATGGGAAGGAGAGAGAGAAAAAGTACGCAATAAAAGCCGTCTATTATGGGCTGTGAGGGGGAAACATTCGTTGTTAACAGAACACAGTAAGCGTTATGGAATAAATCAGAACAAAACCATTCCCAATTACTGTACAAAGATAATTAAAGTCTACCACACTCATTAAGGTCTGTTTATATCTCTTTCTGTTTGTGTACAAACATATGCACGTACTTAAATATTTTCTATTGTTTTTTTGTTTTTTCTAGGGATGCTAACTTCAGAGTCAAATTCTTCCAAATTTAACTTTTGTTTGTATATCACCAGGAAGTTCGGTCTCCGGGATCTGAAGTCCTGGCCTCCTCCTCTTTCTTGGTTGACATTATTGTTTTTGGGTAACTTCTAAATGTCCTTTGAGTAGGAAGTCTTACTTCTCCCAGTAGGTTTTTCCTTTGGGTCTGTGTTGTCAGTAGACTCCCCCAGGACTTTTCTCCTCTGCTTGAAAAGAGAAAAGCTCTGTCCCTTGAACTTGAGAAATCTTCCAAATGGCACCTGCGTGTCAGAGTTTCCAAGGGGCACAGAATGTCATTTGGATGCAGATCTTGAGAATACTCCACCATGAAAAATGAGCGATTGGTGAAAGTCTCTGTGCTGCACATCCCTGTGGCTCTCTTCGGGCTGTGAATATCACATAAACATTACCTGGCCAGCGATCTGTGGTATGTTGGATGGATATCAAGGGTGTTTTTTTTTTTACAGAGGGAACAACAATGAGCTCTAATTATCATTCATAAGTGATCATTCAAACAATCAGAAAGACAACAGCCGTCCACCACTGCCCACAAGTCCCTTCTGTGTACAGTCTCGCGGGACTCTGCCCTGTGCATCAGGAGTAACTTGAGTGACACCTGCTGTTAGAAGTCTTTTGAAAATTACTTTGTGCAGTCAAATAACCAAGGCTCCTAATCTAGTGGTTGGAGAGATAGCTCAGTGGTTAAGAGTGTGTTCTGCGCTATCAAAGGGTCCCAGCACCCACATGGGGCCACTTACAAATGCCTAAAACTCAAATTCCAAGGGATCTGACACCACTTTCTTACCTCCATGAACACCTACACACAGACTGTATAAACACACACACACACACACACACACAATCTTTAAAAGAATCAGAATCTAAAATATAATCCCCAATACATGTCCCTCCCCCTTTTACTCTATGTAATTCCATATACTTACTGTCCCCTTTTTATCTCCTCCTAAAACCAGCCTCCCTCCTTCCCTCCCTCCCTCTCTTGCTCGCTCCCTCGCTCCCTCGCTCCCTCCCTGCCCTCCTTTTCTTTCCCACTTGCTGTTCTGTGGCCGAGTACACTCTAACCTGGACCAGCCTGGCATCTTCTTGCCTCAGCCTCCTGAGGGCTGGGATCTAAGCATAGGCCTTCATAGCCATCACCACTTCTTCCCAAGCAGTTCACATGTTTGAACATAGTCAGCCTTTGAAGAATTAAACTAGCACATGAGTCACTGGTAGAGCACAGCCTTTTAGCAAACTCTGAATAGGCCAGAGAAGTCTTTATGCCAGGTATGAACTCTCCCCAGAACTACAAGTGGCATAAATAATTTAAAATTTCCTTTACACTACATTAAGACTAAAAGGAAGTAGGTGAAATTAATTTTGATTATGTTGTAGTTAACCTGATATGTGTCAAATGATATTTTTCTTTCAAACTATAACCTAGAAAATAGTTGCTAGGGTAGTTTACACTTCATTTTAGTAAAAATACTAAGTTTATACATCTTGTGCCTATCTCATTTCAGACCAGCCACATTTCACATACTCAGTAGTCACATGGGTTGGGGGTGACCAAACTGGATAGCAAGTAAAAGAATGCTTGGAGAAGATTCGGGTCAACAAACCTAAAGACTTGGGTGCCGTGTTTACTGGACACTCTACCCAGGCCAGTTTACAAATAACGTTTCTCACATAGTTGGTGATGGCTCTAGAAGAACATGGCGGGTCTTACTATCAATCAGTGACTAAACTACAAGCCTTCTAGAAACAGTTGGGCCTCACCATAGAGTCTCCCAACAGGGGAGACATTTGGAATCCACCCTTGCTTCCTGGGGTCAGCTCCATGGACTGTTCAACTTACAGCGCCTCTTCTGGCTCATGTGATGTTGTTGACCCAAAGCCTAAATCAGTGCAGGTGAACTTTTCTGTCCCTCCAACCACTACCCAAATAACCACATAGAGACTTAATATTAATTATAAATGCTCGTCTGATAGCTTAAGCTTGTTTTTAGCTACCTCTTATAACTTAAATCAACCCATTGCTATTCATCTATGTGCTGCCCGAGGCTCATTTACCTCACATACATACTTCCCATCCTGCTCGCTCTGCATCTCATGGCGTCTCCTCAGACTCTGCTCTTCTTCTCCCCAGCATTCTCTCTGACCTGAAAATCCTGCCTAACCGTCGGCCAATCAGCTTTTTATTAACCGATGAGAGTAATACATATTTATAGTGTACAAAGATGGTTGCACAGCACATTAGTTCAAGCCCAGTCACCAGCATGCACAGACTCCTTGCAGTGGAACCAGGATGGCAGGGACTTCTGATCTGATCGCCCTCAGTTTGAGCAGCTGGGGGACAGGGAAGCCAGTTGCTGATCTGAATCTTTCCCGCTCTGTGAAGTGGGAAGCCTGATGCCTACCTCAAGGAATTGGCCTGGGAGTGAGAATTAAGCTACTGGCAAATGTTCCAACATGGAGTATACGGTTAACAAGTGAGGGCTCATGTCATAAACATCATTTCAACGTGCAGATTTGCACAGGTATAAATGAGTGATGGCAGTTACTACAATGTCCTACAGAAGGAGCCATTATGTTACTCTAGGGTCCATTCATGAGAGGTGGGCTCCATAGCTTATGCTCATATATGAAGATGATTCTTGGAGATAATTGGGCCTTATGGTTAGTATCTAGACCATATTGGAAAATGTCTAAGTATTTGCCCAACTTAGTTCTGACCACTTTTCTATTTTTTCAGCATTATTATGTAACTACATGATGTTTTTAATATCTGTGCTTGGTCTAACCTGGGCTCAGTATTATAGCCTTATGTTGTCAACTACATATATAAAGCAGGTATATTTTAGACTAGTCTGTTTACAAAATATAACTAACATTCTTGCTGTAGACTCCCTGGGGGCTTCTGGTTTTCTTAGCAATTGACTTCTAATTTTTTTTTCTAGTTTACAAGCTTAACTAACTCTTGCATGGACTCATTCTCATGCACAGAAGCATATGGATGCATTGTTCATAGGATTCTTTGTGTGTGTGTGTGTGTGTGTGTGTGTGTGTGTGTATGTGTGTATACGTGTATGGACTGCATGAGTACTTGTGTGAGGGGGGACTCTGTTCTTCAGTCCACTATACATTGCTTTTGATACATCTGGGCCACATTTCATAGCCTAGCATCCATTAAAGTGGTAGCCATGACTGGCTAAACGTGGTGTGAACTTCTCGGAAGGCCGTCTTTCTACTTCCGACCACTTCAAGCACTCTGTATGCAATGTTGCTAGCTCCTCAGTTAAGTAGAGTGTTCTTTGTGGATAGACCATTTCTGAACCATGCGTACACAGCTCATGTGACATCTGTCCTTTCACAGCATATTCCCCCATGACACAAAATGATACTCTTTAGAGACAAATCTTGTCAAATAATCAGGGATTAAAATGACTATCTCAGCAGGACACATAGGAGGAAAAACTTCCTCCAGTTATTCAGAAGGGAGGTAAGTGTATTGAGCACCACTCTGAACATCTCTATCATACGTAACCATCAGTGTAGAGTCTTCTATATTTGATGCCGTCTAGGTCTGGGAGGTGGCTCAGTCTCTAAAGTGTGCACACAAGGACCCCAGATTTCAGCCCCACAAAATTTCAACCCCGTAAGAATTGAACATGGTACTATGCACTTGTGATTCCCATGCTGGGATGAGAGGTGACGACAGGAGGCTTCTGGGACATGCTAGCCAGCCAGCCATGCTGTCCCAGGCAGATAGATCAGCCAGTGAGAGTGTCTCAAAATACAAGGTCAATGGCTCATGAGGAACAGCACTCGAGGTTGATCTCTGGCCTCCACATGTGCACATACACACATTCACCCACCTGTACATGCTCACACATACTGATATATGCACACACAGAGAAACTCGCATACATACAGGTAGGCGCGCACACAGACACACACAGAGGCACATGTGTGCACACTGACACACAGACACACGCTGGCTTCTCACCGTTTCTGAGCCTCAGCCCCATCCTCTCACTCACTATCCTGAAGGAACAAGAAGTAACTGGTTTACCCTTCCATGCATCATATAAATGATCATATAAATGCACCGGGTACACATTTATAGGTCTCCCTCCTTTCGTGTGGAGACAGAATCATATTATAGCACATATTTTGTATCACTTCACGTAACAATACATCGTGATACCTATGCAGGAGTAGATAGAGCTCTGATCCTGCTCCCCACCTGAATTTCCTGAGATTTTGTGTGTTTGATGTGTATGTGTATGATGCGTGTGTGATATGTATGTATTTTGTATGTCTGTGAAGTATGTGTATGATGTGAGTGCAGTGAGTGCATATATGACGTGGGTGTATATTATATGTGTGTAATCTGTGTTTGTGTCTATATGTGTGTGTTCGTGGATGTGGGCCCACATGTGCCACAGCATGTGTGTGGAGGCCAGAGGGCAACTTCCCATGTCAGCCCTCACCCCCCACCTTGTTTGGGCCAGGGTCTCTGTGACTCACTGCCACAGACACCAGGCTGGCTGCCCTGAGGTTTCTTCCTGCTCTCTTGTCTCTGCCTCCCCTCCCCCACCACAGGCCATAGAACCCCAGGATCACAGATGGGAACTGCCGGGCCCAGATTTTATGTGCGTTCTGGGGAACCCCACTCAGGTCGTGAGGCTTGAGCAGTGAGTGTCTCGCCCACTGAGTCAACTCCCCAGCCCTTCTGAAAAGAGTGTTAATGCCTCCCATGTGAAAGTCTAGAGAACACACATAGCCACACCACGCTCAGTGACTTGGGCGACACTGTTCCAGGAAGGTCGGTTATTTGCTGAGCTGAGTCAACTGTCAGTTCCAATATATATCTGAGTTAAACCCAGACCACAGAAAGGTCCCCACTGGGTGCAGAGTGTAATAGAACCAACTCAAAGAAATCAACTGCCGACATGACCTGTTGTGAGCACCAGAGAGCCTAGATGAGGATGAAGAGGTAACAGCCTCCTTCACCCACACGTCGAAATGAGAAAGAGTGCAGATCACACCTTGTCGGTTCACCGAGTCAGGTTTCTAGAAAGAGTCTTTCTAGTTTCAGCTACCTAATAGTACTTTGGATTTCATATTATTATACAATTGTTTTTCTTGCCCTTCCCCATTGCCCAAAGGTTGTCAAGAGGCTAAAAATTAGAAAATAAATTTAATTTACTTTAGAAGTTATACATTTAAAAGACACTTATTCCAATGACATTTTATGCAAAGTGTGGTTATTTTTTTGGTTATAATGAGATATACGTGTGTGTGTGTGTGTGTGTGTGAGTGTGTGTGTGTGTGTGTGTGTGTGTGTGTGTGTTACAGAAGAGTATCCATTATCCAAAGTGCTTGCAACCAGAAGTATTTCAGATATGAGATTGCACTTTGGACTTGGGAATTTCTGCATTATATAATGAGCTATCTTGAGGATAGGTTCCAAACCTAAACAAAATTCATTTACATTTTATATACACCTTATACCCACAGCCTGAGGGCAGTTTAATGTATTTTTAGTGTGCCTACATTTTTACTGTGACCTGTCAAGTGTGATAAATCATGAAATACCCACTTGTAGCTGAGACTCAAAAACTGTGGGGTTTCGGAAATCCTCCACACACACACCCTGAACTGAACACTTCCACAAGTTTTAGGGTCTATCTTCCAATGTTATGTAATTGTCATTTACGGGTTTGAAAAATAAGTACTGGTGACAAGATACTATAAAACAAAGGCTGTTGGTTATAGAAATGTAAAGAGTCTATGGGTGTGTGTGTGTGTGTGTGTGTGTGTGTGTGTGTGTGTGTGAGTCAGAGCCTCAGCTGTCCTTCCTCAAGCACTGTCACCTTTTTTTCTGTGCCTGTTCATTTTTTGAGACAGGGTCACTAGCCTAGAGTTCACCAGTTTGGTTGGACTGTTTGACCGGCAAGCCCAGTGGTCTCTGCCTCTCCAGCAGTGAGATTGCAGGTGAGTTCTGCACCTGGCTTTCTTTATTGTTTTTCCTTCTTAACATGGGTCCTGGGGATTGAACTCAGGTGCTCACACTTGTGTGACAAGCATTGTACCAACTGAGCTGGCTGCCCAGCACCAGAATGAGCTTTCCCCACTCCTCCCCCACGGCCTCCTCCAAACCTTCACTGGCATCCATTGGTGCTTAGCGCAGGCCATGCATTAACACAGATCTCTGACCCTGGGGAGCCTCAGGGTCTCCTGCTCTCCTGCTCTCTTCCTTGGCCTGCCCTCACGGCCAACCATCCCTCTGACATTCCCTCTTGTGCTTTTCATGCTCCCTCTAAGGACCTTGGCCCCTCTGCTCATCTCCCTGGTGGTGGTCGCTGGCTTTACAGAGCTATGCTGTTCATTTCAGACAAGTCTGTAACTCACTGTTTCCAGTGTGCTTGCAATGGTGTGGTAGCGTAACCATGATCTCACTTAAGAATGTTTTCTTCACTCCACAAAGTGACCTGACACCCCGCAGCAGTCACTTATCAGCCTTGGCCCTTCACCACCACTGACCCTCACATCCTGCCCTGGACAACCACCAGTCTACCTTGTATAGGTCTTCCTGTTCCAGATGTTTTATGTGAGCAAATCACACAGCTTCACTTAGAGTTCCATCCGTGTTGCAGCATTGATCAACACTCCATTGCTCTTTGTGGTAAAATTGTACTTCATTTGTGCGGGTGTTCCCCCTTTGTATTTACCCATGTGTCAGCGGAGAGATATCTGGGCCAGTCTCCTGACCTTGAATCAGGCATCCCTTTCCCAGACATTTCCCTGACCTACCTGCATCTTCCTTGTTGTGTGGGTCTCTCTCCTTAGTACCATTGTTTATGGTTTCAGTTTTACCTTTCTGTGCAGCATCTTGGCTTAGCTTAGCGCTGGTGTCTTCGGGCAGACTATGAAGCAGCAAGGGGAAGGGCTGTGCCTGTTTTGAGTCACTCCGTGGTGTCCCAGCATCTAACACAGGGCCCTGCATATGGCAGGGCTCTAGATACTTGTTGAATGAATTAATCCTAATTCCTCTCATTAAAGCAAGGCTGTTTCTGGCAGGCTGGATATCGGGACCATTCGTCTGACTTTGCTTGGCATGCGGCCTACTCACTGTGTTGTCTGTGGATGGGGAAGGTCCTCCACCAGCAGCTTAGCTCTCTGTTCCTCTTGCCTCCAGCAGACCTTAACCCATTACATTTTCTAGTTAAGACCCAGCATTATAGCTATACTTTGCGTTCGGTTAAACAAATGGAGATGTAACCAGAAGGGGCCAAAGTGGAGGAGCACGCTGCCATGAACCGATTGCAAACCCCATTGGCACAGCGTAGCTGTTGGAAGAGCTCAGCTCTTGTCAGCTGAAGAGAGAAGGAAAGAGAAATCAGATACCTCTGGCCTGTGTCCATCAGTGTTTGGAAACAACAAAAAAAAAAATTCAAAAACGTTTCCTCTTTGCCATTAATATCTTTTCACCTGGGTTGTGGCCTTTTGTCATTCCCTTTCCCGGGGTACTGGCTGTAGGGTTTCTGGTGGGCGTTGGGTTGCTGGAGACGTGGATTCTCTCACTCACCTGTCAGGTGTCACCTGTTGCAGTTTTACAGCTGAGCCCCACTGAGGCTCAGCGAGAGAGAGGATGGCTTGGCCTCTGTGCCACGTACTCTCTCATCGCCAATCCCATGTTCACTACCAGAGTTGACCTCCCACCTGTCCACTCTGGCAGCTCTGGGTCTCCTTTTAGCTGCAAAGTTTGAAGACCACAGTTTGAGCGGAAGAGGAAAAGCTGTTTGAAGTGCTGCCTGAAGTAAAAACAAACAAACCCATTTTGCTGTGACAGCAGAGTGTAAGTGCTCAGCCTAGAAAGCGCCACACTCCTGGATTCCGCCAGCGATTAAGTTAGGCCTGTTTCTTTCTCTGAGCCCTGACTTTTTCATTTAAAAAAAAAATGAGAGTAAGCCTCTCAGTCTCACTAGTATAGTTTGGAATCAAATGAAATATAAGTAAAACTGGAGCCAATGCCAGACAGAAAGTAAGAGCAATGAATAAATGAAGGCACTTCCTCCTTCATCCCTTCTACTTCTCAATCTCCTTGTCAGTGAATGGCTTCAGTATAAAGTTTTGGCCAGCCTCTCTAGCTAGGACTCCTTCTGACCAGACAAGAGGAAAACTGAATACCAGGAAGTTAAAATATTTATTAGAAATAGAACTTGTCTCTCATCTAGAATATTCTTCATTTAGGGGAATGTGGACTCATTGGACACTCTTGGGGATTAGAAATGAATACTAATGACTAATAATAGACACTTGTCCACACCTGGCTCCTAGTCCATAGAAATGAGGAGCATGCTTCTTTAATTTAGTCCAGGTTAGCTCATTACTGGTCAGATATACTGATGCAGTTGCATGGAGGGCTGATGTGTCTGTAGGCCTTTCTGACTTCCGTCTCATGATGCAAGAAGTCAAAGACTTCTAGTAGCCAGCAAAAAATCCCCCCTTTTAGCTGCAGTTTAAATCCTAGGGGGACAGATCACCACAGTTTATGAGGTCAGGTCCCCATTTAAACACTGAAGTCATTGTTCTGATGTGTAATCTATAACTGTCCCCAAGCATAAGAGGTTGCCTGCCATCGGTACCTCCTCTGTCTGTTTTGTTTAGTTATTCTCATCAACATGTAAGTTTGTGTGCATGGCAAGTACGTGCAGGTGTCCCTAGAATCCAGAAGAGAGTGTTGATCCCCTGGAACTGAAGTTACAGGTTAGTTGTGAGCTGCCTAATATGGGTGCCGGGAACCGAACTCAAATCAACATTCTCCTCCCTGGGCTTCTAAAGTGCTTGCAGCTGTAGATTGTAGTGTAGACTAAGCTGTCCTCACCGTTGCTATCCCAGAATGAGTTTCAGTGTCTGTAGGGATTCGTGGGACCCACAATTGTCTTATTTCACTTCCTATGAGGTGGTGCATCAAACAGGACAAACAGCAAGTGGCCTTGATGATGCTTCGTGCAGGAGTGTCAGATGCTAAGTACAAGGGAGGGACACAGGAAAGGGCAAGTATACGTGAGGGTCTCTTTGCTCTATGGTACCCAAATCCCCAAGGCTAAAACACATTTTCATGATTCTTTTGTACAGAGAGCGAACAGAACAGCTGCCATCATGGCTCTGCTTCTAGCAGTTCTCTAGAAGCCCATGTTCAAAGCAGCATCCGCTTTGGCGAGTCTAATAGTCTCATGAACTCCTAGGCTGCTGGGTTAGTCATCTACATCACTGGAACGATGAACCTGATAAAATGTGGTGCCTCCTGACTCCGAAGGTGGGGTGGGGGTGGGGGTGGGGGGAGACTGAAAGTGAGTGGTTTCTAACCATGATGGATGAGTTGCTAGGGAGCAAAATTAAATGGTCGGTAATGATTGTGGTAGCTCACAAAGACGGATGCTATTTACGAAAGCTCCGTTTTGCATGTAATCAAACGTCTATTCCCATGAGCTGGGTCATAACTCATATTCTACTTTAATGGTGGTGGAAAATGCGCTTCTCTCTGTGTGTATTATTTTTAGGAGATGTTGTGTTTCCTTGGTGCATACACAATGAGCCTGGAATCCTTAAGGAATGTGTTTAATTTGAAAGTTTCATCCTCTGGGTCTGGTTAATTCAAATACGTGGCAAGGAACATTACCGTGGGCCCTGAAAGAATTCCACACCGAGTTCTGTGCATGGAGGCAGCCCTAGGCAGGGTCTCCCACACCAATTTAGTAAAAGGTAGCAGGGAGGATTTTTCCTGTCCAAACTGTTTTCTTCACTTAATTTTCTGCATTCTTGCCCTTAATAAGCTTGACTTACATAGAACCAGATTCCTCTTTCCTTTAGACTCTGATGGCTCTTCGGGATTCTAATGGTCAACCCAGGGACCTTTCAGAGTCTGGGATCTTCAACCCAGTGGCTCCAGGATGCCCTCTGTCCTCATGTATTCTCTCTCCTAATTTTATTCTAAAGATTTTCTGTAGTGCATTTTTTCAGGGTCCTAAGAGTTTTGAGGAGAAAGCTCAAAGGCAGCAGCTCTCAGAAGTGAGCAGGGTGTACCCCACTGTTTAAGAAGAGGTATCTTTCAGTTGCATGGATTCGCAACTAGGGTCTAGGAACTGGGCTCAGCAGTTCCTTAAGGGACTGGAGTGCCCTGGGTCCTGCAAAGTCTTATAGAAGAAGCATTTCTTCTGCTCATGGGATAATGAGCCTTCTTCATGGACTGAGACACGTACTATGGCTTGAGAAATCTATAAAGGACTTAAGCATCTTGTCCTGATGTGCATTGCTGTGCTAAAGAAGTATCTAGAGCATCCTAGGGCAGTGGTTCTCAAACTGTGTGTCATGGTCCCTTTGGGATTAAATGACCCTTTCACAGGGGTCCCATATAAAATATCGTGTATATCAGGTATTTACATTACAATTCATAACAGTAGCAAAATTACAGTTATGAAGTAACAACAAAATAATTGTATGGTTGGGCATCACCACGATATGAGGAACTGTACTAAAGGGTTGCAGCATTAAGAAGCTTGAGAACCACTGTTCTAGGGTGTCTTAAACCTGACACAGCCTTGTTTTATCCATGTTGGTACTTTGAAGTCACAAAGTTCTGAGTTCATATCCTGGCTGCTTGACCAAGGAGACTGTGGTGTAGACTTAGAGAGAGTCTGTGGCCGGAGATCTTAAACAATGGGCAGATGAGATGTTTTACCTCACAATCATGCACAAATTAAAAGTCGACCAAAGCAAAACCAGAAAATGAAACTAAAAGGTGTATATAGGGAAATCCAGTGGATTTGAACTTTCCCTGGAAATCAGTGTTACTGATGTCATTTTCAATGTCAACTTATTTGCCCTTGCTATGCATGTATCTTCATCTTGGAGTTTGCTAGAAACCCAAGCTGAGATTGCAATTTCCCACTGGGGTTTGTGCATATTAAACAAGTGTGAATATGTTGTAAACCTCAACCAGGGCCAGACATCTACCCAACTGCTAACATTCCTTATTTTTTTTTTTCTCATGGCTCTTCTGTTTATTTATTTCTTCCTCTGTATGCTCTGTGGAGACCCATAATTTCACAGTCCTCTGGACAGGGTAACCGGACGTTCCGATCAAAGCTCATCCAAGTCAGTAGGAGAATGCCATGGTTCCAATCAGAGCCCATCCAAGTCAGTAGGAGAATGCCATGGTTGAGTGTACCAGTGCTTACAAGCCGAATCCTTTGTGTTTTTGTTGTTGTTGTTGTTGTTGTTGTTGTTGTTTTGTTTCAGGCCACTGAGTTATCAGCTGATGAGGGTAAGGCAATGAAATTCATCAGCCCCTGGACAATCACAAAATACTGAATGAAGGTGCATCTTTTAGACAGTTTTTCTTTGTTTTTGTACTTTTAGCACTTACCTACAGTAATGAAACCCCAAATTTGATTAGACACAAAGATACAAAACTTTATCTGGAACATAGTGGAAATATCCCCCCCCCTCCATGGCAGGTTTCATATCTTAGAGGTTTATAACTTATTCTGAGGTCATACCACCTTTGCATAACCCGTAGAAATTGAGTATTTGTCATTTCTTTTTAAATTAAATTTTATGAATTTGCTTGTTATTTGTGTGTATGTATATGTGTATGTGTGCACACATGCATGCATGCCACAGTGCACGTGTAGGTCAGAGGATAACTGGAAGGAGTCGGTTCTCTTTTTCATCATGTAGATTCAGGGCTTGAACTCATGTCGTCAGGTCTGGAGGCAGACACCTTTATCCACTGAGCTCTATTATTGGCCCTTGTTTCGTTATTTCTCAAACATTAGTTACCAACGGGAGGAATGCTGCCGCTGTGCTCCCTTTTCCTGCGGAGCCCAAGTCAGGTTGCAAACTTGGGACTTTTGTTTAACATATCATTTTCTCTTACCCTTGTCTAGACAGCTGAAATACAGCATAGAATGGAATTAATCAACTGGTCAGTTGAGCATGTCACTTAAATCTGTATATTACCTACCGTGAGTCTCAAGGGTTGCAATTTTACCCAGCTTGGAAATAAGGAGACAGACATTGTGAATGGTGCCTTGTCTTTCATGTTAGGGTTGTTAAATATGATCCCATCTACCCATCCTTTGCACTAAGTTCAGATTCCTACCAGGCTTGTTACCAAGACACGAGATGTTCTGGTAGCATGTGTGTTTCTGCCTAGTCAATAGCAGAACAGCAACACCGTGTTGGTGGACAGTGCCACCGATAGTACTGGTGAAAATGTAAGTGGCATTGGAAACTGAACTCTGTTTCTGAAAGCATGAGAACAGTGCCAGCAGGTAAACCCTAGCAGTCCCACTTAGAGTCCAAAAGTATCTTTCTACAATGTCTTAGCAAATCCATGGCTATGTGGACATTTTCATCCACATTCATTAATCTGCACATTTTAACAGCTATGTATGGTCACCAATTTGCTTTGTCTTTTTGTGTCAGACTTTCTTCATGCATTAGCTCGCTCTGTGGTTCCAAACCATCCCATAAAGTGATGATTCTTGTTATGATACCTGTAGACGGGATAACTAAAATGAAGTGTTCTGCTCCAAGTCATAGAAACCTCAAATGACTGATATTTGAATATGGGTGATACAATGAAAACCTGAATCTTCTGGTCCCTCACATATGCTGGCTCCGCAATCCCCTATCCACCTCCCAAGGCTGCCTAGGGCCAGCACATCACTACTCCACCAAGGTTGTGTACCTATACCAAGTACAGGACCATATGAATGAACATACCAGGGGCTATGTACACCACTGAGGTACAGCGCCACCCTCATAATACCACCCCACTAGTACTATGTCATGTGACTCATACCCAGACGCCTTCCCAGGGGCTAAACCACATGCAGTATGTTCATACTTCCTAGTTTGCCCAGCACAGCATATTTTCCTGGTGTGTTTATTAATTGTGTTTCTAGTTTCCTCAGGCATGTCCTCAGGTGGATGGCATCATTGCCCTAGCTCTAGACATACATAGACTGAAGGACATGAAGCAGAAAAGGGAGACTGCATGCAGCAGGTTAGGCATCCTGTGCATGCCTGTAACCCCATCTCCAAGGGGAATGGAGACAAGAGGGCTACTGGGGGTTTCTGGCTTCCAGCGTCGAATACACAATCCCCAAGTTCAGGAGAAGACATTGCATCAAAGGAACAGATAGAGAGAAAGACACCCATCGCCATCTTCTAGCCTCTGAACATGCTCACAGGCACACACATATATATATACACACATGTGTGTATACACAGACACATACATAAACAAATCTTTTTGAAGGTACCCTTTAGGAGAGAGGGTGCACTTGAACTGCTCTTTGTAAGGCTAGAAATGTAGGAGACAGAGTTAGGCTGCCCATGTTTGAACTTCTTTCCATACTGTGGAGCCAGTGTCGTGGGACTCTGACTCCAGTGCTGCAAAAATGAAGAGTTAATGTCTATACAGTGCATGCAGAACGCTGATTGGCCCGCAGCCACCAAGTACTAAGTTCTAGCTGCAGCAGTGAAAGAGACCCAGGCTCAGTAGTGAAGGACACTCGACCTTTAGGTCATGAGATCTAGGGTCTACTTAGGGAACTCAATTCATTGGTTTCCTAAAACCACTCATAAAGTGCCCTCTCCCTTGCTACAAAAGAGAATATTGTCATAGCCTCCCTGCTGCAGTCACGCGGTGTGGTTATGACCAATAAGGTAGGAGAGCGGGTCACTTGAGGAGGATTCCCTGTGCCATCTTCTGCCATGCCCACCCACTATGGGTGAGGTGTTGAGGTATAAACTTGATGCCTACAGCTATTGCTGGCATTCTCTGTCTGTCTCTCTGTCTCTCTGTCTCTGTCTCTCTCTCTGTGTCTCTTTCTTTCTCTCTCACATGTTCCTTGTGTTGTGTGTGTGTGTGTGTGTGTGTGTGTGTGTGTGTGTGTATGTGTGTATGTATGTGTAGGATGTCATGTGTTCTGCTCTATCCTGTCTACCAAAAATATAATTTTATAACAGATTCCTTTGCTGAATCTGGAGTTAGACTAGCAACTAGCAAATCAGAGTAGTCTTGTCTCTCCCTCCACTGCCCTGGAGTTACAGACATGTATGTTTCAATGCCTGGCTTTTTTATTTTCCTGTGGGTGCTAGGGATTCAAACGCAGATTCACATGCTTGTGTGACAAGCCATCTCACCCGTTAAGCTGTCTCTCAAATACCTGATCTTCTTTCTTGGGAGGAAAAGCAAGACATGACCCACCATGACTCAGGATCTTCATTTCCTGTAGCCACTCAGGGAACAAAGGAAGCCACCTGCCTACAGAGTTCTGCCATGCCTGAAGATTATTTGTGTTAGACCACTGTCTGGTAAGTTTCTGACTCATACAGTGAACCTTTTCCTAAGTACTAGGCACAAAAATGACCTTCTTAGTGCAAGAGTTTGTTACCAAGGATGCTGAAAAGATAGGTGAGGGAGTCTAAGAAGTCCTCAGAACATACTGGGGTGCCCTTGAAGCTTCCTTAGCTTGGGGCTAATGTGGTTTGAGTTATTCTTCAGGGAAAAAACCCTGGCTCCGTGGTCTGTGATGGATTAGAGCAGTCTCCACAATCTAATTGCTGTAGCATGAAACTTCGAATAGAGATGTGAAGGGCCTTTGGTCGATATTTTGTCTCAACATCTCTGAGAGCAAAGTCTCAGCATGCATCTGAGTTGTAATGGTGGGGGTGGGGCTTGGTGGCTGTCCCCATCCATGAGCACTATTGTTATCAGTAAAACTCACCCCGTTCATGGCTTAGAGGTATACATTTGGGGCCTAGAACGGATGGAGTCAGAATCTGGTGCTGATTTTTAAAGCATCAGCACCGCCAAATCAGTGCCCTGGCTCATCCATCTCAGGCCGTGCATGTCTGGTGCTCCTGCTGGGGTAAAGAGGGCTCTTTCATCCTGGGGTTCAGATGGGAGGGCCTGAATTTTAGTGGTTAGAGACAGAGTGAGCTGCAAGGGACAGATGTAAAAGGCTGTATGCAGGTGATTTTTACATGATGACATCAGGTAGGAGTCGAAAAGGGGGAAAGAAATGAGACATTGTCAGCATTATAGAACTCTGATACCAGCTTTGGGGGCATATGAAGGGGAAATGTAGTATTCGAAGCTAGCTTCACAGATACATTGCAGGGGACTTTCAGTCATATTGTCCAGCAGCTCCTCAGAGTGCACGTGTGGGACTTCTGGGAAATTATCTGTTCTTCAGTGATTGAAGAAAACAAATGCAGTGGTAGAGAAAGAGAGAAAGAAGAAAGGCCAGAAGACAATAAGTTGGACATGGGCCACACTGGGTGCTAGCATCAGAGATATGCTTTGGGAACTGAAAAGGGAATCAGGAGTGAGCTATGATGTGGAGAGAATGAAGATACAGAGTGATTGACAGCCCTTGGAAAAGATGATCAGATTGCCATGTGGAATCTTGTCAAAAGGGCGATATGTCCTCAGGAGAGTGGGAAAGAGAAGAAACAAGGTGCACAACATTCTAGAAGACATTTTCAGGGACTTGAAGTTGACCTGATGATTCCTATTTTGAGAGGGGTGCTGGTAAAATTCAGGTCATAAGTTATCTTGTCTCTACTCAGTCCCATCTACCATAACCTTCCCTCTTCTAGCATCTCTGCCAGTTATCATAGGCATTCAACTCTCTAGAACTAAGACTAAGTGTCCCACTTCCCTCTAACTGGAGTGTCTATCTTCTTTCTTCTGTATGTGTATGTACATGTGTGTGATATATACATGTGTGCACATGTGTGCATGTATGTGTGTGCTAGTGCATTCGCTCATGTGTGTATGTATAGAGGCCAGAGACAAACATCAGATCTTCCCTCTGTCCCTCTCTACCTTAGTTTTTTTGAGACAACTGAGCCTGGTACTCAGGGATTTAGCTATACTAGCTGGCCCTGCAAGGCCTGGGATCTACCATTTCCACACCCAGAGTTGTGATTACAGATACAGACTGTCACCACTTTCCTGCTTGGTTTTTATGTGGCATACACTTTACCCACTGAGCCATCTTCCCAGCCCACCAGTCTTGTTTCTTATAATTGCACAGAATTATATAAGTTTACAGACAGAATTTACTCTGTACTTGACAAGTGACTGGCAAATATCACCAAGAATTACTGCACAGAAGGAGAAGTTGCCCAGGGGAAGACCCACCCTCCCCCCACCTTTAAAGGAAGGGCATGATGAAGGACAGACATGGGGAAATTTTTGTCACTTTAAAATCTGGGCAGCAAAGCCTGAGAACAAATAGGGTTATCATGATACTGTTAGAAATTTGGGGCGAGTGATGCCAGCAATATCAATTTCAGAGGCACTGCGCTGGTGCGGTGTGTAATCTATTCCACCGGGCATGTTCCAGGGAGCTGTGAAGCCAGCGCGGCTTCTGTGCCTCGCAGCCACTGGGCCCTTTTGTATTAGAGAGCTTTGGAGATGTTAAGAGCATTTGGGGATCTTAGCAGAACTAAAAAAGATCCTTCCTTTCACAGCGTGTATTAGATAAGATGGAAGAAAAGTCAAGGGGGGACCGAGCTCAGTAAACTCTGTTTGTGCTGAGCCCCTTAGCCTGAACGCAGATTTTGTCTTTGGCTATTTCAGTTGCTCAGTCTCGCAGAGAGCGTAGGTTAATTGGTTCAGATGCATGTCCATTTAGTGAGTATTCTGGTATACACCGATGTACATACATGTGTATAAATATGAATTAAATGTTCATGGATGTATATGTACACATATATGAGTCATTCACATTTGCACATGCACCTATGTGTTATACATGTATATTTACTCTGATATCTTTAATATGTACGTATATACTTATCCATGGAAAGATGTGCTGATGTGCATGTATGCTGGGAGCTCAGTGTCTACATATATGCAGGTATATACGTACATGCAAATATCACCAAATGTGGTAGTGCCCAGCTGTAATCTCTGGACTTGGAAAGCAGACAGGAGGATGAGGAGTTCAAGGTCATCCTTAGCTATATAACAAGTGAGAGGATAGCCTGGGCTACATGTTTCCCAAACCATAAAGGACAGCAGGGGGATGATATGAAAGACAAACGTCCCTTGGAGTTTCTGGTATCTGAACATTTGGTCTCATTAGTTTGGGAAGGTTTGGGAGGTGTAGCTTTGCTGGGAGAGATATATCTCTGTCCACTCTCTTGGTTTCATGCTTGTGCTTCAAGATTAGAGGTCTCAGCTTCCACCACCATGCCCGCTGCCTGCCGCCATGCTGTTCCTGCCAGCATGCACTCTTCACCTTCTAGAAATGTCAGCCGAAATAAACTCTTCTCTTCTATGAATTGCTTTGGCCAGGGTAACTTGTCACAGCCACAGAAAAATAGCAAATATGAGCAGCAGCCGCAGCAACAAACAAATACCTCTGAGTATCCACATGGTAGGAACATTTGCCAGAGTATACAAGTATATATATATCCTCATGATTTATAGACTAGTGACTCTGTACCTTTATGAGATATTCTTATAATTTTCTGTCTCTGCTTCTTTTGCCTCCCCACTTTGATTCCCAAAGCAATCCTAAAAGCTACGAGGGAAAGAAAAGTACTACATGAGTCCACCCGGACTCTTGCCCCCAACCTGTCTCAGCTGGTCTAGTCCACAGCTGTCACCAGAGTGAGGCCCCTGGTTCCCCTGACTTTAAACCTCCTGTGCTTCACTGAGGAATGCCGGATCAAGGTCTCCTTGAGTTAGTGAACACCTGGATGACAGTCATCTTGATCACTTTGCTGTTATATTGTATCGAGTGTGGAAATAATGGACTAACAAATCATTCCACCCAGAGTTCTTTGGGGGCCATGGTAATCCATAGTGGAGGCAGTTATTTGAAATTTTTAATAAATAGTGAAGGCATTTATTTGAATTGTTTGACCAGCTCTCTGAAGAAACAATGATGAAATCTCTTCTGTTATATAAGTCTGAACATGCACATGCTGCCATCGTGCCCAAACTGTTTGCTTTGAAGCCCCTTTGCCCCTCAGGTGAAGAGAAACCCGTGAGAACACTAAACATGGAGCCTGATTGGAACTATATAGTTCATGGTAAAGCCTCTCTGTGGCACCAGTTAGAAAAAGAAGGGACATATATTTGTCTCCAGGAAGGTTAGAAATGGAAATAAATGCAAAAATATGCTTTCTGGCAAGTTGTCACTTTTAATACGAAGTCAGAAAACCCAAGACAGCTTTGTTTTGCCTTCTTTTTTTTTTTTTGAGGGGGGTGGAGACCGAGGTGTGGTGGGAAGTGGGGGGACTTGTAGCTGATTTTCTTTTCTTGCTTCCTGATTTTTTGCTAGAAAGAAACTTGCTCACTTCCCACCCACTGCTCCCCAGAGCTGCACTATCTGTCCAAGCTCATCCTTTTAAGTGCTCAGTCCAAAAGAAGGGAGAAGGAAGGAGCCAACCATGATTTAAAATATATATGTACTGCCTTTTTTTTTAAGCTTGCAAACTGGGATTTCTCGACTCAATTTGTGTTCTTGAGACAGTGGAGTCAAGTTTATATATAGTTTTTGATGTAGGACCTAATTAGGCTCTCAGCATATCTTAATACTTTCTGCTACATCGGCATTAAAGATACCGTCGCATACATTTGCATCTCATTTACATAAAAAAGTTAGCCATGCCTCTTGTAACAATCACTTTTACCCAATACCATGGACAGCAAAAGTATTTCGAAAAAGCATGCAAAAGTCTACAACAACACCAAATCTGCCCTAAATTCTGTGGTATCGCCCATGTGTGTAACTGATTTGGTCCCATAGAGTACTTAAGGTTAAATCAACAAACAAGAATATAGTCATTGAAAGAGCAGCCTGCATTATGTCATATATTCAAATTTGGGAGAGAATGACCTGACTGATACTTGTATTGATGTTATTTTAACCATAATAATAATAATCAGTGGCAATCACGGTGAGAGTTTGGGGACATGTTTCACAGAAGAGGGGATAGCCTAGCCATCAAAGTGTTCATTCATGTCCTTATTCATTCATGTGTCTTCAGATGAGTCTATGTGGGGCAACCTTATTTCCAGGTCTCATTTAATGAGTCTCAGGCTTATCTGGGCCATTTTCCTTTAAAATTGAACATTCACCAGGGGATTGTCTCATCCTCTCAGTATGAGCTGCTTCCTGCCTTGTGTGCTGGGTCTCCCAAGATGTTCTTATGTTTTAACCTGCTCAGTGACCCTCCCCACCATTTTGGCACACTCTTCTACTCTTATGGCTCCAAAACCATTTGGACAGCCTTTCTGGGCATTACTCATCAGTGCCAGGATGCAGCAACCCTGCTGGAGAGCAGTAGACTCTTTGGTGGTATTAGAATCCACCACTTGTGTAGGAAAGCACACTCCTTCCGAGCAATGTCCCTTGCAAACAATCCTAACCAAGCACATCTGAGAGTCACGACACACATCTGCCTCATCTTGGAGCTCTACAATGCAAAGAGTCAGATCTTGCTATTTCTTGAAATTGTGAGCCCATGGAAGCCTTTGTTGGCATGACCTGGGAGACCACTCTTCCAGAGTGACTTGGGATGAAGTTCCATGAGAACAGCAGTGGTAGTAACCATGGTAACAGCAGGGGCTTCTTCAATTCCAAAGCAGCAGCTGGTCATTTGTGTACGTGAGTTCTGCTTACACCTGTACAGCCATGTTAAGTTCATTGCCATTTTAGAGGGGAGAACACTGAGACCCCAGGAAGAAAAGTAACTCCTACTTATGATACTAATAACGGAGATGGGGAGAGTTGAACTCAGGTTGGTTCTCTTGGATTCTGTCTACAGTCCCTTTGTAGAACCCGATGGTCCAGCCTCCAGAAGTCTCTACATATTCCTGAAGTCAGATGGCATGATTAAAGCTCTGTTCCCCGAGTCTTGGCCCACTCTTGCTCTGGTTTCTCCATAGTTCATGTAAACTGTATGTATTGTACTAGAAATGGGCCCTTGGATAAATTCTCCTTCAGACCACCACACTGTATTGCTGGGAAATCAGAGGTTGTTGCTGAAAAAAAATCCGTTTACCAAATATTCCGTTCTGCCTATTTCAATATAGCTAATGATTCCTTACTTAAAATGTTTTTGACTTAATATCTCCACTTCCAAGTGCAGCTATATCAGTGCGTTTTAAATGCTCCCCACAATGCTGATTAAGGCGTTTTACAGTTTGCTGTGCATTTGTAACTGGTTTTCCAAACGGCAAGACAGGAAGGATTAAAACAACAGCAACAGCCACTAATCCTTGTCTGGTAGAAAAGTCCCTCCCCAAATCCATGGATTAAAATAGAATCTGTCAGCCGGGTTTCCTTGTCTTCTGCGATTGAGAATGGTCTCCGGTGGGAGGCTTCCAACACCCAGGCAAGGCAAGTCCATTCTTCAGAGATATTGCCTGCGTGTTTCCTATGTATTGATACACACACTCATTCTCTCGATGGCGGTAATTAATGAGGTGCTTACATCTTACTTTTTGGTAGTTTGACAAGCTTCAGGCTATGGGGGAGATCCGGTGCTGACTGTAAGTGCTGAAAAATCAGATGTCAGAGGAAGATGCAGAAAATGAATCAGAGGGTGAAAAAAAATGAGATGTTAACAGATTAAAATATCTCTGATTAAAAACAATCTCAAAACGAACCTTGGTAAGACAGGAGTGTTGAAAAATCCACGAGAGCTTTCTAGGGAGAAAAGTCCTATTTCGTTTATCTTAAGCACGCTCTTGATCATGGCCACCCATTTGTCTTTCTAGCCCCTTGGCCTGGTCTCCGCTAGCTATATGAAGTGAAAAATTGATCAGAAAATGGAATTTGCTCCCTGCTTTGTGGTTATAGCCAAAGTATTTCATCATATTGGGCTTAGAATAAATGTGCCCAGTCTACACTTAATTTTGTCTTAAACAGCTGGCCTTGCGACCCTAGTTAACCTGTGTTTTCTCTTCTTCTTTCATCGTTTGGAAATGAGGTTCACAGAACACAGATTTGGAAAGGCATAAATTCTAAAGTCCTAAGAAGACAAGAATAGAAGTCAGAGTGACCTCAATCTATCAAAGGCGAGCTGAAGATCAATAGGGACAAACAGAGGTAGGACACAATGGCCACCGAATGGCCTCGCAGTCTAAACTTGCCTGGACACTTCGGTGGCAGGAGAACCTCTTGGCTGTTGACATGAGGAACCTACATCGGTGACCTGAGGACCTGCTAGGATCAAGCCAAGCAGCTTGCCCAAGTTAGCTTCTAGCGTCCCCGTTGTCACCTGCAGCCACCAGCTCGCTAGCTCCGTGCGGTTTGCCGTTTTCATTTTATAGGTGTGGAAGTTGTGGTACAGGCAGGTTAAATAAGTCTCTCAAGTGTTCATTTAGTCAATGATTTAACTAGCTTCGGACTGTGTTCTTTCCACTTGACCGAGAACATTTCATTATAGATTCTATAGTATAGAGCTGTGAGTTATAAAGCCAACAGAATTAGCTCTGTTAACTCTGATTTTGCCCCCAGAATGAGAAATACTCACCTTTTCTGTGTGCTATACATTAATTAAAATTTAAAAGAAAAAAATGATTAGGAGACACTGAAACATGTCCAGAAAGTAGGAAAAAAGCAGACTGAGAAATTCAAACCAGGCTTCTTAGGAAAAGCTCAAGGCATTTGGGATTGCTATGCTAAGAGAAGTACACTACAGGCTACGGAATGTACTCATGACCTAGAAACATCTTAAGGCAATAAGGAAGATTTACATTTTACATAAATATTTGCAGTTTACAGAGCCTTTCCAGGTCAGGGATCTTGGTTTCTCACCACCATCGTCGGGGGCAGGAGTCAGCAAAGCTTTTCTGTAAAGGGCTGGAGAGTTAAATGCGTTTAGCTTGGCGGGCCACATACTCTCTGTCACTCTGCTCTGCTGTTGTAGGTCACAGAAACAGCCAGAGCTGGCTCCACAACAAATAAGTACAACTGTTACCCAATAAAACTTTATGTATAACAAGGAGTAACAAGCCAGATTTAGCTCACAGATCATGAGCTAAACATGAATACGTATTATTATGAATACTGAAATAGGAAAGAAGATAGGCATGTGTACATTTTGTCTGTGGAATCTACACGTGAAATTACGAACATGTATTTCTCATACCTGTCAAAATGAATGCACACCATCCCCATGACACAGGTGAAGACAGTGAGGCCCAGAAAAGTATGGTGACTTGTCCGTGTGGTTCAGTGATGGGCCCTGGGACCAGAATCCTCTTTAGCTGGGTCATACTCTGTTGCTCATTGCTCTCCACTCAGCATGTATTTCCATAGAGATTTCTGTACGGTTTATCATCTCCTGAGTCTGTCAGTAGCCTAGAGTGGGAATTAAATTTGAAGCCTCTGAATCAAGAGACTTCACAACAGCCTGGTATAGTCAACGGTGTCTACCAGGCATTTGAGAAAGGATATGTGGTCAAAAAGGTTCAAGGACTGGGGGATGTCATTCCCAGGTAGAGCAGTTATTCTCTGGTATGTGGGAAGCCTTGGGTTTAGTCTCCACCACAGGAAGCAAGTAAAAAAAGGGATGGGAGGAAGGGAGGGAGCGAGGAAGGAGACGGAAGAGGAGGAGAGAGAAAAAGGAAAACATTTATTTGCTAGTTTGAATTTTCAATTATTAAAGTATCTTTTGGAGACAGGTCGATTTCATTTGAAGGACAGTGTTTCTGTCCTTGGAGGGGACGTATAAGGTAGTTTACTAGTACATTCGTACACTCACCTTGTTGGAGCTGAGTTTTAGTTAGGAAAGCCTAAGATAGAAGAGTTAAAAAAGCAGGGGGACAACTTAGTGTTCATGGAGTCTGCAGGGTAGAGAAGAAGGCTGTCAGCAGACATTGTCTAATTGGGGTGTCCCTTAGGAACAGGGGGGAATATAAACATTGTCAGAAGAATTCACTGCACGTCCAGATCCATCTTCTTTTTCATGTTCTTGCTGCCGCTCCTGCTGAGGCCTGGTGAGGCTGAGCACCCCCACTCAGCCCACCATGAGGAGCATGGTCTGGACACAAAGCCACTTGTGCAAAGACTGCCACACCCTTTGAGTTCATGCAAAGCTCCCTTTAAGATCTATGGAAAACGGCCTACAGCCTGGATGCTCAGACAAAGACCCTCCTGCTGCAGTTTAAGCTCTGGCCAGCTGGACTCTGAAGATCCTCGGCCAGTAATGTTCCCTGTCCAAAAAGTAAAAAATAAAAAATTATCCGCCCAACAATCTTGTGAACCAAATGCTCTGATCACACATGAGAGTTAGAGACACTGACTGGGGCTTATAGGCTCCTTAGTAAGAATGGTAGGGCTGGGCGGTGGTGGTGCACACCTTTAATTCCAGCACTCAGGAGGCAGAGGCAGGTGGATCTCTGCATGTTTGAGGCCAACCTGGTCTACAGAGTGAGTTCCAGAACAGGCTCCAAAGCCATACAGAGAAACCCTGTCTCAAAAAACAAACAAACAAAACAAACAAAAAAACAAACCGAAACTGGTAGAGATGGCTCATCAGACTCCAGCTTTGTGTGAGCTGTGAGTGAAGTACCCCCTTCTTGGGCATCTCTGAAGGGGGAAACACTTGATCTCCGGGTAGTTTGACAGACTTGTGTATCCTGTTTTTCAATTGGCTTTTCATCCTTGTGTCAAAACACCTGAGAGAAAAGATCACTTAAGAAGCGAAAGATTGACTTGGTTGTGATGGTTTCCATTCCTGATGGTTTCTGAGCCTGTTTTGAGACAGAACATCATGGTGGAAGGCTATGGTGACTCAAAGCTGTTCTCTTCCTCTTGGCCAGGAAGCAGAGGAAGGAAAGAGCCATGCACATGACATGCCCTTCAAAGGCAAGCCCCAAGTGACTTGTCTCTTTCAGCCAGGTCCCACTCTTCCATTAATGCACAAATCCATGGGTGAATTAATCCCTTGACCAATTGTGAGCCCCCAGGATCCCATCACCTCTCAATACTGGACCTACCAGCAGAGGACAAAGCCTTCAGCACATAGCCTTTGGGGTTGTGCTTTATATCCAAACCATAGCACCCTGCAAGGGGCTTCACAGGTACCCTTCTGATAGAGGTGGACATTGAGGGGAGACCTAGAGAAATCAAAGGCCAGGCTCCCTGGAAGTGAGTACATCATTCTCCATGAGGCGCTTGATCTGAACCGTGGATGAAGAGCATTTGCTTCTGTGTACCCGGAGAATCCCTAAGTGGGCACTTGTAACAAGCTTGGTTAAGCCTATGCTGATTGGAGTTACAAGCTATCAACAAGAGTCACTCACATGCCAGCTCCTCAGCAGTGGCCAGAGAGGTTCAGTGTGCTTGACAGGTGCTAAGTAGCTGACTCCTTTTGTTTTTTCTTCTTCGAGTATTTTTTCTTTGTCGTAGAAAACTTCTTTCAGGTACACTTTCAGTTGAAGATATTTTTCCCTAGTCTATCCTTGAGAAATACAAAGGAAATGTTACTCTCATTTCCCATTTAGATTATGCTTTTATTTCAGACCACAATTCTAATGCGTACTTAAAGTAAATCAGATGCATGCACTTCAAAAAGAGAACGAGACTGGCCAGATGGCTCAGCCATTAAGAGGGCTTGCTGCTTTTGCAAAGGATACAAGTTCAGTTCCTAGCATTCACAAGAGTCAGCTCTCAACTGCCTGTAACTCCAGCTCCAAAGTATCAGCTGCTTCAGGCTTCTGTGGACACCTGCACTCAGGGGCACACACCCACACAGAGATATTCACATCATTTTAAAAACTAAAATGAAAAAAAATAGACAACAGATGTAAAAATTCTGTTTTTCCAGTGTTTTTAATAATGTCGGGTTTCAGACTAGCATTAGAATCCTTTCTCAAATCTGCCCCCTTGTCTTAGAACCCAGAAACTTGAATACTTTATGGTGGTTTGAATGAGAATGTCTGGAATAAGCTCATATGTTTGAATACTTGGTCCCTAGTTGGTGAAACTATTTGAGAAGGATTAGGAGGTGTAGCCTTGTTGGAGGAGCTATGTCACTAGGGGCAGACTTGTGTCTTCTCTTCTGTGCTCTCTGCTTCCCACATGTGGATCCAGATGTGAGCTCTCAGCTGTTCATGCCTCTGTTCTTTCACTCTGTCATCCTGGACTCTAGCCCTCTGGAACCAGAGCCCAATTCAATGCTTTTTTTTTGTTACCTTTGTCTTGGTATTTTGTCAAAGCAACAGAAAAGTAACTACAACCTATAGGATCTAAGAAAAACAGATTAATAAGATAGTAGATGCCATTAAAAAAGAGAGAGATGATGGAGGTCAATGTGATAGATGATATAGATAATGGGAGGAGAAAGGAAAAAATCCAAGATGAAGATGTCAGAAGTGTGTGCTGGGGCAGAGGACAGCTGGATTTAGAGCAGGGCTCTGGGTTCAAATGCTTCCTCACAAGGTCTACAATGCTCACTGAACCTTCAGGTTCCTTTTATATTGTGTAGGGAAAATCATAAAAGCTCTATGAAGTATTTAAATGTCATTGTGTGTGAAGGTAGTTGGCTAAAAAAAAGAAAAGAAAAAAAAACCCAGAAACTGAGTTTATTGGTATAAGCAGAAACAGCAGGAAGAACTTTAGGGAGTATTCCAGTTATCTTTTCGTTGCTGTGATAAAACTCTGACCAAAAGAAAGATGGGCATGAGAGGGTGTATTTGGCTTACACTTCCAAGTTACTGTCTACCATTGAGGGAAATCAAGGTAGGAACTGAATCAGAAACCATAGAGGGAAGTAGCTTGCTGGCTCATTCTCTAGCTAGGTCATGCTTGGCTGGTTTTTATAAATGGTTCAGGACCACCTGCCCAGAGGATGGTGATGCATACAGTGGGCTGGGCCCTCCAGCATTAATCAGCAATCAAGACAACTTTGCAAAGACATCCCCACAGGCCAGTCTGATCCAGGAAGATTTTCAGCTATAACTCCCTCTTCTCAGGAGTGTCAAGTTGACAGTAAAAACCAAGCAGCATAGGGGCTGAGTTCTTTGACTGTTTGAGGACAACAATCTCAACCCAGAGTGCTTATAGTGCTTTCTTACTATACACCACACATGACCCAACACCCTTGTATTACCAGGGTGCTACTTTTCACCAGACTCTTATGAGCCCAGAAAAGAGTCTGGGATCTGTAGAGATGGATATTCTGGTGGGGGGGGATGATTATGGTACTTCAGGGGCTCCTCCATGATGCCATTCAGTGCTCCTCTATGGGAAAGTTTCCAATCTTCTCTCAAACAGAAGTGATGCCTCCCCAAAGCCAGACATTTTCCTAGGCTAGACTTGCATTGACTTCTCTGCCAGTAGGTCTCCTTTGTAACTTGCCATCTGACAGGGGCCACTTAGTATATAACCCAAAGCACATGCTGTGAGTTGGTTTCTCTCTCCCTAAATCTGAGTTGAATAAAATGTAGCAGTTAAGCATATGTTTAAAATAAAGCAGTGTAGTTGGGGGCAGAGACTAAAAGGAAACAGGACCCTTTATTAGATATATTTTTCATTTTCATGTGCAGAGAATTTTAAGGCCCAATTGTTTCCTCTAAAGCTGTAGCCAAACCTATGTAACTACCCATGCCCTGTCTTGGCTTTTCTTTCCTATGGGTAAGTCCCATATTGATAATGTTGGAACCAGTGTCCGAAGCGATGAGTGTCAGTTAGCAAATTAATGAGTGAACATCCCCTTTACCTGTCAGTTGTCCACGTTAACAATGTCAGGGCCAACAATGTACCACAGCAGGATGAACTGGGCATTGCTTAGTCAGCTGTAGAAAGTGTTAAGTCATCTTGGATTGTGAGGTCTAAATATCTTCAGGATCAATCAGATTTTTTTTTTCATTTCTCTTTGCCATTAATATCTTCATTAAGACCATCCATTTGACATAAATGAGTGATTTGTCTTGGGTTTACAATGATGTAAATAGACTTTATTTATTGTTCTCACCCCAGTTATAAAGATGAACCAAAGTAGAGACGTCTTTTGTCTTGCTGTAACTGTCTACATGGAGTCACATGTGATTGTTGAAGAAGAGGGCCATGCCCAGAACTGTGTTTCTCAGCTTTTCATTGTTTTAGGAAAGTATCTGAAGCAAGGTAGTGCTATAAAGGAAAGATAGTGACTAAGTCACACTTTGAGACATCCAAGAGCATCATGCTGACATCTTGATCAGTTCTGGTCATGTCTTTCTTACCGTGATATCACAAGCAGCACCTAGAAACACATGGCCAGTGCAAAGAATGTGCATGTCTCTGTGAGGCTACTGCCTGCCCCTCTTAGGAAGACACCAGGGTTCTGCCTCTAGATCTCTAACCCCATGACTTTGTCTAAACCTGATCAGCACCCAGTGACCCCATTCTAAGTGTGGTCCCACCCTCTTAATATCAGAGGAATAAACTATCAGATGGGTTCATTTGAGAGGAGATGTGTGTGTGTGTGTGTGTGTGTGTGTGTGTGTGTGTAGGTCAGAGCAAGGATGTTCCATCACAGTGAAGCCAGACCTGCAAACTTTAAGCTTTTTTTCGGACTCATACATTCTTCCTATAATCTAGTTTTGCTCCTTGTTATTCACATTGGTGGCTATTCTCCCCACCCATCCTTTCACCCAAATGGGCTTCAAGAAAGACAGCATCCGGACAGAGCGTGGGACGGAGAACACCTTGTGAAGATTCTTCTTCCAAAAGTGTTAGCGTTGAAAAGCTTTCAGGACTCAAAGGGATGAATCACCCGTGGCATATAACATTCTGTCAGATCCATATTCTAATTTGCCACTCACAGCAGTCTTGGGAAGAAAGTCTGTTTTGAACTTCACTTAAGAGATGCAGAAGCCAAGACTCCTCTTAGGGAGTTGCTGAGAGCTGACAAGCTGCAGGCCCTGGCTTTTTCTCTGCCCCTGCTCTTTTTAGTGCATGAAACAAGTACTTGTCCTTGGACCTGGCCTGGAGAGAGACAGCAGGGAGTGGCAGCAATATGTTCCTGTGACATTTTAACCTCATCTGTGCCCAGGTCTTTGCCATCGTTTGCGGGTTGGTATGCTAGGGGAATTTTGTGAGTACCCTGGAGTACTTTGCACATAACACAACATGTGGAAAGCAGCCAAAGGCTATAAGCCCAATGCAGATGAAGGAGAAGTCGTTTTCTCCCATGGGATTTTGTCCTTTCTTACAAATGATCATGTCAGTTCCCTGGCTGTAGCTATCAACCATAGGGAGGGTTTGGTTTTCCCTACCTGCTGTTACTCAGCTATGTTTACACCTTAAGAGTCAGGAAAGCAGCCTAATGTCTGCCTAGGCCCTTGTCCTCAGAGCCAGCCTGGCCTTTCTTTCATTCCTGTGCTCTTCAGCAGCTGCTCCCTGAGAACTTCAGTGGGCACCTGACCTGTGGGCCTGGAGGAATGGTGAGGTCTCTTAGAGCACTGTGCCAAGTGACTTCAGCCCTCCTGCAGCCAGTGAGATAAATGTTTTCCTCCTAGATAGAACCAGTCATGAGATGCAATGGACAAGGAGTTTACTGTTTATCCCTCTCTTCCCTGACTTTGCCCCCAAAAAGAGTTATTAAGTTCTTCATACCACCTTACACATGTCCATTTAATATTTGACCTCAAGGGACCGAGGAGGTGGTGCAGCATTTAAAAGCACCCAATTCCAATTCCCAGAACTCATATCAGGAGGTTCACAAGTATTTGTAACTCCAGTTCCAGGGGATTTGATGCCTTCCTCCGGCCTCTGTGGGCCCCTGCATGTATGTGGTGCATATATACACATGCAGGCACACACACATACACACACACAATTTTTTTAAACTAAAAATTGATGTTAAGTATTTTAAACCACAGCATGTAGTTTAATAGCAATGAGTTTAATTTCTGGCATAAAATAAATATTTTCATTTGCAAGTATGATCCTGGGGAGGTCAGTTTGAGTGAGATAGGGGAAACAGTAATATGTGTGTGTGTGTGTGTGTGTGTGTGTGTGTGTGTGTGTGTGTGTGTGTGTGTGAAAATACCATAAAGCTAACTTTTAAAATGAAAGGTAAGGTAAACAAACCATAGAATTCTTCTATCACTTTTGAAATCTGAATATTAGGTTTGAGGTTTTGTTTTTTTTTCCCCATCATTCTGTTTTCAAAACAAAATGTCTACACGCTTCTCTCCAACTCTCAAATACTTGGCAGGTTTTCTATGAACTCAGGTCATTTTCCTTATGGAAATTTTGTATGTGCTGCTTAAAGAGCTTTAAAATTGATTATGCTATCAAAATCATTAATAGGAGTGTGTGTACAATTTTATTAATAAAATCTCGTTGGGCTGGGTAGATAGCTTTGTCAGGAGAGTACATGAGGACCTGAGTGCAGATGTCTAGCACCTGCCTAGAAACTGTGTCGCTACACACATGTGGAACCTCCGCACAGGAAGGTAGAGACAGGGCATCCCTGGAGCCCTCTGACTGGCAAGCCTAGCCAAACTGGGGAATTCTGGGTTCAGCAAGATACATGCCCTGTCTCAAAACCAACAAAGGTGAAAGCAGCTTAGGATGATACTGACCTATGGGCTGCGCGTGCGCGCGCGCATGCGCGCGCACACACACACACACACACACACACACACACACCCATGCAAGCACATATACACATTCACACACACACACACATATGCACACATACACAGAGATATACACACAAACTTGTTTATTCCCTCTACATAAATATAAAAATAGTAAGTAAATAATAGTCCTACCTATAAGCTGTAGGTAATTTTTTAAAAAAAACCTCTTCTAGATTGATAAATGATTCCAATTATTTTTAGAACAAAGTTGATCAAAACACAAATGTGTTAAACATTTTAATGAATAAATGTAGAAGTAGAAATTTTGTCAGCAGTTCATTGCTTAATGACAATGTGGTTCTTTTTCTATTAGTTCGGCTCCCCACTCTTCAGTTATTACCAATAAGGGTCCAATATCCATTCTATGGCATTCTAATTTTAGTTTGCGTGTTGGAAATGGCGAGCGGCACTCTCTGCTGGGTATGTCAGAGGAGCGACCAGAGTTCCTGTAGAGCAGTGCTGCCTTTGTCTTTGAACTTCTGAGTTACAGGCGGAAACATCACATGAGAACAGTGATAGCAATCGATTACTGGTGGCTAAATGCTTCGGTTCTTTGATTTTTTTTTTTTTTTGTGCAAAGCAAATAATTGCAGGACACCTTGTGGTAAGGTTTGGATGTGAAGCGCTCCTGCTCTTACCAGGGAAACTGAGGTTCCCCTTTGGGTGTCCTTCGTCTCATTAATTGAAGGATTTAGAAACAGACATGATCAAGGCTTAGGGGCAGTTTTATTGGCGTTGAGGAGGAAAACAATAAGGAAGGCAAGCTGTAAATCTCAGCAGCTGCCTGAGGAAGGAAAAGAAGGCAAGAGGGAAGAAGGGAAGCCAAAGCCAGCAGTTTATAGCTGAGGTTGTCAAGCAGCCCGTCGGCAAAAGGAGTGGGGGCTGGGCGGTTCAGAGAACAAGGGGAAGAAAGCCCCGAGTGTCAGGGAAAGCATGTTAGCCTTCCAACAGTATCCAAGAAATGGATAAGGAAAAGGAGTTACACTATGAATCCTAACTCAGAAAAGTGAGCAAGCTGCAGGACCCAGCTCCATAGTGCTGTCCGTAGGACATGCCTGTAAGTGTCTGCACTGAGAGGTGCCTCTGCAAGAGGAAAGTACTTTATCTCATTAAGGGGATAATAATTCCTCCCACCTCCTTTTGGTAGCTTGGACTGCCAGTCTCCCCCCGGGGCTAGAGAGGACACTTAGAACAAAGCCCAGATACGGTCACCCTTTCATAATGTGATTGGAATGGCCACGAACCCCAGGGAAACAGGAGGTGGAGTCCAAAACCTCATTGGTCTGAGGCTATTCACCCTTTCATAATGTGATTGGAATGGCGATGAACTCCAGGGAAACAGGAGGTGGGGTCCAAAGCCTCGTTGGTCTGAGGCTATTACAGCACTGTGTTCAGAGCTGGGTCCTCGGCTGTTCAGTGGCACTTTGGAAGGCAGTGGAGACTTTGCGAGGTAGAATGTAAGGTGGGGAAGTAGGTCACCAGGGCGCATTGCTTTGAGGGCTGTAATGGGTCCCCAGTGCCCTCGTTGCTCTGACTTCTACTATGTGGTCGAGAATCTCCCCACCCTCCATATGTTGACATTTGAAGTTCTACCCAAGCAGGTAGGGTCAAGTAGCCATAGACCAAGTCCTCTGAAACATGAGCAAAATACATCCTTTGTCTGTCCCTTAAAGCTGTGCCTGCCAGGTATCTGATTCCAAAGAATATTATGAGTTTCACACCTGGTTTCCAGAAGCACTGGCTAACCATTCAGTAGAGTAACTTCTTTTCCTGAATTTGCATCAGAGAGGGATATCCCAGGGGTTGGAGAGATGGCTTGGTGGTTAAGAGCGGTTGTCACTCTTGAAGAGGACTGGGGTTTAGTTCCTAGCAACCACATGGCAGCTCACAACTACCTGTCACTCCAGTCCCAGGGGATCTAACATCCTCTTTTGGCCTTCTTGGACACCAGGTATGCACATACGTAAATGCATAAAAATATACATAAAAAATAAAAATTGTTTAAAGTCTATCGTGAGCATTAAAAAAATATCATGGCATTAAAAATCAGTACTTTCTCACATTGTGAGCCACTGATTAATATGTATCTGCCCCAACTTATTGGTAATCTAGATAAACTGGTCATTTCATTCAGCCTTTTCTTGTCTGACAATGGTGCTACATAATTATGGAAAATGCTTTTATCGTATCCCTTAAATACATATTCATCAAACCTTGTATCTGCAGATTTAGTGCATTGAGGGCATAGAAACTATGCCCTAATTATCTTCATGATTTAATCAACCAGCCAAGTCAGATTTATTTTGTGTCAGATAAAGTCTGACTCTAGTTTTCAATGAACACATCTTTCAGAATCCCCGGGAGAACCATACCACTCCTGAATGCGGATGTTAGCATAGAGCTTGACTACAGCATAGCTATGGGAAGACAGATTTCCTTCTTAATTTTGATGAGCAGAGTTCCGATGAATGTAGGCAAGGATTGGAGTGTGCTTTCCCTCTCCAAAACTCTGTATGCAGCACCTCAAGAAAGGACTTTGGTTGACTTTTCAAGAGCCATGTGTTCTAGTTTGAAGACCACTCCACCAGGGAGAGAAACATTCCCCCAAGACCAAGGACTGGAACTCACCGAGGCCTGGAGTTAGGAATTGGACGATCAGAAAAACATGTCCTCTTGCTAAGCTATCCCTCTTTGTGATAAATCACACACCCCAACAGGTGAGAAGACAACCATAGCAAACCAAAAAAAAAAAAAGTAATTGCATCCCCCCAATCTCCCCACCCTTAGTCACGAAAGAAATACATACCCTCACATGCAATACACAAAATATAACAATAAATATAAATTTCTAAGTTGACCAGAGAGATGATGTTGAGTATTTTGAGATGTTACTGTTCATCTGTAAGCACATGTATACACAACCATACATAAATTTATGGCAGAGAGTGGGGTCCTGTGGTAGACCAATGCAGACCTGAGTTTAATTGTTCATTTTCGATTTTCCCGTTTCATTGTAAAAAATTACGTGTGTGTGGGGGGCATGGTCTGGGTCTGTGTTCATTCATGGGATTGTTGGGTTAAATGTATTAATTTGAGCATGGTTAGTTAAGTGCTTAGAATTCAGTATGGGACAGATGGAGAGGCATATAGATGATATAGATATATACATGCAAAAAATGATACATATTAGTCTTTTCCACCAAACACTGTAAAACTTTTGTTTAGGACAAGGAAGTCAAAACTTTTTTTTTTAAATCTCCTCTACCTTGTAAAACCTTTATGCAAAGGCTTTAACCCTCCCCTCACACCTTTTTTGTTTATTCGAAAGCCCTGCTGCCTTCTGGGATCTTAAGCAACTTCCATGGCCAATCTTTTCCCTATTTCATTCATTTCTTTTGATCCGATTCTCTTCAAACTAGCTAAATGCAAAAGTCTGTGAGGTGGGACCCCAGCCAATGAGGAAAAGACACAGTCACCACTGTGTCAGAATAAAAACCCAGTGCCCCTCTCCACCCACCCATCCCCCTTCTGGGCTTGGTCCTCCCCTTTGTGAGCATGGCACCATTCTGATTGGAAGTGAAGTTGTGTCTTTCTTTATGACCCTAAACTTACTTCTAACATAGATAGATCTCTCTTGAATTTAGTTATGGAAACATTTCCTAGCCACCCTAGCCCTCTACTCCCACACTGCTATAAGCAAGTGTTTTAATTACATCAAGTGTGTGTGTGAATCCCAACAAAACTAAACCATAGTCCTGTTTGGGGTGCGAGTGGTGGAGGGGGTTGGGTTGGACTTTCCTGTTTGGAGTTGCTTCTGACAACTTGCTACAATGCTGTGAGGAACTTCTACTGCGAATGCCCAACTGGATAAGCTGCTGCCCGTGGCGTTGCTGCAGCAGAATGCATGCACACACAGCATCTGCAGCAGTCTGCCTACTCCACTTCCACAAAGATTATCAATTTATATTCCAGCTCTGAACAGACAGGGAGAGTGCCGGTTTGCACAAACCCTCATCAACACCGGGATTATCTGCCTTTTCCATCTTTGCTAATTGGATACGTTTTAAAGAGTGTAAGGCACCTTAGTTTGCATTTCTTTGATTGTAAGTGATGTTTGATACTCTTTATTTCTTTAGATTAAACAGAATCTAACAGTGTGGTGCACACAGATGTTTGTTCTTCCTGCGTTGCTGGTGTTTACTCTCAGCCCTATGTCTGTATCCCCGTCTGTGTGGCGGAAGCTCTAACGTTCAAGTTCAGCTTTCTGAAAGCTAGTATGCATGCATAGGAGGTTTAATCAGCCCCTGACAGGGACGGTGGGGCACAGCCTGCCCTCCAGGTCCCTGTGGACTCTTCTCTTTGAATCTGCCTGCTGCTTTTCTGACAGGTGTACTTCTTAGCTCCGGGGACCTGGGCCAGACAACCCTCAGCCCTCACTCTGCCTGATGTGCCTCGGGACTCTGGATGGACGTTGCCAAAATACATATGGCCTGGAGAATGCAAAAGGTCACAGGATTATTTTTAGAGGGGAAAGATGAGGCTCTGTCTCAAGCTTAAAGACTATCCTAATAAGACATTCTTTTCTGTTATTTGTACTGTAGGCATGTAGCCTTTCTCTCGGTCTCTCTCTTTGTCTCTCTGTATCTCTGTCTCTGTCCTCTCTCTCTCATTACACACTTACAGGACAAGAAGTAAATTCTATTAATAATGAAAGCAGATGTGTAATAAGGAGTAAAGAATGACTCCTTTGCCAACCCAGAGGCCAAAAAGGGTTTTCTCACCTTGCAAAGGATTGAAGCCCCATCTTGCTTGAGATCCTTTCCCTCGGGAATCCTTATTGTATGACATTATCTTCCATTTTTGACAGAGAGAGAGAGAGAGAGAGAGAGAGAGAGAGAGAGAGAGAGAGAGAGAGAGAGAATGAACCAGGAGATCTGGGTATCTGGGCATGCACTGGTCCTGTGCCTTTCTCCTCCTCCAAGTTTGGCTCATCTTGTATTCCTCCTACCAGGACAAATACCAGGCCTTCTTCACCTGAGCCACAGTGTTGAAGTGAATCAGAACTGGCACCAGCACCTTTCCTCAAAGTTCAGGCATTTTCATCTGATTCAACAGCATCCTGTTGTGGAGTGGAGCTTGAAATGTGGCTGGGTTAGTTAGATGACTATTAGCTACGTCTCATGGACACAAGCAAGACCACATGGTCACTGGGCTGTCTGTGAGCATCGAAGGGAGGTGGATGTGAATCTAGGGTGTCTCTGAGTTTCGCCAGTCTGCCTCTCCCAGCTGCAGTCCTAGAGGAAGCCTGCTGCATTCATGGACTCTCAATAGAGCACCAGCGGGACCCTAATTAATGAGTTTGTTTCTTCTCACCAGCTGGGTACAAAAAGTATGTCTGTCTCTAACCATTGTGTGTGTGTACTGTGCCTGTTTGGAATTCCTGGATCTCAGAAGAGATCAGCCGGCTATTACAGCCTCTGCCGCCCCTCAAGAACTGTTCTACAAGGTGGAGACATTTTCTTAAAATGGCTAACAATCAGAAATACCTTTTTGTTTTCAGGGTCGGGGAGGGGTGCACATGTTATAGTCTGTCATGATGATGGATAAGATGGTTAGCCAGTTACATCCTTGTGTTTTCGAGTGACTTATAGAAAGCCAGTTTGGTGACATCGAGAGGCTTGCTTGCAGAAGATTAGATCTCCAGCTGGAGGATGCTTTGGATAAAGTGAGCTCTGGGCCGATGGGTCCCTAATTCCCCGATAGGTTGCCTTCGGAAACACTACTGTATTCCCTTCCTTCAATATGCTACAAGCCCTTGACTCTCTGGATGGCATTGTTTTAGCACTGAGCAAGGCTCCTCCAAGCCCAGGATTAAATTAGGAGGAATCCCCCTGCTGCTTCTATTGAATTGAGTTAATATAATGAGTTTATTGTTAAATTAAACAAAATGAAACTTGCCATGTGGAAGAAATATGGCCGACATCACAGTGGGATGCTGGTTGGGCTGTTTTCGGCCCCTTCCTACCTTGCTTCTGAACTGTTCAGAGGTGGCTCATAGGCTCTGATGTTCCAAGTCCCACATTCTGACTCTGCATCCCAGGGGAGATGAGAGCTGACAGGACCAGCACTCTAAGCAAAAATGAAACATGAGCTGTTCCTGGTGGTAAGATCGCTTGAGAACTCTGCCTCCAAAGATGTGAGTCCTGTTGTCGTACAGACAGGCGCCCATTTTTCTCCCCCGGCGGAGATGCTAGATGCACAGAGTGTTAACTCCCTTGCCCGCTAGCTAGTGAGCACAATGCTGACTTCTCTTCTTTGACTCTAAGATGTCAGCTTCAGATGCTTTGTCAGCCTCTTGCAGCCCAAGTCTTACACAGCCAGCAAGTGGATCATTATTGGTGTGCTGTTTCCAAAAGGGAAGCTGAGCTCCAAGTTGACTTGTTAAGATTTTTCTAGAACATAGTAGTCCTCTTCCCTAGGCTCATTAATTGGTTTCAAAAGCATTGTTTCCTTCAGTACATGATGGCTGGGCCTGGATCATCTTTAACCCAGCATTGATAGACAAAGGGATTGCACTTGGTGATCAGGCAGACCAGGGTCAGATGTTGGGAGAACCCTCTAGAAACCACAGGACAGGGCTTCTGTCTGCAAGGAAAGTCAACATACAGCATGCCAGCAACTCTTGAGGTACTTTAAATTTCTCCATTGGGAAAGGTCTTGTTTTGGCTTTTAGTTTGTTCCTTCAGATAATTATCTTAAGCTCAGAAGCCGTCTGCTACAAGCTTTGAACTGCGGATGAGGGAGCTGAGGCTAACGGATCTGGTAAGATGTTTATATGGTATATGATTGACAGTCCTTCCGGGCCTCTTAAGTCCCTGGCTTCCGGAGGACTACATGGCTTTCTTCTCTATCATCTCATGTCCCTAACCCTCTCATAACAGTTTGGGAGTGTATCGAACAGCAGTCATCAGGTGCCATTTCCCTTTCTTTCTCTGTTCAGAACCAGTCACCCAGACTGTACCCGGCTCTCGCCACCAGATCTGTCACCAATCGATCAGCCAGTTGTCTGTTCTTCTTCTACTTCATCCCCCAATTGCCCCATCAGACGGTAGTGCCTGGCATTGTCTGCTCCACCTAGCCCACACATCATCCCTTTCGAGCTGAGATCTGGAAACTGCTTTGATGTCACAAGCCTTGTCTTACCCTGACTTACTATTATTTCCATTCTGGAATGTTTTCTTGAGTCTGATGTCAATTCCTGTCCTGTCTTGGTGTCTCACATCTCTTTGTTTTTCATTTCTTGACTGGTCACTAAGACACGCTGTTCCTAGGCTTTGAGATGTGTATATTTAATGTCTCAAAATGCTCAGTTAGTCTTAGGGTCAACCTGTATAAGCCACAGGCTAAGCTGGTGAAAGTGTGCTTTGGTAGAACAAACATTTTCACTTAGTAAAATGAACATGTTTTCAGTTCCTGTCATCATCATCAAGAAATTCTAACCATCAGATGTGTTTTACAGAAAGATCTTCTTTAGTTAATAATTTCTGTAAAAAAAAAAAAAAAACTAATGCTAAGTATATCCTATAATTTTACATCTGTTAAGTGATTTGGACTGTAAGATGTTAACACTAAAAAAAAAAAAAATGAAGTTTGCCTTTCCAGCTGTTGATCTGCTCTGAGCGGTGGATGTTGGTGTGCAGGACGTCTCTCTGGCAAGCTCAAGGAAGTTCTATTCTGATGCCTTCTGGGGGAGGGAAGGGGCAGAGTGAGTTTTTGTCTGGAATTCAGCTGTTTTTGTTTTATTTTAGCGTACAAAGTCTGGTTAGAATTTATTTCCAAAACCTGATCTGCTCGGAATGGCCACCAGCCAGGTTGCATTGTCCTCTGTACTAAGAAGGTGGGGGCTGCGTGGAAGCTGGCAGGAAGCAGAACCAACCCCCCACAGTAGTGCAAGACCCCCCTTCCCTTCTAACCCACATGCACAAATGAGCCCTCAGCCCGCACAGACAGATGGGCAGGAAGTCTTGAGTGCACCAGGGGCTGGGTTGGCTCAGGCTCCAGCATATAAGTGGGAGAAGAAAGAAAGAAAGCACATTCATGTAACATATCTTCTACCTTTCACCATGTGCATACCTACCTGTGTAGTGTGCACATATGAGTTCCTGGACCTCAGAGGAGGACTAACATTCATGCATGTAAACTATGAGGAAATGGTACTCTGGTGTGCGTGGGGCAGAAACTCTAAGGGTGTGAGTTGCCTGTGACGGAACATGCTTTTGTGGCAGTGTGTTCCCCCCTGTCTATTTGAGAACCCCATCTTCACACATGCTCTAGGAACCCTCACAAAGTATTCTTAATAGAGCCCTGTATGTTCTGAGAATAATTTCTCCATCAAGCCGTGAGGGATTTTAATTGCTCAGCTGCCCATTTCTCAATTTAAATTATTTTTCGTACCAGGGGTCTGTAGAAGATTTAATTTGAAAAAGAATCCTACTACTTACAAAATCATCTTCTTGGTAACCACCACATGGTGACTTTGAATCTGTCTTCTAGCTCTAGAGACTGTAAATAACTATAGTAGGATCCAGTGTGGCTGCTTGTCAGAGTCTGTATCCCCCAAACTCCCTGAAATCAGCCTAGTTTTACTATCCACAGATTGTCCAAGAGTTGACCTCGCCATAGACTGGGCACAGTGGCAGTTCCCATCTGCCCGTTCTTTCCCCGAGCTGCCCATTGTGGTTCCGCATCCTCCTGGCTCTCTCAGTGAAGGATGAGTTGAGCTTTGTCATCTTCATCTCCCAGTGTGTCAGGGGCTCTCCAGCGTAGGCAGAGGCTCCGTGTAGGCATCAGCCATGGAGCTGGGACAAGCTCAGGGGGAAGTATAAGGTCTACCACATTGAAGAATCTTGGCCTCATACGTTGAAGGAATGCACACTTTGAAGGAAAAGAACTTTGCCTAGAAGGGATCCACAAAACCAAGCAAACCAACTTGAGGATCTAAACTCTCCTTTAAGATTTCTGAGAGATCACCTGATCGACACCCAGTAGATCTCATTAACTCTACACACGTGCAGTGAGTTTCCCATCTTTGGTGTGACTGCTGGGGGCTGCTGGGGGCTGCGCCATCACAACAGCATCTCTGTCCCATGCCTCCTCCTTTCCATGGACAGTGTACTGATAACATAAACAAGAATATGATCTTCAGTTAGGCATCGCAAGTGCTTTCCATGATCCTGTGGCTCCTTCCACCTTCTCTCTGGCGTTTCTCAAAGTTATGGAGAAGAGGGGGATTCATTCAGCCACTGAAGTGGAAGGAAACATTAAGGTCCAAATGAGAGGAAGTGTGAATTTGTGCTAATAAAAATGTCATTCAAAGTCTTTTGTTCCAGGGATGGAAGGCTAGGATAACAGGAAATATGAATTTGATCTTTCTAAAGCCAAACTATTAGGGAGAACTTATCTATGAGTGCATTTTAAGAAGATAAACATTGCGTGCTCATCTACCACTCGATTGTTTTGTTTTTTTAAATGCATACTTGTTTAAGCAGCAGTCTTTCATGGGAAAGCATCTTTTTTGGAAATGATTTTTTTTTTTTTTTTTAAATTTTTTTTTACTTAATTTTTTTTTTTTTTTTTTTTTTTTTTGGTTTTTCGAGACAGGGTTTCTCTGTGTAGCTTTGCGCCTTTCCTGGAACTCTCTTGGTAGCCCAGGCTGGCCTCGAACTCACAGAGATCCGCCTGGCTCTGCCTCCCGAGTGCTGGGATTAAAGGCGTGCGCCACCACCGCCCGGCGGAAATGATTTTAATCTTAATAAAGACATTGCTTTCTTGAAAGCTGGTGGAACTTATGACTATCATATTTGCTTTAATAATTTTAGTAAAGGGCGTCACTTAAATAAATAAAACACACACACACAGAGAGAGAGAGAGAGAGAGAGAGAGAGAGAGAGAGGATCTGAAGACTCATGTCTAGCATGCAAAAACAGTGATGTCTGTCAATAAACTATTTTCCTTTTTGGAGCATCTTTAAGAAAATATTTATTTCACTGTTATGTGTATGTATGTGTCAGAGTGTATTTATATGCAAACCAAGTACACACAGGAGCCTGCAGAGGTCACAAGAGGCATCTGATCCCCTGGAATTAGAGTTACAGAGGGTTATGAGCTGTATGAGTTCTGGGAATTGAACCTGGGTCCTGGGCCAGAGAAGTAAGTGCTCTTAACTGCTGAGCCATCTCTCCAGCCCCTGGATCTTCCTTTTTTTTTTGTTTTTTTACTATGGACTTAATAACATATAAATAAAGGGCTAAGAAGATAGCTTAGTTGACAAAGTGCTTGCCTCAAAAACACAAGGACCTGAGTTGACCCTTAGTACACACACACACACACACACACACACACACACACACACACACACACACACTGCTGTGTGCTGTAATCCTAATGCCGTGCAGGTAGAGATGAGTGGATCCTGTGGACTTACTAGCCAGCCAGTCTAACCTAACTAGTGAGCTCCAGACCATTGAGAGTTGCTTTCTCAAAAAAAAAAAAAAAAAAAAAGGTGCATAGCACCTAGGGAACAAGGTTGATTCCTACCCCTCAAGGTTTAGACCTGATAATTCAATGCTTGCTCGCTTCCAGATTTCTATCACTCTCTTCCTATATCAAACAAATGAACTTACAAATAAGTGTAAGTGTAATAAGTGTAGTCAAGGATACCAACACAGCGTCCTCTCTTCTAGGTACCCAGCTAACACTCTTTAAATCAAGATAGTTGAGGACAACAGCCTTAAGGAGTCAGTTTACTTTCTCATTTGAAGACAAATTAACTGGCCTGGGGAGCTAGCTCAGGTGTTAAAGTGCTCACCTTGCAGACCTGGGTCCAGTCCTCTGCACCCACATTAAAAGCCAGCACATGGTGGCATATCCTTGTAGTCCTAGCATTGGGGGGCAGAGACAGATAGATCATTAGGGTCCAATGGGTAGCCAGCCTGGTCTTCTTGATAAGTTCTAAGGAGATAACTTATCTCAAAAAATATACTAGGTAGGCAGTGTCTGGGAACAACACTAGATCTTGTCCTCTGTCCTCCATCTACACTGTACACCTGTGCGTGCGTGCACGCAAACATACACACACACACACACACACACACACACACACACACACACACACACACACCACGAGCACATGCAAGAATAATAATCTAATCTAATAATTAGTTGCAATGATTCTTCCTCTCCCATATAAACATTTTGAACCTACCCTGAATTTTGTCAGCTCCTAAAGTTCATTTATGGATAGTTTAGAATGACTTTTGAATCGTTTGCAAGCATCTTTTCTATAAGACATCTGATACAGTAACAGAAGGTGTGTGTCTCCTGTGTGTTTTCAAAGTAGCTTCCTTGAGGACTATGCTGCTGCAGACTCCGGTGTTGCTGGAATCAGAGCCCCTAAATTCGCGAACCTTTGTGCAGATATAATTAACATCCAAATAAATACGCCAATGAGACATTAAGTATGCGGTGTGATGAGTTTGGACAACTGTCTGTGTCTGGATAAACACTAAGTTAAGCAGGAGATGGAATGCTTCCAGCCCTCTAGCTGCTCCCCTTTGCAGAAGGGCTCTCTTTGAAGGCTCCATACCTTCTATTGGCTCTCTTTATTTCATTATCAAAAGATGAAAAGGGCAAAATGTGGTAAGTAGGGAAATTACTTTGAACTTGACTCCAAGTATTGATTGCTTTCCTTAGAGTGCATGGCCAGAAGTGCACTCTTTTTCACTGTGGTGACATGAATGTGTGTCAGTCTGTATATATGGCATGTTCATCGGTGTTAGGAATTACCCAGAAGGCTTCTCTGTCTTGTGGGGAAGCCCCCAAAGTGTATACAGCAGGGATTTGAAAAGAATTACACCTTCAGGCTGTCTAGGAGGGCTTGCACTGGGCCACGAGACCTGGGATGCGGATGCTGGGAGATAGGGTCCTTGTACCATAGACTTCTGACCCAGTGGGGAAGAAAGCCCCACCAGCTGAAGGAAGGAGAGCTTGTCACAGGGAGGATGAGCAATGAGAAGAATGCCACAGAAGAAAGACCCTTTTCAAAGGTCATTTGTATCATAGCAGAGTCAAAAGGTAGATCAGGGTCAGCAAGATTCTAAAAACCAGGAGACCCTATGTATGTAACATACCTATGTATGTACGTACATACATAGGTCAACAATCCCTAGGCAAGCCAAGAAAAATCAACTCCCCTACTGGAAACAGCCCCTCCCCCCACGTATCGGCGCCTCTGTCCCTGGACCACTAACAACCAGCTCAAATTGGCTGATTTCCCCACATTTGTCAGGGAGCCAGCTGCACTGGCTCAGCTGAGCATCTGTAGAAAGGAAAGCAGAGAACCAGGAAGAAAAAAAGACACTTTCAAGTCATTCTTCTTCTTCATTTCCCTATTCTCTGCCCCGCCCCTCCCAGGCTCCACTGCCGTGCCTCTTTCTTCGTTGTGTTCTTTATTTAAAAACTCTTTTTATAACAATCTTTTCCTTTATGTGGCGAGAGCCCCTGGCATCCTTCCAGTGACCTGTCTGCAGAGAGATACTCCTCCCTCCTAATTAGGCCTTTCTTACCCAACTTCCTCCTTTCCTTCTCTTTTTCTCCCTTTTAAAGCGTCTGGCTCTTGACACGCCGAAGCCCCAATGGAATAACCATACTTGCTGAAACGAAGGGTCCTCAAAAGGGTGATGAAGTTGGCTTCTTCCAGGAGCCCCCAAAATTCATTCAGACCCATGATTACAGTGGACCAGAGCATGGAATGATGCCAAAGGAAGATGTGTAGAGATGTCTTTATCCCAGTCACAGACTCACATGCAGTACACACCTGGCATCGTCTTCCCCCATTCTTGGACCACTTCGTATGTGGATCTTTGCATATGTAAGCCATTATTCCTTGGCTATGTACCTGTGGGTTTAGGGGCAGGAGGGCAGGATTCTGCACTGTCCAGTACCCTTGAAATTATGGAAGGAGCTAGAACCTAGAGGCAAAGAGAGCCAGAGATGGAGACAGGACAGGGTGATAGACCTAGACACCATTCTCCTGGGGCTCATGAACTAGCTGTCATAAAAGAAATGTATGGGGTTTTGGTGCTTGAGAAAGGAGATGTGGACCTGCTGGTCTGCAGGAAGAGTAGATTTGACATTCCATTTTCTACGGTTTCAGTAGCTCAGTCAATAGCAGCTACTCTCCCCATTGCTATGACAACGTACCTAACAAAAGCCAAAGAGGAGGGTTTATTTGGGCTCACAGGTTGAAGGTGCAGTCCTTCATGGCGGGAAGTCATGGCTGTAGGAACCTGAGGCAGCTGGTCACATTGTATCCACACTGTGTCAGGAAGCAAAGAGAGGTGAATGCTCAGTTAACAGAAAGTTAACTTAAGCATTAGCTCAGTTAATAGAAATGGTTATTCCATTGGGGCTTCGGCGTGTCAAGAGCCAGACGCTTTAAAAGGGAGAGAAGGAGATGGAAAGGAGGGAGTTGGGTAAGAAAGGCCTGTTCATTCACCGGGACCACAATCCATGGGATGGTGCAACCCCCATTCAATGTGGGTCTTTCTGCCACAGTTCACCTAGTCTAGAAAATCCCTCACAGACATGCTCTGAGGCATCTCTTCAATATGTCTTCATCCTATCAAACTGATATTAGCCATCATTGGTACCCTTATGTACCCTTCACACACACACATAATCCCCAATGTGACAGTGTGGAGAGGCTGGCCCTTTAAATGGTCGTGACTAGATTAATGCCATCATTGTAGTTGTGGGTTCCTGACAAAGCATAGCTTCGGTCTTCCTCCACTTGTTCTCTTAAGCTTTTCACTCAGTCCTGGTGCAGTAAGATGTCTGCCATAGGAAAGATCTAGAATATCCGTTCTAAGCTTCCAGCTTCCATAGCAGTGACCCAACTTAGCTAATATTGTTTATAAATGACCCTTTCAGTGGGATCCTGTCATATTGCACAAACCAATGAGGTCATACTTCTTTGAAGAAAACCTCTTCTGAGCAGGATGCTGCGCTCAGCGCTCAGGAGGGAGAGGCGGGAGGTCTCTCAGTGATGGCCCTACATTTGATTAGACTAAAGGCCTGTGCCAAAAGCATGTGGTCACGGAAATCTTCAGAACATGAGAAGAAAGAGGTGCCTTTGGGCCTTCCCCATCAGGACCCGCACTGCTCAGTCCCACTGCTTTGGTATGGGTTCTGTCAATGCTGCAGGAGTTAGGTAATGACCTCTACTGACCTCTCATGAAGATCTTGGAAATAAGCTTGTTTGTGCAGTCTGGACGTAGATAAAACACTGAATTTTCTTTTGCCCTCAGATGGATTTCTTGGTTGGCTAAAGTGTTACCAGGTGACTCTACAGAGCTTACATCACTTGAAGGTGACAAGTGCATTGTTTTCCCTTTCGTGGGTTTGAGCTATTTATTTGTTCTTGTGTGTGCGTGGGGGTGGGGGTGATGTGTATGGTGTTCAGGAGGAAGCCAGAGCAGGGTGCTGGGCATCTTCCTCTGTTCCTCTCCCCTTGCTTCCTTGAGACGGGATCTTGCACTGAAGCAGAAACTTGCCTTTCATCTATTCTTGCTGGCCAGTGAGCTCTCATGGTCCACTAGTGTCTGCCTACCATCACAGGGATTGGCATGCAGCCATGCCAGCTTTGAACACTGGTAAAAGCCAAGAAACAGTGACTCAGGTAGGGGTGGGGTGAGGGGGGGAGAATGAGCTACGAAAGAAATGACCAAGTCAATGGCAGATGTTGTTCTAGATGGATCCTAGGAAGAAAAAAAAAGACAGTGATAGAACTATCTAGAAAGTGCCAGTCAATTCTATAGCTTGACACTAGTGTACAGATGTCAATCTCTTAGTTTTAACAGCTGCATCATGGTCATGTGTGACTGACAAGGTGAGAGGGATGAATTCTATTTGGGAATTCTGACCTCTCTGTGCACTGCATTTTTAAAATGTATTTTTCTAAGATTTATTTTTATTTGAAATTATGTGTGTTTGTGCATATGAGTACAGGTGCCCCCAAAGGCCAGAAGAGGGTGCCAAATTCCCTGAAATGGGAGTAGTAGGTCGTTGAGAGCCATCTGATATGGGCACTGGGAACTGAACTGGGGTCCTCTGCAAGAGCATCAAGAGCTCTTAACCGCTGAGCCATCCCTCCAGCTCAGTTATCTTAAGATAAAAGGGCTTTCTTCCTCCCTCCAACTTACACGAGTATCTCTCAGCAGTTCTGTGACATCTTCCTTTGTCTTCTGTGGAACTGTTTTACTGAAAGGCCAAGCTGTGGAAGAGCTGTCAGGTGAATTACAAACATGTGTCCCACATCCAGTCCAGCACGGGAGGGGCCAACACCGCTGCAGCAGTTTTAAATCTGTCATGGGCAAGCGGAATCTTTCCCCACAAGTGTATAATGTGTTTTGCCTGCACACTCATAGGAACCATACCCTCCATGATGGCTCTTCACCCTGCGGCTGACTGAGATGGATTGTTGGCAGGAAGACCGGTCAAGATTAAGGTGGGGATATTAGAAAGGATTGCCAAAGCCAGATGCTCTGGGTATCTGGACTGTTCTGGAAGGTTGTGTTATACTCTCCAGTTTGAAGTTGGGTCTGACAGATTTGATCTGTGGAAGCCTATGAGCTGGGGTGGCCACAGTAGCATTTCAACTATTACAAGTTCTTTCTTTTTTCCCTCCAGGCACAGGCTTGCAGATGGTTGACCAATTTGTTGTGGGATTAGTGGGTTTTGATTAAACCTTCTGGGGAGGCTGTGATTTACATGCATTTGGCATTGTTCAGTGTATCTCTCCTTCCCCAGTCGGTGGTCCCCATGTTTCTTTGTGTGGAGATGTGTGTTATATTAAATCATAAGTCTTCAAGCCATACGTGCTCTGATGTCTTCTTCCTAGAAGCTGAGAGCTAACAACCCTCAGCAGTGAAAGTCCCTTGCATTTGAGTTAAAATCTCTAAGGCTTGTACTCACTTCATCACAGCTCCATTCTTAACCAAAAGTACCCACAGCTCCTCAGAGCCCTGTTTCCACCTACTCTCCATGCTCTCCTTCCCTCTCCTGTATCCCAAACTCATAGCCTGTCTCTTTCCCATTGGCTCCTTGTTTGAAACTCTGCTATTGCTAAAGTTGCAGTTAAAGCATACGTTATTAGCACTTATAACATTTAAAAAGATTGTATGTGTGCATATATGTCTGTGTGTAGGTATGTGCACATGACTGTAGTGCCCATGGAGGCCAGAAGAGGGCATCAGATTCTCTAGGGTTGGAGTAACAGGAACTTGTGAGGTTCCATATAGGTTCTGGGAATTGAAATGTGGTCTTCTATAAAAGCGGCAAGCCATGGAGCCATCTCTCCAGTCCCTACTTAATAGTTTTATATTGGCCTTGTTCACTTAACACTATGTTACATCCATTTTTCCTGGCTTGATTTTATTTACCTACAGCAATTTTTTTTATTGTTTTATTTGTTAGACATTTAGGCTGTGACTGATGGTTTTGGTTTGTTTGGCTTACCATTTTAAATGACATCTTACGTTTTTCAGACTTTACACTCCTGTTATTGCATTTGTTTTCGTCATTGGAACCATTTTTATCAAGAAAAATTCTTACAAATGATGTTAGTGGGATACAAATCTCTTCCAGTTTCTAGGACTTTGAATATGTCTGCCTTGTCAGTATAAGTTATGTGTCTAAACGGCCTGGGAGTTCCCGCCTTGTCCTCTATAATCTTGTGCCTGTAACATCTGTGATCATCCAAGCTGAGGAGGTGGGATGCAGCTTAGCTGGCAGAGCCCCTGATTCAGGCCTGTAATCCTCGTGCTTGGGAGGCAGGGTGGGAGGGTTAGAAGTTCAGGGCCATCCTCTGCCACATAGCAAGTATAAGGTCATTTTGGGCTACATGAAACCCTGACCTTCCCCAAAGAAGACAGACAGGAAAGAAGAAAGGAAGGAGGGATGGAGGGGGAGGGAAGGAGAAGGAGTGGAAAAAGTAAAGAAACCTCACAAATTCCCACCCCCAGACTACAGTTTTTAAGTCCTACCTTCTTCTGTCTGTGGTGCTGACTACACTCATTCATTCATTCAGGCATTCCATGGCCTCTACTTCATCTTTGGGGTTTTTCCTTTGGTGCTGGTCTAGAAGTCAGTCTAACATACAGAGTCTTGTCCTCTTCCCTCTCCCCCTGAGAAGACTGGGATGCTGTCAGAACCAGACGTCCTTGTTTTCTTCTCGAGGGACCGGGTTTTACATTCCTTTTGAACAGTTTCACGTTTATAGTCCTGTAATCTAGTCATTACCAAATGAATGAAAATGAATGATTTGCCTCATGCAAATTCACACAGCAGTTGTTAGTCATTTTAATAAATACAGCCTGGAGATGGACAGCCTGGGATGTAGAGAAAGAGAGAACCACTTTCCCTGGCCGTCAGTAACTCAGATGAGTGAAGCAGAACTAAGGTTTGTAAGCTTGCTCCTTCCAGAACCCTGTTTCAAGATCCTATTCGGCTTTTCTTACAGTGTGTAAGTGCACATTAAAATAATGGCCCATGTAGCTGTGTTTAGAAGATTCCTCCCGATGTGGGCGTGGCTGTTTGGGTGCAGGTAGACGAGAGTGCATGTACAGGTGTGTGAGGAAATAGCTCTGCAATTGTATGTTTTACTCCCTTTCTCTATTGCTTCCATCAGAGGCAACCCAAGTTCTTCTTCAGCTCTCCAGTCTCCATTCTCGACTCATGTTGGGGATACAGCCATCTCTAATCCTGAAATAATTGGTGTTGATAGAGTCACACCATTTATCAACAGTTTGTAGGGTTCCCGATCGTAGTTTACTCTTTATTTTGTTTTTACAGTTCTTTGCAAAGAGCACCAGAGTAGAAGTTTGCTCATTTTCGCCTCTTTAATGAGTGAGTTACTGCCCAATGGTTGTATGAAACAAGCATAATTGTATCTTTAAAAAAGTGGCTAATTAAAAAAAATCACATGCAAGCCTTCTAATTCCAAGTATCCTAATGCTTTTATACTATTAATTGTTAAGTTAAATTTTCATTTATTATCATATTAAGCCCCCCGAGTACATAAACTCCGCATTAGGGCATAAGCGGAGCTTCGTAAAACAGAAGTTATATTTGATCTAACAAGATAGAGTCTGTTGCTATTGATTTGCCTGGGAAACAAAAATCTCAGATCTCAGCAGGCACCAAATGAAACTACTGGATCCATGAGTTCACATTAGTGCAATTAATCACACAACCCCAGGCTGTTTGAGTTGAGGTTAGAAGCTGGTAATCTCTTACAAAAATAATTATTTGGTGAATTTCAGCTCAAGCAACTCCAGGGGCCATAGGCTGGAGATTGGGATCAGAGACTCTGAAGGCTGGATTCTAATCTTGGCCTTACCATTAGCAAGCTAAGAGACCCTGAGCGGGAGACTTACCCTTACCTACCTCAGTTTCCACATCTTCAAGCAGGCTGAAAGCACGGGTACTCCCCATGGCGTGTATGTGACAGAGATGAAAAGATGTGTTTGTGTCCACACAGAAAGATGTCCATGAATGGATGCAGTGGCATCATTCACAAAAGCAAGAGGCAGACACGGCTCAGTGTCCTTCAACTGATACACAGATGTACAAGCGGCGACAGACCTGGTGGAACCAGCTTCAGCTATGACGAATGAAGTATTAATGGCAGTCATGGTGCAGATGGGCTTCACACTACAGGTTAAATGAAAGAGGCTGAGGACGAGGTGGACATACCATGTGATTGTTTTGTTTGTTTCCCATACAGAGCGGGACAAGCACAGACAGATGAAGCGGGCTGATGGTTACTAGGAGGTGACATGAGAAGGAACTAGAGCAGGGAACACTTTATAGCTACATCATTTCTAAACTGTAAGGAGCTGATTGTACAATGACGGTGCCCTCGGTGACCCAGAATTGTGCAGTTGTATCTGTGTGCATATGGATGTACATGTATGTGGTCAACCTTAGGTAGAATTCCTCAGGACACTCCTCACCTTATTTCATTAAGACAAGGTCTCTCACTGACTTGGAACTTGCCACATAGGCTAAGCTGACTGGCCAGGGAGTCCTAGGGATCCACTTGTCTCTGCCTCCCTCAGCGCTGGAATTACAAGCATGTGTCACCGTGACTGGCTTTTTTCTTTAGTGGGTCCTGGGGGTTGAATTTAGGTCTTTGTGCTTGTAGAGCAGGTCCTTTAGCACTGAACTGTGGACTTGAAAATGATTGTATGCTTAGTGAATTGGACTTCTATAAAAATAAAATTAGATTGAGATTGAAAAAGAATACCTTCTCTGAAGGTTACTAGGGTTAAACCACTAATATAGACAGTGGGTTCTCAAAAGGTACCACTTTGATTTATTCCATTTTTCTCATTGTCCCTTTCCATTTCTGTATGATTCCATTTTTGTTTGAGTATATAAGAGGGCCACCATAGTACTTCCACTGGAAGGCAGATGGGACTTAGTCTGTGGTGGCCACTGTGGACAGTAGTGTATTTGATCACATGTTTATATTGTCAGGCATGCTCCAGGTGGCCTGCACACACCACGGAGTCACTGCAGGGGTGGAATTGAACATGGAGGAGGCAGCCACATCATCACACTGCTTCATCCTGGGCGAGCATTTCCCTGGGAAGCACCAAGGCGTAATTCTATTCCTCTAGCTCCAGAGGATTTCTTGGTGGGTAGGTGTTGGTAGCGAGGCAAGTATTGTGCCTTTGTCTACGATTCTTATGTATTCCTTCCAAAGGAAGGAGAATAGAACAACAAACCCCACAAAGGGTTCACTCATGGGCTGAACAACTAGTCATTTCCTGAGCTAAGTGGGAATCGCTGGCTTCTGACCCATGAGGTAGCCCACTGAGGTCCAGAAGCATCCCATGGAACTCCCCTGCCTTTAGCATGAAATGACTCATGGTGGTGATGTCTGATCCTGATTTTCCAAGCTGAGAAGAATTAATATTTCTCCCAGTTGCCGCGGTGCGGTGATCTGTCATCTGCCCCGGGATTACCTCTCTCCCAGTCCTCCTCCTGTCGGACCTGCTTTGAGTTCTTTTGGTCTCTTGTTTGCCATTCCACTGCTTAGTTCTTGTGATGGTAAATCTTCCTCATCAGCCTGAGAGCATTCCAAATCACCATGGAAACACACCTCTGGGTATATCTCGGGGGCGGGCGTCCCAGAGAGGTTTAACTGGAAATGGAAGAGCCACCATGAATGGGCATGGCGCCATCCCCTGGGCGGAGCTTCTATACTGCATAAGAAGGAGAGCGTCGGCTGAGCACCAACATCATCGCTCTCTGTTTCCTAACTGTGGCTTCAATGCAGTCAGCCAGCTCACACTCCTCCCGTCATGCCTTCCAACTGTACCCACAAAGATGAGGCAAAACAGAGCCCTCATTCCTTAAGCTGCGTTTGTCGGGTTTTTTGTTCCAGCATCGAGAGAAAAGTTCCCCATAAAAGTTGGTCAGCTGACTGCCTGGGAGCTTAGGTGAGAGTAAACGCTGAGCCTTAGTGGATACGTAGGTCTTGGGACAGGAACAGTGGACAAAGGCACATAAAGAGGCTGGGCAGTTTGACTGAAGCCGTGAGCTAAATGCGTCCAGTCCTTCAGTCTGCACATGTACTTGGTGATGTGCTGTGTGGAGAGCGTCTGCTTCGAAAGAGGACCTGGGGTCTTGACCACAAGTGACAGTTACTGGCTTCGTGGTCTCTGACAGGTAGCCTCCAGATCTCAGCCTTGATTTCTTATAGAATGGAAATATCCTCTTCCCAGGGCTCTTTGGATAACAAAATCAAAGTAACGCAAATCGTCTCTAGGGAGACACTGAGAGTGATGGGGTATCTGCTTTGGAAGGGGTTGTCGGGGTGGGGTGGGGAGTGTCTCGTTGTCCTCAAGGACTCTGGGGGATGCAAGCCTGAAAGTCCTGTAGTAGTTTACAGGTCACACACATGCTGAAGGACACAGTTCTGGGTCTCCACAGGAGAAAGCCATCCATAGATGTCAGGAGCCATTAAATTATAATGTCCACCATTTTTGAGCATCTCAGTCCTTGTGGTAACTCAACATTTTGTAATGAAACATCCATAATGCTGAGAAGCTAAAAAATATGTTCACCTCTGGCCCAATCGACATTAAAACCTGTGATTTTCCCATCACCCAGCACTGTTTTGGTAGGATTGACATTGAGTCTCAAAGAATGAACTAACTAGGTAGATCGTAAGCTTATTTTGGACAGCTGTGATTGGGTAGACCATCCTCTGGGTAAGGGGGAAGAGTTGGGTCATAGACATAGAGGTGAGAATGACCAGTACTATGGAGCTATGAGCCACTATCAGTGATGAGGTTGGGGAGACAATAGGGCATCACGTCTCTATGTGCTTAATCTTGAGTTCTGTCCTGAGCATCAGTTTTTACCAGATGACAGCAGCATGCTTCCCAGAAGAGTCTGCCCATTGTTTTTTATTGTTGTTGTTGTTGTTGTTGTTGTTGTTGTTGGTGGTGGTGGTGGTGGTGGTGTGTGTGTGTGTGTGTGTGTGTGTGTGTGTGTGTGTACACATGGTTGTGCACCTGGAAAGGAAAAAGATTTACATTGACTTTCTTCCTCTATTACACTCTATCTTACATGTTGAGATTCAATCTGGAGCTTTCAGTTTCTGCTATACTGGCTCCCCTCCCCCAGACCCCAGAATCCTCTTGTCTCCATTTTTTCAGTGCTGGGGCTCCAGGTATGCATCAGCACACCCTGTCTTTTTAGAGGGGGGCTAGACATTCAACTCAGGTTCTCATGCCCGCACAGCATGCATGATCCCTTGAGCCATCCCCCCAACCCAATCTCACCCATTTTCATGTGATTATAGTCAGGGGAGATGGTGGGTTAGCCTTCACTGAAGGAACATTTGGAGCTTCTAAGTGTCACAGTAGCTGAATCCCACACTCTGAGGATTGTACTAAATCAGTCCCTTGTGATTTCAGGCTGTGCTGCATCCCCCTAAGCTAAGATGGAGCAGATATTTCCGGAGAAACCTGGGACTCATTCCCTGCTTATGCAACATGGCTGGCGCGACCAGACCTCTCCGCCACCAGCTCTGAGAGAGTTTCCCACAGTGAGAGGCAGACGCGGGTCAATAACAACAGCCACAGCCTGGGATGGGCTTTGAGATCTAAGCACTTTGAGAGCCTTTCAGAGACTCAGGGTTTGTGTGTCTGGGCAAAGTTGCACTTGAATGAGAACCCTCATCTTCCCTCACAGCTTCTGCCACCGGGTGAGCCCATGTCTGAAGCTCCCGTGGCTACAGACAGCCCCAGCTTCTTAGCCTGCCTTCTGCTTTTCTGTGCCTCCTTGCTGTGGTCACCAGCAACTTTGGCCAGTGATGAGGGCATGGCTTCTCATGGTTCCAGATCGTGAAAGGCAAGTGCCCCAAATTAGATTGTACCTTTGTCCAATCATAGTGATAAATAACTTTTTTTAAAAGACGTGCGTTGATCAGGGGACACACTACCTTTGCTCCCAATCCAGGGGCCTATGTGATAAGTCCTATGTATTTATGAATTTCATGGGTCGCCAGGATATCCTAACTTCTTAGGGTCTGGGTCTCTGCACTTCAAGTGATTTATTAGTCATGGTTTTTTCTGCCTTGAATGCTGGAGACATTTTCGTTCAACACTTCATGTAAGGTATTTGACTGGAGAGAGCCCTTTGGTGTAAATAAAATGTATCAGGGCGAGGCCTCTGCCATACCTTAATGTGAAACTCAGTTCTCAAAGACTGTCACCTATTTCAAAGCAAGAGTTTCTGATTTTGAAAACAGCCACTAAATCTTTAAGAGGATTCAGTTTTCTCATTTTGGATCAGATATCGCCAATGATACTCGGTGCTAAACATTTTAATTTAATTCTTTCACTTAAGCAGGAACAAGCTTTTCTACCTAATTTTGAAGAATGAGAAAACCAAAGATATTTTCTCCTTCACTTAAAGTTACTACTGATCATACTGTTTAAAATCTAAATCTCTTCCTTAAGAACTGTCAAAGCCAAGAGGGAAATTAAAAGTTTTTGAGTTTTTATCCACTTCCTGATCTCACTTATAATGGAAAGGGATTTCTCTTTTCAAAAAAGATTAACTTGTTACTTTAAAAAAAATTACTCTATTTATGTTTGTATAAGAGCCCGTGTAAGTGCACCACGTGTATGCTGATGTCTGAAGAGGCCAGAAGAGGGAGTCAGATCCCCTGCATGGAATTAGAGGTGGTAGCGAGCCTCCAGAAATGGGTATTAGGACTGAGCCTGGGTGCTCTGCAGGAACAGCCGGGGACTGTTAAGCCATCACTCCAGCCCCGTGTAAAGGTGCTTCTGTATCAGAGGACAGTGACACAAAATGGAAGAAAATTTGCATACTTTTCCTTTTCAGTTACTTTGGAAACTTAGCCCTAGAATTCTCTTCTACTTGGCTCTTAGCAATGCAGACTTACACCTCCTCCATTAATCTGACTCTAACCCCTCCAGTCTACCATGATCTTTTTGTCCTCTAACTGCAAACAGGATATTCAGCTCCACTCCCCCCAAAACCAAACAGTGTTGGTTGCCCAGACTAGCATTTCTCCAACTATTTCTATTGAGTGAGTGGATTCCTTTCCAACAGAAGCCCCAAATTCACTGAATTTTTTAAAAATCATTTTATAAAAAATAAAAACAAAACTAAGTGCCAGAAGAATAAAGTAATAGATTTATTACTGAACAGGCACAGTTCTTCCTTTTTAAAGGGCATGTGCCCCATTATGGAAGTGCCAGAGGTTTCTAGGTAGTCGTCTGATTCCTTATCTTGTCTCAAATCCACAGCTCCAGCCTTTCAAGGCAGCTTGTGTCCCTGGGTTGAACTTTCCGAATCACTATTACTGCACAGCGCCTCATTATCCAGGATACATTACTGTGTAGGTTGTTGTGGATTAACTGCAGTACACATTTCTGTGTTCATATTCCCCACTTCCTACAGTTGAATCTTCAAAGTAGGTAACTATCAGTAATGACGATGATGATGATGCTAATTTTTAGAAATTAATATAATTAGTACCATTATTGGTAATAGCAATGAATTGCTACCATTAATGTTATTTTTTAATGACATCAACATCTAGCTTGTACTCAACATTCTCCAGCCTTCCTTTAATTGTATTATACTTGGTACTGTAAATCTCCATCTTTTAGAAAACTGTAGTATCCTAATCTAAGGAGCTTGTAAATATCTTGCTTATGATTACTAAGTCAGAGTGTTCTATGGACTGACAGACTGAATCAGGACAGACTCACACATGAGGAACTCATGCCTGAGTGTCCTGTCTACCTCTTGTTCCATTTGGCTAATATATTTTCAGTGGCAGCTTTTAGCATTATTCCTTGTATGCTTCAGGAATAAGCACAGAACAGAGTTTTAATTTTGTTATTTAATATGCGAATGGACTTCTTCAAGGAGTTTAAGGGTAGATAGACCTTCATTAGGCTCAGGGAAGGTAAGTGGTATCTCTGTTTGGGAGGACAATACAAATTAAAATAATAACTCCACCCGTTCATAAAAGCAAGGCAAAAAATATTGATGGTAATTACCAGAATTATCTTCTTGAAAAACCTTAGAATCTTGCCAAAGGCTTGAAGCAACAAGAATTTATGAAAAAGAACGAAGAGAACTAGCCAGTGCTTCATAAGAGCAAACTTGGGGTGTCCTCACTTACCTAATCTCACCCTCTTCCCTTCTGCTCAGCATCAGCCTAGATAATAACAGTGACATGGTCCTAGGGTGAGTGTCTGAGAGAGCAAAATGGACTTTTATTACAGGTCATTCTCATTTGATCCGCCTGGTGGCCCTGTAAGGACACAATCAAAAGTGTGTCCTGAGTAGGGAGTTGTGTAGTGTTTAGCTGGTGCCTGGGGAGCAAGGTCGAAAACATATACAGGCAGATATGTTCATCCCTTCTACTTCAGTCAGTGCTGAAGGAACAATGCTCTGGGAAGCTCCTGTGTGCTCTTGTTAGCGTTGAAGGCCATTCTCACGGCAGGGCTTGTCCTATGCTGAAGACCAAAGAAGGCCCCCCAACTCTGACGTTGGAATGAACTTCAGGCCTTGCACAACCAGGAAGCAGAGATAAAGGCATAGCCGCTGCCTTGCTGATGGTTAGAGGTATGCACCTCCACAGACACTGAGCCACTTGTCAAGGATGAGCAACAGCTGGGTAACAATGGGGCCAAGTGGCTTAAGGAGCTCTCTCTACAGATCTGAGTTGGCTTTTCAGTGGCTTTCAGCGTGGATTTCAGTGGCTACAAATAGTAAAGAGCAGAAACCTTATTTGTGCTCATCATTCAAGAGAGTCCACGAGCAAACTGCAACTAAGAAAACAAGACAATCGAAACACCACAGCAAAGCCTGGGGGAGGAAAGACCCAAGGAGGCCCCAGGCTCTCGCTTCCCAGTGGAGGCCAGACTGTGCACAACCAGGAGAAAGGAGATGTGTTTCAGCGTGGCCACGGTAGGATATATGACATCCCTGCACTGCCGAAAACAGTCCAGAAAGCACACGAGACACCTGGGACCTGCCAGGAGAGATCCCGAGCAGCTTTCTCTAGAAAGCTAAAATGTTTCGATTTACTCCCTGGAGACTTTAATTCACCTATCCTAAATGAATAAAAGTAGCCAAAGGAAAACATTTTAAATGTGGATAGATAGATGGATAGATAGATAGAGGTATCTACTTATGTTTATATATTATTTTTATTTACATATAAATATATAAATACAAAATATATGAATAATATATAAATATTAATTATAGATATATAAATATCTCTATATATAATATATAGACATAAAACATCTATATATTTTATACTTTTATCTATTTAGAATAGAAATCTATTTATAGATATCTATTTATATTTATACCTATTTATTTATAAATTATGTATTTATATATATTTATAGATAGATAGATATTAGTAGCTAGATGTCAGGGGAAGTAACTAAGTACAGGCTATAGACTTGAGAAACAAGGTAACTGAAAGGAAAATTCACCAAAGAGGAGGCTCATCAACAGATGTGAAGAGACCAAAGAAAGAATTAGCCAACCTGAAATTCCCAGAAAAAAAAACAAAGAGGCTATCCAGCTGGTAGAATGGGAGTAAAGAGTGGGGGGTTAACAGAGGAGGTCAAAGGCCACTGAGGCCCCAACACAGAGTCCCAGGAGGAGACGAGAAGAGGAGGGAAAGCTATTGTTTTTAAATGGCATGTCTCACAATGAATAAAAAATATCAATTTACAATTGAGGTAAACCCAAAAGTGTCCACACTGCGATGCATCATAATCAAAACGTTAAGAACCAAAGACAAACACAGAATCAGGGAAGCAATGAGAGGGAACTGAACACCAGAGAGTAAGATCAACAGCTCACTGTTTACCTGGAACTGTCGGCCCCAAGGGAGCGGTATGCCATTCAAAGGGCACAGCAAACCAAAGTCTATCAAGACCTTTGCATCTGGCAAACTATCCATCAAAAAAAAAAAAGAAAAAAAATATGAAGATGAGATTAGGAAATTCCCAGATCAATCAAAATGACAAGAAACCTGACCCACATTAAACAAAACCAAACTCAAATCAATAACCTCCCCATTTTCTTCTTACGTCACCAGAAAAGGACGAACACATTCACCCCATGTGCACATAAAGAAGGAATACTAAAGACTGGGGGTCGATAGTATAAAGAACAGAGAATGATTTTTTTAAATCAACAAAACCAACAGCTGTTTCTTTGAAAAGAGTAACATCATTAGCAAACCTTTAGCTGTAGCGATCAATAATGAAAAAGCAAAACACTGAGTTACCAGTTAGAGACGAAAGCCAGGCGGGCATGGCTACTCATTATACAGTGGTGAAAAGGAATGCTTTAACAATAAAAAATTCAAACAAAGGCCACAATTAGTTTACCAATTAATTCTACCAGTTATTTGAAAAGGATTTCTCTCTAGTCTTAAAAAAAAAGTAATAGTAATAAAGCAGAGAATGAGCCAGGCCTGTCAGCGGAGAATGTCACTATTCAGGAGGCCGAGTCAGGAAGATCACAGATTCAAGGCCTGCGTGTGCTGCAGAGTCAGGTGCAGGACACGCAGCCCAACTTCCCGTGACCTTACCTTAAGAAGCGTTATTGTTGTTTGGTTTGTTGGTTTTCCTAAGGGCTAGCGGTAGAACACTTAGCAAGTGTGAAGTTCTGGGTTCAGCCTTCAGTGTGAAAATGAACAAAAATGCAAAAGGGATCCGTGCAATGACAGCAAACAGAATCCAGCAGGACATTAGAAGAGCAGCTGATAGCTCAGTAGAATGCAAGGTCAGTTCATATCTGAGGATGCATCAATTGCAGTACACGTGCCAATAGAACAAGGTGTGCTTGGGTGGGGGTAGCCCACATGACCATAGATGCAGAAAAAGCATTTGACCAAATCCAACATCTGTTCACGATTTAAAAAAAAAAAAAAGTCAATGAGCAATACAAAGGGGCATTTCCTCAACCCAACAGTGGTCATCCATGAAAACACATAGCCATATTGTACTTAATTGTGAAAGACTAGAAACTTCCCCGTAACATCAGAAACAAGTAATGGATGTCTCCTCATATCACTCCTGTTTAATGGTTTAATGTGCTGGAAATTTTGGACAGGATAAAATACTAAATACAAAAGACCAGGAAGGGGAGAGAGGGAGGGATGAGGGGAAGGGGAGGGGGAGAGAGAGAGAGAGGGAGAGGGAGAGGGAGAGGGAGGAGGAAGAAGAGGAAGAAGAAGAGGAAGAAGAAGAGGAAGAAGAAGAGGAAGAAGAAGAAGAAGAAGAAGAAGAAGAAGAAGAAGAAGAAGAAGAAGAAGAAGAAGAAGAAGAAGAAGAATTACCTTTGCCCTTTCATGTGAGCTCTCCACCCAGGCTAGCCCACATTGATGGATTAGGAGAAGAAAAGGGTATTATGGGATCCGAAACTCTCAAAAAGGCCTCCATATGATGGGTCTTACCTCTTACCTGAGATGTAACTGAACCATGGCTGGTGTGTACCTGTGTTCAGTGGTAGTGATAAAAAGGAAAGTAAGAACATAGGCACAGGCGTGTAAGAATCCGGATGCCTGGGGCTATAGCTCTGCTGGTAGAATGCTTGCCTAGCACACAGGAAGCCCAGTGCTCAGTCTCCAACATGGAATAATCCAGGAATCATAGAGCATGCCTGTGATCCCAGCACAGGGAAGGAGGCAGAAGTTCAAAGTCGTCCTCACTATGTAGAACTTCAAGGCTGGATGTATCTAGTGAGAACTTGTCTCAAGGAAAGGGAGGGAGGGATGAAGGAAGGAAGGAAGGAAGGAAGGAAGGAAGGAAGGAAGGAAGGAAGGAAGGAAAAATAGACAAGAAAGAATAAGAGGATCTATTGAGACTGCCATGGTTTCTGTGCCCCGCTTGGAACACAGCCCGCCATTTTGCACCCACTCCTGAGGCTCTGACTCAGACATACAGATAACTGTCCCCACTCCATGCACATGAAGGCAGAGGGCCCCAAAGCCAGCTCAGCCTAGAAGGGAAGGAGACTGACTTGGACCCCCTTCCAGGAAACCCTAGTCATTGTGTACTGACTTTCTCTGTTCAGATGTCACTGTAAAAGGCTTCTCACTTCTCCACACGATCTGCTTTGATAGATGACAGTTATTTATACCTGCAGTGTTCTCTGCACAGGTTATCGACTCCCTGAGGTCCTCTCCGTGCAGCAGCTTCCAACAACCTTGCAGGGCCTCTGTGCGCACCCCGCCTCCCCCTTCCTACCTCCGCTCTCACAGCAGAAGGCTTGTGCCGAGTACCTCACATGACCTCTCCCTCCACTGAAGCCCAGGACTTCCCACCTCCGCTCAACCACAGGAAAAGTTGGCCATTCCCCTCTGTGGACACCAGGTTCTCTGCAATCAGGCCCTAGCCTCCTTTCCCTGGATTGTACCTCTGTAGGCTAATACTTGTTCTCCAAGTCCAGACAGACAAACACTGCCTACCTGTCCCAGGATGCCTCAGCCTTTCCCTAATCTTTTTCCAATACCTGAGACGGCCAACTTCCCTTTCTACTGGCTGGATCCTGGCCAAACTCAAACTAGCAGTGAAGTGCCCTTCAGTCCCCTAGACTAGGGCGGAGCTGTTCTGTTGTGGAGCCCGACACTGCAACCATGAAATGCTGCCACTAATCTGTTCCTGAGACCTTATCTGGGATTTCTTCATCTCTTCTCTTTCCATGGGGTCTGGCACAAAAGGGAGATTCAAAGTATGTGGACCAATGAGGCCTTCAGAGGGATGGCACCCCCAACCAGGACATAGATCTGTTGTAATTTTGCTCCTCAGAAGTCACAAAGGTCAATTGTAGAGTGCATAACGTCCGTTACAGGAACTGAGGTCCAGCTGACAGAGTACCTGCCTCACGTTCACCATGCCCTGGGTTTGGTCCCCAACGCCACATACACCAGGCCTGACGGCACACTAGGGAGGTGGAAGCAGGATGAAAAAGTAGAGCTCATCATTAGCTGCACAGGGAGTTCCCTGCCAGCCTAGACTCCCTGAGACTCTGTCTCAAGGAACGGTTTCTGTTCTCACCACAGGTCAGTCGCTCTTTCCTTAGCCTACTTCCAGCTCTTCACAAGAGACCCCACTGACTACAGATGGGAGAGTTAGGTACGGCTTTTCCGTGTGTGTGTGTGTGTGTGTGTGTGTGTGTGTGTGTGTGTGTGTGTGTGTGTTTTACAAAAAGCTTGGAATTCAAGGAGTAGTAGAGGGAATAGTGGTTGGGATTTATATCAAGACATGGTCTCGCTACTTCTTGCCACACCACCCTTAATAAAAGCCTGGGAAGACAGGAAATAATCCAAGGTCATTAGCAGATTCAGGGATGAGTGATGGGGTGACTACCAAGGAGCCCTCAATGTTCCTCGACACAGGCTTTCTGGGCTAGGGAGGGGGCATGTGGATGGGCATCCTTCCTCTTAAGTGGACAGCCGACTTTCTCCAAGTTAGCCTTCATCTGCTGACTTACCCCCAGGACTTGGAGTGCTGCTCCATAACTAATGAAGTCAATTAAGAGGCTGGAAATGCAATGTCCTACAACTTGGGTGTGCAGTAGGTACAAAAGGTTTGTCCAGAATGAAAAGGTTGACACTGTACTAAAAATAAACCCCACATAAAGTTATCCTCTGTGGGCTAATTGCTAATAGGGGTTCCGTGGATGAGACATGGCAGCCCCACTCAGGGCCTAATTGGCTGGTCCAGAGGCTGCCTCTGCAGTCTGCAGCCCTGGTCCAGAAGGGGATGATTGCACAAGGCCCAGTTGAGCCAGCCACAGCAGTTCCCAGATCCTCAGTGCCAAGGTGACTCTTCCCTTTGTTCTTCCGAAGGCCCAGCCCTGACAATGTCACCTCCTCCCTGGGCCTGGCTGCAAGGGTCTGAAGGGCAACTTCTGTTGTAAGTTGAATAATGCTAACAGCTGGGCTGTGCCGTCTGGCAGAGGTCAGTGCTGTTACATGTTTCAGAGAGCACATTTTTAGTAGGAGGTGAGGCAGACTACTGCAGGCTACGCTTTGAGGCTGCAGGCTTGGAAATCAGAGCGTTTTCCCAGCAGTGGGCCAAGGCTGCCCAGCTACCCTGTGTGACCCTCACAAACGCTTTCAAGTCGTATGAAGCCTACTGGGTGGCAGTGCATTGGAGAGGATGGTAAAGAAAAGTCAGCAGTCTCCGAATCAGGAGACAGGAGCTTGAACCCAGGGCCGGAAGATGGCCCCATCAGAAAAAGTGCTTGACCAGCAAGTGTGAGGACCGAGTTCAGTCTCCAGAACACACATTAAAATGCTGGCCTGGTGGTGAGCACTTGGAACCCCGGCACTAGGCAGGTAGAAACAGGCGGGTTCTTGAGGCTTGTTTGCCAGCCAGCCAGACTAACCTAATTGGTAAGCCTCAGGCTAGTGAGAGAGTGAGCCTGTCTGGAAAACCAAGGTAGATGGTGCCTGAGGAATGAATGTACCTGAGGTTGATCCTGGCCGTCTACAAGCATGTACACATGTATACACATACACCCCACTCCCACCAACACCACATACTCAGCTAGGAGCCTGCTCCTCCATCAAGAGCTTTGACACCATCAAAGACAAGGAACTCCATGTCTCTGGTGCCTCTGGTCACCTATCTCCACTGGTAGAAGATAGCTCTCAGATCCTGTTCTGACACTGAATGAATCCCTGACTCTAGGCTTCTTCCTTGTTTCAGGAAGGAAAGTTCCTTTCTGGAACTTTCCAATAAACCCTCTTTCTGCCTACTTACCCACCAACATACACATGGCTTTCATTTGTGTTCCAAGCAGAGGTCCTGACCACCTCCACTTCACATCCCACCAGGTTCCCAGAGCAAAGCTCTCCCCATCAGACAAAGTAGGATCTCCTCTAGTCACTGAAGAGAGAAAGACTCTACCGAGTACTGAGCAGTGTGCTGGAGCAGCCCCATGGGTGGGAGGTCAGCAATCCCAGTATTATAACAGTAAGAATGGCAGGTCTTGTGGGGACATGCTCTGTGGCCAGTCCTATGCTGAGAGGTTCATAGATATTTGCACAAATACCGCCCCCCCAAAAAATCCATAGGAATTTACTACTATTCCCATTTTACAGATGAGAAAATGAACTTGAGAGAGGTCAAGTGATTTTTTCCGGGGCTATACAGTCAGTAAGTATTGGAAAAGAATTTAAACCAAGACAAAACACTATACATATTAGTTTGGAGTGTGTGTGTGTGTGTGTGTGTGTGTGTGTGTGTGTGTGTGTGTGTGTGTGTCTGTCTGTCTGTCTATCTATCTGTCTATCTGTCTGTGTCTGTGTGCACCCATGGACATCAGAGGACAACTTTTAGGAGTCAGTTTTGTCCAATATATTTAAAGGAAAGTTTGCCACCATTCAACTGGTTTGACTAACTTTGACTTCCCCCTGCCATTCCATTGGCTTGCAAAATATTTTAGCAACAAAAGCATTTTGATTCCTGCTGGAATCTTTTGCAGAAGCCTGGGTTGGAAGGTAGATGAAAGCAGAAGCCTTGCTTTTGATGCAAGAGTAGAGGGCCTCACCCCTGCCCACTCCTCTCTCCTGCCCTTCCTGTTCCTCTGTGGCCCAGAGGACTCAAAGACCATGGAAGTCCCAGGTTCCAGGGGACAAGGCTAGGAGGGTTGGTGCCAGGAGCCACGTGGTTGCTCTTCAGCCCAGTGGGAGCAAGTTCTGTGGTGAACTGTAGAGCGCGCTCCCCTACAAGTCCCTACTGGCCACAGGAAAGAGAGTGGGAACTCTTGGTAAGGGACTTCTCTTCTTGGGGTCTTTGATCAGACACTGGGCCAATAGGGCTTTAAGAAGTTTACAGAGATGCTTGGAAGGAAAGAAAGGAAGGAAGGAAGGAAGGAAGGAAGGAAGGAAGGAAGGAAGGAAGGAAGGAAGGAAGGAAGGAAGGAAGGAAGAAGAGAGCTTGGTGGTTAGACATAGAAAAGCTGCTGCTGAGGTCAAAAGTGATGAAGGGGAGGTGGGCGGTGGTGTTGCACACCTTTAGTTCCAGCACTTGGGAGGCAGAGGCAGACTGATCTCCGTGAGTTCAAGGTCAGTCTGGTTTACATAATGAGTTCCAGGAAAGCCAGGGCCATGTAGAGAGAACCTGTCTCAAACACACACATGCAGACACACACACACACACACACACACACACACTCACTCACACACACACACACACACACACACACACATAGTGGGTGGCAGGAATGATGGTGACAGAGAAGAGCAAGCATGGAAGGAGGGAAAGAATCCAGAGGTATAAAGGAACATCATGGTAGAAAGCACCTTGTGTGTCTTCCTCGAGCTGAGCGTCTGTCATTCACAGGCCTGGGTGTGCCCAGCCTTCCCCTGCAATTTGAGACCCACAGGTCCAGAGAGCTGAGTGTGCAAGTACTTTGTGCTAGAACCTGGCGATCCAGGCAAGGAGCTATGAGGCAGGACTCCTACCCCCCAAAAAATTACTGTCTGGGAATGACATCCTCAAAAATCAAAGTGGAAGAGGAACTCAGGCAGGCTGTGGCAGAGACATGGGGTACATTTCGAGAAATCAAGGAGGGCCACTCCTTCCCAAAGCTGGTTGTGTTTTCCTCCCGTGTGACAGGCTGTTCCTGTCAGCACTCAGATGTCGACATGGGTGAGATGTGAGGCGGCCTTTCCTCCCTCGTCTCAGCTCTTCCCAAAGAGGAAGAAATTCCCTGTCTGTCTGTATCTCCAAAGAGAGGCAGAGTTTAGTTTCTTTAACTAGCCTCTCTGGTACCCTTGCTTCAAGCCCTGACTACACTCTTCTGGGGGTTTCCCAATCCCTTTGCATCTGAACTTCAAAGGAACACACCAAGGCTCTTCCATTTTTTTTTTCTTAATTGCTTTAAAATTCCTTCTCCCATCCCACCCACCCCCCTCCTTTTTTTTTGAGACACATTTTATGTAGCCCAAGCTGGCCTTGAACTCCTTTCATAGCCAGGAATGACCTTGCACTTCTGAGGGAATGGACTCTGGGGTCTCTTAGAAGGATGCCAATCCTCTCAGGTTAGGACCCACCCTTAGCACTTCTTTAGTTTTTAACCACTTTTCTCGGAGGCCCTGTGACCGAATGCAGCCACAGTAGGAGCAAGGCCCCCATATGGGGAAGGGTGGAGTGTTTGAATGAGAAACGCATCCATAGGTCAGGTATTTGAACACTTGACCCTAGTAAGTAGTGCTGTTTGGGGAAATCTAGGGGGTGTGGCCTTGATAGAGGAAGTACGTCACTGGTGGTGGGTGGGCTTTAAGAGTGTACAGTCTCATCCTCCTTCCAGCTAACTTTCTCTGCTTCACCTGTGTGGTATTTTCTTATAACAACAGAAAAGTAAGAAATGCAGAGGCAACAGGCCTTCATCTCCTGAGTGCTGGGATTACAAATGTGAACCCCCAGGCCCAGTTTGTACGGTGCTGGTGATCAAACCCAGGGCCTGCCTCGCATGCTGAATAAGCACTCTACCAACTGAGCTATATCCCTAGCTCCTTAACTTCTTTGTGTGTGCATGTGTGAGCTTGCGTACATGAGTTCAGGTGCCCTCAGAGACTAGGAGAGGGCAACAGATCCCCGGACACTAGAGTTACAGATGGTTATGAGCTGCCCTAGATGGGTTCTGAGAATCCAACTCTGGTCTCTAGAAGAGAAGCAAGCACATTTAACCACTGAGCGACCTCTCCAGCCTCCTTCAGCTTTTGAGTGTCCTTTTCTAGTACTTTAATTCAACACAGAGGGGAGAAAATGTCTCTGATAATCTAGAGGTGAAAAAGAGATCTATATTTGGAGGGCCTTAGCTAATTATTAAGAAGCCGGGGAGCTGACTATATTACCATGGAATTCAATAAAACTAGGGGGAGCATAGAGGATTATTGGATCTATTACCATGATTTAATCATTTTCCCAGCAGCCAATGCTGAGTGACAGACTCCAAACCAAGTCCCCATTTGCTCTTGTGAACCAGCCCCTTCATTATAGACACAACCAGGAGCAGCTCCCAAGGCAGCAGGGAGCAGTCTCCACTCTTGGCCTTGCACGGTTGCCTATGTCTCTGGAGTTAGTCATTGGCTACCATGTTATAGAGACTTATTCAAATGTTCATGGAACTAAAGTTATAAAGAACGGTAGAGGATTGGAATGTGTAGGACATGTCTAAGAAAAAGTTAAAGCAATAGAAACAGCCGGTACCAAGAAAGCATTTACTAAGAACCAGGCATCATTTTTCTTGGTTTTGCAAGTCCAAGTTCAAGGTTCCAACAAGGTAGGTCTCATTCTGAAACTTCTGTGGGTCTGTTGGCAACTGCCATTGAACTATATGCTTCTGTGGCCTCTGTCCCTGGTAGAGAGTGAGAGTAAGTGAGCTCTGGTGTCTCCAGGAAGGATGCTAATCTTATCAGCGTAGGTAGGCCCCACCCTGAACACTTTCTTAGAGGCCCTAGGACCAAAGACAGCCAAGAAATGAGTGAAGATTGCTGTGTATGAATTAATGGAGGCAGTGGGCAAACAGGAAATAGCATTCGTTTTCAGAGTCAGGATATGTCAGCTCCCTTTCCTCAAAGACCACTCCCTATGACATACACATGCACACATACATGCACACATACACACATGCATATACATACATGCACATAAACACATACATGCACACATATCCATACACATGTACACATAGACACAGACAGACACAGACATGCACACATACACAGTGCATGTTCACAGTGCTGCCAGCATGCATCCTGTTATTTCTTAGTGTAGGGTAGGAGCCATGAGGAGTCAACAGTGATGAGGTGGCCAGGGTTCAAGGGAGCCCTGCAGACAGTCGCTAGTGTCCCTGCACTGTTCTGTCCACCGACCACACTGAAGGTCCTGCAGTTCCCTGAGGCTTCCGCCCAATGCGCTAGTCCTTTGAGGATGATGTCTTGCTCGGCTTGGGAGACCCGTCTCAACCTTGGTTGCACATTAGAATATCAGAATCAAAAGGAAGAAAGGAAGCATCAGGCCCCACTGACCCCCAGTGAGTCACGACCATAATATATCACAGCCGTTTGGACAAACTCAGAAGCAGTGAGTTCATCTGAAGTAGATTACCTAATGAGAAAACTGAGGACCAGCAGTATACTACATAATTTCAAAGCACTCCATTGTACACACACAAATGATTTACTAATTACAAAAATGAACTAGCTGAATTTAAAAAATAAAATTATTTTCCATGGGGTGGGGGGCATGCACGTGTGGAGGCCAGAGGACAACCTGTGAGAGACAGTCTCCTCCTTCCACCATGTGGGTCCTGGGGATTGAACTCAGGTGGCCAGACTTGACAACAAATACCTTTGTCCACTGAGCCATTCCATCAGTGTCCCCCAGCCTTGACGAAATGTACAGTGGAGAAGTACGACAGTCACTATCATAGTCAAGTAACAAAATAAGCATCAGTGGTAATGGGAAGAACAGAAACCACAAGGCTGCTTCCTAGGATGAAGTAAGAAGACGCCGTGGGTCAGGGCATGGCTCAGCTGGAAGACTGTGTTGCCACATAAGCATGAGAACCTGCGTTTGCTCAGGTACCCCAGCACCTGCATCAAAAACCATATGTGGTGGTACATGCTTGCCATCCTAGTACCATGGAGGCAGAGAGAGGAATCTTTTGGACTTACTAGACAGCATTCTTGATGAATCGGTGAGGTCCAGGTTCAGTGAGAGACCCTGTCTCCAGAAGGTAGAGGGTGATTGAGGAAAACACAGGATGTCAACCTCTGACTTGTACACAGCCATGATTAAGTACACATGTGCACAACACACACACACACACACACACACACACACACACACACACCCCGATGACGACTCTGTGTCACTACTGCCGTGGCCCTGTCATAGGTGCTAACTGAAATCAAGTCATGAGGAAATAATCATGAATCTCAATCGAGGAAGTGTTTTAAAAGACCAGTGCTATAGTCTTCAAATGTGACCAGTTTTGGGGAGTCGGGAGAGGTCTGGGGAGCTGTTTCTACTTGAAAACACTTGGAGACATAGTCACTGAAGGTGCTCGTGGGGATGTGGCTCAGTGGTTGGCACAGTGATTACTTCACACACACAAGGCCCTGGGTTGGATCTGGAGCACCAGATACAAACCACATATGGTGGGTGGTACATGCCTACAATCCCAACACTTGGAGGTAGAGGCAGGAGGATCAAGCATTCAAGGAAATTTTCAGCTAGATATCAGGTTCAAGTGAAGCCTAGGCTACAAAATATTCCATGTCCAAAAAAAAAAAAAAAACCCCCCAAAAAAAAACAAAACAAAAAAACAGAACAAAACACCATAGTAAGGTAAAGTTAAACAAAAGGCTGGTTGTAATTGTGACAAGATTTCTTGTTATTAAGACCCTGGGTTCCTTTAGGAAAGTGACCATCATGTTCCTTGTGACTACTGGTCCTTAAGGTTGTATTGTCGTTATGTAGGTGAATCTTCTTGTCTTCTATGACAGGGTTGATGGTATATCTAGTCAACAAGTCACTCCCAATCAGTTCGAGGATTTATAAAAAAATAGATACTCTGCATGAAACTTTTCTGTATGTTTGAAATTCTTAAATGACATTCATATACATGTCCAGTTTTCCCACAGCCAGTTAAAATCATAATCTCTAGGGAAGGTACCCAGGCTTCAGTAGCTGTTGAATTTCAGGAGTAACTCCATTGTGAGCCTGGACCTTTGGAACCACTGGCCTGTTTTCAAAGATGGTGCCTAGACCAGCAGCTTTAGAATGGTTGAGACACTCCTGAGCAATGCATACTTGGGTAACTGGTGCTTATGAAGTACACGGAGTGACCAGCCTTGCTGTTTGGTGGTACCCACCAAAGCCACATCTGCTTGTACTTGCACACCCTTTCGAGGTAGGCGGGGATGTGTCTCAGGCTAGTTCTCTGATGTGCATATGATGAAGAACTCTGTGGGGCCAGGGGAGACCACATGCATTTGAAATCGCATACACAGAAGGAAGCACCCTGCCTTCCTTGGAGCATCTTCTGGAGGCTTTTACTAAAAGGTGCCCGCGAGCTGCTGGGTTCCCTAATTAAACCAGATGGACTAGATGATAGCTGATTAGATTCCTGACTTACAGATCTTCCTCCTATTTACTCCCATCAATATGTTGATGAGCCAGAAGCCAGCTCATTCAGGAAAAGCACCTCACTGCATATTTTGAGAAAATTAAACTTTTATGGATGACCCACCCTGGAAGCTGCTCAAATGCCAGAGTCTGTGTCCCATAGCACCTGGATGGCTGAGCTTTCAGCAGGGGGACCATGAATGAGTGGCATTCTGCTGGTGTGTGCCAAAACAACAGCAAGGGCAAATTACAGGCCATCAGTCATTTGGATGGAAAGGAGTGTGCCGTAATGATAGACACAAGGAGAACTCCCACTCTGCCTCTGTCTCACCTACTTCCGTTTGCTGGGGTCACATGATGTTGATTCCAACTCCCAAATCACTTTACTTCCTTGATTGGCAAGATTTGAGGGAGGGGGAGGGGGAAGATGAAATAGATGCTCAAGGGAATTTTTTTTTTTTTTTGGTTTTTTCGAGACAGGGTTTCTCTGTGTAGTTTTGGTGCCTGTCCTAGATCTTGCTCTGTAGACCAGGCTAGCCTCAAACTCACAGAGATCCACCTGGCTCTGCCTCCCAAGTGCTGGGATTAAAGGCATGTGCCACCACTACCCGACTCAAGGGAATATTTTTAAAATAGCCTGGAAACTGGAAAGATGTCTTAGTGATTAACAGTGGACGCTGCTTTTGCAGAGGACCAGAGTTTGAGTTTGGTTCCCAGCACCCACCCTGGCAGCTCATACCGCCTGTAATTCTAGCTCCAAGGGATCTAGTGCTGTCTCATGGCCTCTGTGGACATATTCACATGGGCATGTAACAGGAAGACATACAGACATCTGTATAATTAAGAAATAAATAAAGTAGGAGCTATGGGAAGTTGATGGCTTTTGGGTGAGGGAGATTCAGTTTTGTTAAGAGTGTGGCTCCTGGTGGGTCAGTTATGATTAGTGGATGGCCCCACATGCAGGAATACGTGGGCAGCACAAATTGGAGTGGATGGGTATTAAAAAAAAAAAAAGAGGACACAAAGTTTGGAATAGGAAAGTGGAGGTAGATCAGAGAGGAGTTGGGGAGTGAATATGATCAAAATACATTTTATAAAATTCTTGAAGAATTAAAAAAATATTAAAAACAAAAATAAATAAGAAAACTCTAAAAATGGTACTTACAATCACATGCTATAAGCATAACTACACCTGTTCATGAAGATATATATAGTGTTTCAGTGTATATATGTGTATGTGTGTGTCTGTCTCACACACACACACACACACACACACACACCTATATGCACAAATGCATGCATGCACCAATGCACAACATAAAAAGGTGAAATGTGTAGCAAGGACCTTCAGTAATGAGTGTGTTGAGAGATGTTTAGCCTGAGTTTCTGCTCGCCACTAGAACCGTTATCCATACCCCCATTGAAGAGAAGGAGCTGGTCCAAATCACATCCACAGAGAATCATTTTATGGGATGCACAGCCTGAGGTCTCTGGGATAAATCTGCTGAGATAAGGGAAGAGTGGAGTGTCCTAAAGGTTCAGGGCTGGGTTTGTGGCTTGGCAGAGCCTCTTGCCCACGGAGGGTTCAACCTTCAACTTCCAGCTGCTTCGCTTTCTTAACTAAACTACATAATCAGAATCCATTTGATCGCGTTCACGTAGTGCCTTTGCCAACTGAACGGTCCCGGTGTGATCACTCTGCTGGCTGATGAACGTGTTTAGAACCTATTGGGTGGGCCTGAAGCATTACCTCTTACCACAAACGCCAAGTTGGGGTTGTTTTGAAAGGCTAGGCAGGTCTCTGGAAGATCAGAGAGATGTCAACCTATCCAGTATGTAACTTCCTAGTTGTTTATTTATCCTTGGATATGTAGGACATTCCTGGCATGTGCCATGTGCTGGATATTGTTCTAGGTAAGGGTCATGGCTCACAAGAAAGGTCCTGTCTTCTTGGTGCCTCCAGTTTTTAAGTGTTAAATCACTTAGTTACTCAGTTTTGTGGAAATTGAAATGATTAACTTTTGTGGATCTTGCAATAGCTGGTAGGATAAGAGTCTTCTTATCAAAACTAAAGTCACCTGTGTAGACCAGAAAGTCACCTTTGTAGACCAGTGTTATAGGGTGAATTGTGGCCCCTCAGAATCCATTTGTGAGTCCTAACACCCAGTCCTCAAAGTGCAACCACAGCTAGAAATTAGGTTCTTTCTTTCCTTTAAAATTTTGTATATGTGTGTGGTATGCATGTGTGTATATGAGTGTTGGCATGTGTGTGAGTGTATGTGTGCTAATGCACTTGTGCATGTGTGTGTGTGCATGTGTGTGCTGTGTGGTGAGTAGACACCCAAAGTTGACATCGGGTGTCTTTTTCAAATCCTCTCCACTTCATTGACTCAGGCAAGGCGCTTGCTAACTGGCACTTGCTAATTCCAGTTAGACTATGTAGGCAGTGTGCCCCAGAGATTCCATGTCTCTGGCGCCTGAGAACTGTGAGTACAGGTGGCTGCCCTGCCTGCCTGCCTTTTATATGGTTTCTGGGGATCCGAACTCTGGTCCACATGCTTGGGTAGCAATCACTTTCTCCACTGAGCCGTCTCCCTGGCTCATGCAAATCAGGGTTTTGAAGAGGTAGTGAGATTAAAATGAAGTGAGTTAGGTGGGCCCTCATCCAGCATGACTGATGCCCCTGTAGGAAGAGGGAGTGAGGACACGGATCTGTTCAGAGGGAAGACACTGATAGGAGACAAGGGAAAACGAGCCATCCCCAAGCCACAGGGACCGGGACAGACCTTTCCTTCACAGCTTTCAGAAGATGCAAGGGGAGATCATCTCTCACTTGCAGTCTCTAGAGCTATGAGATGATACCTTTCTTATGCTTAACCCACCGAGTCTAGGGCGATTTGATAGAGCAGCTCTAGCAAACCAATGCATAGGTCTGAGTCTATGTGTATTATTATGCGTTTATTAAATGCCATCTTATGTCTGGATTAGCCTTACTGGGGAGGGAGAGTAGCCAAGCCAGAGGTGTGAGATAAGGTGGTTGGTCAGGTTTTGAGATGGGAAGAAAGAGAGCATGCGTGTTTACAGGGATGAAGAAAGAAAGAGAGAAAGAGAGGAGAGGGGGAGAGGGAGGGAGGGAGGGAGAGAGGAAGAGGAAGGAGAAAAGGAAAGAAAGCAGTGCTTGGAAGGGAAAAATAGCTCTTGAAAGCAGAGAGCTCAGGATCGAATTCTGCTTGCACGTGAATAACTTCATCCGTGTAGAAGAGGCCTCTGCCCTCCCCGAGGACTGCTTCTCCTTGATGTCATGTTTATTGAATTGTCTTGTTTTTACAAAGAAACAAATGGCTTCACGTTGAGCTAATTCTCCTTTCGCTCAGATGTACTAAAGACTTCAAGCGAAGGACTCCCCGTAATTGCACACTCTGGCATTTCCTTAATGCTGGGATTTAGAGTTTTAAGCCCAGTGGGTAGAGACCATTACTAATTTGTCATCTGGCCTTGTGCCCCGACCGCTGATGGCTCTGGAGACAGCATCAGAAATCCGGGTAGGTGGTGAGAGAAACAGTAGAGATGAGCAGGGGATGCTTCTCCATTCCTGTCCTGTGAGTGGGATGATCCGTGACAGAGTGTTGAGACATGAAGATGAGACACAAGGGTGGGATATGATCTCAAAGACACAGAGTAAGTGCTGCGGACATCTGTGGGTGACAGGGTGCATGACAGTTGCCACAGGATGTGAGGCCCATGATGCCCTAGTCCCCTTGGCCTGCAAGGGCCTTTTTATCAGGGTTGGTCTGACCTGTGAGGCACTTTTAGGTGAGGGGAGATGAACAGGGGTGTATGTGTGGACTCATGCTTGTGTGGAGGCCAGAGGTGGCCATAAATGTCCCTCAGACTCCAGAAGTTTCCATTGCTTATTTTCTCTGAGGCCTGGGGACTGACTCCAAGGCCTCACACACACTAAGCAAGTGTTCCACTGAACTGTATCTCCAACCCTCTTGTTGGTCTTTATTTTCATGAGACAGGGTCTCACCATGTTGCCCAGACTGTCTTGAACTTTCCTTTAGTCTCCCAAGTAGCTTGGATTTCAAGCCAATACCACTAAGTCTAACTCTTGCTGATCAATTTAATCCTCATTTCACCTCCTGAGGACTCAGATGTTAGTCCATGGGGAGTGGGGTGGTGTGAAATGTTGGGAAGATCTCCCCAACCTGGACTCTGACCTCAACCCTCTCCCCATTGTGACTCCAGGCTCATTCCCCAGAGTCTCCTGCACTGTGCACGGGACTTCCTTTCTGTAACCCCTGGGTGCTCAGAAGAGCTTCAGTTAGACTCAAGTCGGATCCCTACATGGGAGAGAGCAGGGGAGCCCATGGGTGTCCTCGTTGACTAGGACCACACCTCAGACAGATAGTCACACTAATACCTGCTCTACAAGAGGCCCTGGAGCCCCAGAAGGCCTTCTTCCAAGTAGGAAGGCTGGACGGCGATGGAAGTCACACAGACTTCTCTTGGAAGCAGAATGTAGAGCCAACCGGCTTTGCAGTTGTGGGGAAGTTGCTAAGATGTGCTGGCTCTGCTTTCCCTGTCTTTTCAGTGAGGTAATGCTGTCTCTCGGGGCTATCGCAGTCTATTGGTAGTAAAAATATGAAGCGAGGGGAGAGAGCGCGCCTTTGAAAGAGGGTAGGTGCTAAGTCCACTTTGCTCCTCTTGCCTCTCCCTTTCCCCAAGGGGAGAGTAAGTAGTCATTTGATACTAGTCTTTGACCTTAAACTACTCACTGATGAACCTTCCCCTTTACTGGCCTGGCCAAGAGGGCCCAGTCAAGGGATCTTGTTACAGCTGCGATGTGTGGGTTGAATACCTCCCTGCTTCATACCGAGCCTGAGACCCACACCTGTCTGCTGGTCTCTCCAGTACGCAGGCATGATCAAAGTGGGCTATTGCCCCTGAGTTTTGTAGCCTCTGCAGTGTGTCAGCGTCAGCGTGGAGATGCTATCTTTTAGAAAGCTCTTTGGGTGAAGTGGGGGAGGAGCCATAGCAGACCGAGCTAGGAGCAGGGGAATTGGGAGGCGGGGGGGGCTCACCAAGCAGTACAAAGTCTTTACAAGCTGGCTACCTCCCACGAAGCTGAGGGTTCAAACCTTGAATGAGACCAACTTCCTTCCCACTGCCAGCCAGAAGTGGCTAAGGGGTGGAGGTGCAGGTCCACAGGAGACCTCTTTAGACACCTTCCAACTTGAAAATTTTCAATCGTTTACCCCCACTGTCAGCCTCCATCATTCTTCAAGGCTGACTTTTTTGTTTGTTTTTAGACAGGATCTTAGGTAGGCTTGCCTCAAACTTGCTGTTTATGAATATGACCTTGAACTTATGATCCACCTACCTCTACCTCCTGAGTGCTAGGATTGCAGGTATATATTATCACTCCTGATTTGTATAGTCCTGGGAATGGAACCCAGCAATTCTGTATGCTAAACAAGCACTCTAACTGAACTACATTCTCAGCCCATAGAGGATGTTTCATATGATCTCATATGCCCCACACTTCTGCCACAATTCAGAAATGGCCTCTCCATTACCCCAGAACCTAAGTCAGACCGTGGTGGTCTATATTCTAACTCCCTTGTCCTATTGCAGTTAAGAATACACACTTTAGAATGAGCAGCTACCTACCTATTCACCATTCAACTTGGGGACAAATCGTTGACCCTGTGGAAGCTTCCATTTCTTCAAAATTAGATTTGTCTTGGAACTTGAAGTGAAGATGAGGTCATGCATGATAATGCATCTGAGCATCTGCGTCAAGGGATGACTGCTACTTCCTAGTGTCAGATAAGTAGGAACATGGCAGTGAGCTGCATCTTCTCAAACTACTTCCCTGTGAGAAACCCCCGCTTCCCATCCTTTCAAGCCATGCTGATTTCTGCAGCCCACAAGCGATGCTGTGTTCTCAACCTCATGCAAGCGCTTAACTTTCTTTGGGCTCACATCTTAACCTACTGTCGACCATTTTCTTGTCCTTTGTCTCTTCTGGACAACTCTTATATTTTGTGGGTGTGACCGTGAGTCCTCCCAGAGGGCACTGTTGATCCTGCTGCGACCTTTCTGATGAGTATTGAAGTCCTTGGCTCCTGAGGGCTGTGGTTTTTCAGGGAACATCAGCATTCATGTTCAGACAGATGTATGTACTGTCATGCCAAGTCGTTTGTTTCACAGTTAAGACAGCTCAGAAACAACCAGAATAAAGCTCATGGCTACAGAGCCATCAGACCGTCTCCAGAGCTTCAGGACTACAAGTGCCATGCTCGGGGGCTGCTCTCGGAGAAGAGCAGCTTCCCTGCTCTGTCATCCCTATTTGAACCAGGTAGGGATGGTTTGAGAGGGGTCCAGATTCTCCATGCTGCCAAAGACCTTCTGGGCCGCTGGGTTTCACCTCCAATATTGAAGTGGAAAAACATTTCCATCCCTCTGCACTAATCTCTTGTTCCTCTGGCAGTTAGAAAGGTGGGGGGGGGGGGGCCGCAGGGTGTATTAAAGGCTGCCTCAGACAAAGAGGACAGGCCATAGAGCCAGTCTGCTGCCAGATCATTTTCTAGCCAGGACAGGAAATGCTGAACGTCTTTGGCTGTTGGGTGGAGGTGCTGGGAATATAATCACTTCAACTGTGATAATTGGAGGCATCAAAGAAAAGCCTCACTGAAAAAAAAAAAAATCCAGCAAAGCAATTCAAAGCATCCCTGTCTCCCGACTCCTGCCTCTTCCTCACCACAGTAAGAAGAAAGCTGAACTCAGTCAGCACGCAGGTGCCCTTCCTGTCCTTGCTGAATATGCTCTTTCGTTTGGTTTGAGCCAAATGCCAGAACCATCCATGCGTTTGGCTACAGTGCCCCCATGTTTGTGTCTATAGGGCTTATGAGGGGCTGGTATCCATCACTGTTCAGGGGCTGGAACCCCAGGGAGTGAAGGCCTGATGAGAGCTTTGCACTCTCTCTTCAGAACAGGTCTGTGATTTGTTACATGGCCCATTGTGTTAGCATGTGCTCAGACTGGCTTATGCCAACAGTTCTTGGGGCTGCTGGCAACTGACCAGGTTGACAACATATATCTTCAGATTAAACCATTGAGCCACAGTGGTTCTTTCCCTTCTTTTTCCTCCTTCCATTCATAGCCAAGAAGCTCAAGGGAAGAAACCTTGACCCCCTTCACATCTTGGGCCAAAGTAGCCATGGACTTTCCTTTGTGACAACATTCACACATTGTTTTTTTAGTCTATTAATAAATCTTTGGGAAATAAACATTCTCTTATTCTTCAATATTTGTAGATCTTATAATTTTTTTCATATGATTGTAGCCCAGGTTGCCCTCTTTCTGGCTACCCTTGCCTTAGCCTTTCCGGTGCTCTAGTGCTTAGATCATACATTTGTGCCACCATACTTGCCTATTTCCTTGTTGAACCTGGCCTCAAGCATCTACCTTATCTGCAGCTCCCATGTAGGAACCATAGACTAAAATCCCCTGTGAACATGTTTCTCGTGTTGTTCCTACTACCTACAGTGCAGGGCACTGGAGCAGCAAGAGATGTCATCATTTGTCTCCTCTTTGACTTCATGTGTCTTTAAGTCTAGTCAGAATCCATACACACAAAAATTAGCATGACATAGCATGAGACAAGAAATGGGGAATGGGGGGGGGTATGTAGAAGAGTGGGGGCCAGGAGTGCCAAGAACTCTCAGAATGCACTTCCTGGAGGAAGTGGGGCTTGTGTGCGACACTGATGGGATGGTCACACAGAGGAAGAAGATGAACAAAAGCTCTGTAAATGGGCACTTAGGGATAGAGACTTGAGACATATCATCTTGGCTGCTGTCCCAGCCCGACTCCCAACAGTCTCTGTGATCTCGGGCAAATTGCTAGACCCTTTGTCCTCCAGTTTCTCCAGTAGTAAACTGGGAGAGAACAATAGTATCTTCTGATGATTGCTTCAAAGTTATGCCTGACATGCTCACACAGCTGAAAAGCAACATGATTACTACGGTGGAGAACACAGTGAGATCAAAGAGTATGACCTTCTAAAACGAAGAGACTGCCCTGAAATCTACATGGAATATGGGGATACCAGCCTTTGGGCGTCCAGATGAGACCTCCAGATAAGGTTACCATTGGTGAGATAGGAAAAAATGGGATTATTTTTAAGGGGGAGATGTGTGTGAAAGGTGTATTAGTTACTGTTCAATTGCTATGATAAAACACCATGACCATGACCAAAGTAACTTATAAAAGCATTAAATTGGGCTTACAATTTCAGATGGTCAGAGCTAATGATGGCAGAGCAGAGGTATGGTTGCAGGAACAGCCCACGAGCTCTCATTTTGATCCGTAAGTTGGAACTGAAGAGAGGAGGGGTCCCTCTGTAAATGGTGAGAGTTATCTGAAACCTCAAAACCTGCCCCCAGTGACACATCTCCAAGTCCACAGCTCCTAATCCTTCTCCAACAGTTCCACCTACTGGGGACCAAGTTTTCAAATATATGAGCTTATGGGGGCCATTTTCATTTGAACCATCACACAAGGCTGTAATAGAGAAAATGAATTTTATGGGAAAATTTGTATAGCAGCCATTCTACTTCCTGGTTACCTCAGTCTCCATTTCCTGGCCACAAGCAGATCAGCCAGCCAGACATCTAACCAGCTATTCCAATGGGGAAAAGCCCCTGGATATTTCTTCTTTCCTTTTTTAAAAAATTTTATTTTGAAAAAGGGTCTCAAGAGGGAAGTATCTATCTGATGAATTGCTTTGAGGTTATGTCAAGCACTCCTTACAAGGCATATAGCACAGCTACTAGCTACATGGCAACATCATGAGCCCTGGATGACCTGGAACTCTTTATGTAGCCCTGACTGGCCCTGAACGCACAGAGCTTCTCCTGCCTCTGCCTCCCGAGTACTGAGATTAAAGGTAAATGCTGAGAAGACATTTTATTTTTAACTAGATGGGCAAGTGTGTGATGGAGTTGGTGGATACTTAAGGTGCAGTGGTATCTCCCACTCTGTCCTAAGAGGAGCACCCAGCTGTGGGGCTAGCCCCAGAGGATGGGTAAGTCATTGGCCCCTTTGATTGTCCCGGAAGTTGTCTTTCCAGGAGGATGCCATAAGAGCATCATGCAAGACACCTGCATCAGCCACAAGCTAATGCCCGTATGATAAAGATTTATCTTTAACATGTTTCCATAGACCAGAAAGGGACTGAAAAAAATCCATAGAGTCTTAATTGTGGTTGGAGGAAGATGAAGTGAGTTGGATGTACAAATTGGGAGGAATTGTTGAAAACCTCAAAATCTAACTTCGGGCATTTTCCTCCTTCATCTCCCTTTACTTTAGAGAGTTTCTGAGAGACAGTTTAAAATCTTTACTGGTTAGGGCAAGTGTGGCAGGTACCTCTTCTCCCATGGACCTTGCAGCTCACCCAGTCCTCAGTAGAGGGAGGCTGAAGAGTGGATGACAGAGATGTTGAGAGAGGGTTTCTTGACCATGACCCTTCTTGTACCAACCTGCTGGGCAGGATGAACCCTTCTCTGGGGCATTATGGGATGGGGTAGTAGAAGGAACCTTTACCATGAGTTAATCCACTGCTCCTTAAAGTGTGTTCTGCTAGTTCCCCAAGCTGCTTAAAGGTGTTACATTTCATGGTCCACCCAGGGTAGAAGTGATGATTTGAAGGATACTGACAAGTCTGTCCGGATTTTTTAGTCTTTAATATGCTGTCATTATCACTGTGGTAGTTCAAGAAAGGGATTAAGCATAAACCATATTTATGGAACAAGGTACAGTATTGTTTTTTTAATAGCCTTTCTGTGTTAAGGCTCATGGCAACACAGGTGTTCTGTGGAGGTCTAGGACACATTGACCAGGCCTCAGACCTTATCGTGTAACTAGAACACATGGAGCAAAGGCAATGGAGTTCAAGGTTGGACTGGAACTCCTCCAAGCCATTCTTTTAGAGCTCCAGAATTCACAATCAGGGAGGCTGCAGCGCCATTCCACCACTGATTGGATGTCTCAGGGAAATGACTTTTTTGATTGTATTTGACCTCTTTGGGTCAGCAAATTTATTTGCTGTTCTTCTTGTCATACAAAATCATGTGGCTATAGAATATGTAATATATTTTATATAATATGTTCTCTGTCAAGTAGACTTAAAGGAATACAAAGAGGTCTCCATTCCTTTTTATTTTATACAATTTGCCCTGTAGAAATGACTGCCAAACAAGATTGGGATTTTTACGGGTTTTTCCAGTTTCAGTGATTCCTTGCAAAGGACTGCGAAGATGACTTCGTTAGTAAAATACTTGCCTTGCAAATATGAGAAGCTGAGTTTGTGGGATCCCCAGAACCCGTGTGATAAAAACCAGGTGTTGTGGGGCATGCTTGCATGTGTCAGCCCTGGGCAGGCACAGACAGAGGATCCCTGGGGCTCATTGGCTAGTTAACCTAGCCTAATCAATGCGTTTCAAGCAAGGGAGAAACACGGTCTAAAAGAAAAAAGAAAGGAAGGAAGGAAGAGTTGGAGAGCTGGAGAGATGACTCAGTGATTAAGAACACTGGCTACTCTTACAGAGGACCTGGTTCAGTTCCCAATGGTACATCACAACTGTCTGTAACTCAAGTTCCAGGGGACCCAGCACCCTCTTCTGGCCTCCTTGGGCACTGCACACATGTGGTACACATACATGTGTACAGCCACTCACACATAAACAGAACTGTTTTGATCTTTAAAAAATATTACAATGATTATGACTGAGGAATAACAGCTGAATTTGTATTCTGGTTCCACATGCATGTACAGACATGGGCTTGCACTCACATGTGAACACACATATACAAAACTTCCATGCTTTGTTTTCCTGAGAATGCATTCATAAGGGCCTATGAGTGAGGGAAATGCTAATATATCTATTTACAGATGTGTGTAGTATTTGAAGAGTTTTGTTCTTATTTCTGAGAAGGTTGTCATGGCTGTGATTCTCATCTCTCTATTTCAAAAGCACCAGGACCATTGTGTCTCTGATCTCTGTGGCTATTCACATCCGCGAAGGAAACATCTAGCTGATGTCATATCCCAGCAAACATTCAGGAACCTTCTCCTTACTATATTTTTTAAACAATGCATTTTGTGAATAATAGGCAGTTTTTTTCTTAATGATAGCCATGTCTGCCATGATTGCTTTTGAATAATTTTCTACATAAGCATTTTATATATGTTTTTTTCTCATTTATCATCACAACAACAATTGCTAAGTCTTAAATCAATTGATCTTGAATAAGGTAAGTAATTTCTCTGTGCCTCAGTTTCCTTGTTGGTAAAATGAGGATGGGATTATAGAACATTTGGGAATTTCCAGGTTGAATGAGAGAACATTCAGTATAATGGAATGAGCTAGCCTATAAAGGGTTCCTTAAGCATTTCCCAAGGGCCAATTGATATTCACTGCTAGAGGCAAAGTTTATATTAGGTCAGATATTACAGATTCCTCACTTGGCTCTTTCTCTACCCGTTTGCCAAGCCAGCTAGGTCATAAATACTGTGGAGAGTCTTGGTGTATTTGGCAAAGAGGTGATATGCCATGTCAACTGGTGAATCCCAAATGACTCTGCAGGGTAGTTTCTCATCCAGATGAAATGAGATGTGCTCTTCCATGTACAGAGGGGCTCGGGCAATTTGAGCCTGCTGTTTAATCTGCCACGGACATCTTTTGTATGATGCCTCGGCTGTCACCATTTAGGAACATTAATATTTATCAAACATCTTCTGTAATGAGATGTGAGCCTTTGCCTACTGGAATTCTAGCTCACATTTTTTAGATTTGCATGTACCCATACTCAAGCTGCTGAATAATTTATTTATCATATTGGAGAAATAAAGTAGACAGATGATTTCAAGGAGTTGTTGAAAAACTGATCTTTTTTTTTTTTTTTTTCGTTTTCCACAGAATCCTGGACTAGGAGGGGTGTTGTGTTTGAATGTGAAATATCCCCCATGGGCTCACATCTTAGAACACTTGACCAAGTGCTGATACTGTTTGGTAGGGTGTAGAACCTTTGGGACCTGGGGAATGGCTGGCAGTAGGATGCTACTAGAGGTGGACTTGAGGACTATAGCCTAACCTCGCTTCGAATGCCTTGTCTGCCTCCTGCTTCATGGTGTAAACAAGCAGCAGTGGCGTGTTCTGCTCTGCCTTCCTGGCCAGGATGGACTCTTATCTCTGAAACTGGGAGCCAAAATGGACCTCTCCTTGCTTAGCCTTGTTCTGTCAAAGTAGTGGGGAAAGTAACTAATCCAGGCTAGTGGGAGGGTGAAGACTTGGAGTCCAACGTGTTTCATGGATCTGTTTGAATACTGATCTTCCTTTACCAAAGAAAACATCATCCTTCAAGAGTAAGATCGGGCATCACTTCCATTGTTCCCCTTCATGCAGGTGAAAGGGTCTTTTCTCCACTTAAGCACTGAGCTCTTCGCTTGCCCACCTCTAGGCCATAAGCCCCTTATTCTAGAATCCGCACTGTGGGACTCTGTCCCCCTCACGGAAACAGAGCTGAGCCCAGTCTTTTCTTTGTTTACCAGACACAATGGCTGTGGCATAGTGGGTCTTCCTTAAGAATCTACTTACAGGAACGAAATTAAATCCCGGGGCCCTGGGCCTGCTGTGGCCTTGTATAGCCACAGAGGTATGTGGGGTGGTGGAACCGAGGGAAACAGCTAATGAGGCCTCCTGCATCCAGCAGCTCTTCCCTGCAGAAGAAAGATGACAGGGACAATGGAGTTCTCACCTGCCTTGCTTGGCAAAGTTCCTAAATGTGGCTGTTGAGAGAACGTTCGTCTTTTCTCTGCAGTGCCGGCGTTGAGCTGAATTCACATTTTTTTTCCTTGTAGCCCCCACAATCTATTTCGGTCTATTGCGGTAATTGGCACATTATAATAATGCCTGCTTGAATTTGTATCACTGTACAGTCATTGCTCACTCTACATATCTGTCTCTCCCACTCTCCTGATCGTGTCTGAGTCACTTCTGTTTAGCACACCGCCTGCCACGGTGGGGGCACGCTGCCAACAAGGCACGGATCAATGAGTGTGTGCGTGAGGGAATGGCGGCACAGGTGAGCTCCATGCCTCCTCATACCTCCCACTCCCACAGCAGCAGCAGCAGCGAGAGAGACGCGGATAAAACTGGAGTTGTTACCCCATTTCACAGGTGTAGAAACTGGCCCACCAGGAAAGTTGGAGAACTTGCTCACGACTTCCAAGTTAGTAAAGAACAGAGCCAGGACTCAGGCCCAGGACTCTCAGTGCTTGAACCTTGCTCCTGACTCACAGCTACCTCTCCTGTTTAAGGTGGACTAGAGAGAACTGAGCTCATCAAAGGGACATGAGACCCATTGAGTCAGTCCTTCTGTCCAGGACAGCATTTAAAAAAATGATAGCTTCTATAATTTAAAAAGACTTTAAGATTTTATTTCATGTGTGCATGTGCATCTGTGCGTGTCAGTGTGTGTGATGTATATGCTTACATGTGTGCGTGTGCCAACGGAGGTCAGAAGAGGACCTCAGATCCCCCGGAGCTAGAGTTCCAGGCGGTTGTGAGCCACCCAGTGTGAGTGCTGGGAACCGAACTCTGGTCCTCCAAAAGAGCAGCAAGTGCTCTTAACTGCTAGGACAGCTCTCCAGCCCTAATGCCTACTCTTGACTGAGACCTTCAGACCCGTGCTCAGTAGATGGCGCTTTAAACAATCATCCTAGGAAACTGGTGTGACAAAGTGACTGTATTTTGATCTCACGTATGGGAAAGCCAAGGCACTGGAGGCTCAGTGACTGGTGCATGGCCAGAGGTTTGTCCACAACACATCTGCAATTTGAACTCAGGTCCTGCAAGTTCAAAGCCCCTGCTCTAAACCACCAGGCTTGACCTTCTCCCATGAAAGACCAGTTTTCTTTCAAACTGTCACACTTTCCTATCAGGTCAGAGTTCTGTGGGTGATTTTTGACCTTGGGCAAATGATGACACATACCTGGGCCTCTTCTGTTTTCTGATTTGCAAAATGAAGAAATTAATACCTACCTTTGGAGAGGGCCGTATGGATTAAATGGTACTCTGTGAAGAATGTGGTCTGGAAGTTATGAAGCCCTCTACAAATGCAAGTTATTACTGCTTTGTGGAGAAGCAACAAGCTATGGTAATAATAATTTGATTGAATGAGCTCTTATTGAGTTGATACCGTGGGCCAGGCGTGATCAAAATAAGAGAAATAATTTTATTCACCTCTGAGCATCACGCTATTAAATTTCCAGCCAGACACTCTGCCTCCCCTGTTTCTTTTCTGTTACCAACCTGCTGGGGAAATTACCTAACAAGAAAGGAAACAAAATAAGCTAAAGCAATCTTGTTTACAATTGTGCCCGATTACAGTGTTGTTTATTATTTTGTACCGGTTTCAATAATACAGCATCCTGCTCAGGAGCGGTCCTGCCATTATTGCATTTTCCTCTTCCTCTGACCTCTTTGGACAGCCTGTGTCTATAAACTGTCCTTTTCTTGGTGGGAAAGAAAGCAGGGGGACTGGAAACAAGTTTGAAAGCTGTAGACACTGTACAACTGCCATGTGCTGAATGCTTTGTGTGTGTTAGTGGATTATCTTATTTAGTAATGTTGAATATTTGTTTAAAGTGAGAATTCAGTAAGTCTATAATAATACATGCCAATCAAGATGGATGTGTGTGTGTATGAGTGTATATTGTGTATGTATAATAGTGTGCATGTATATGAATGTGTGTACTGTGTGTATATATGAGAGTGTGTGTGTGTGTGTGTACTTGTAGAGGTCAGAGGACAGCCTCATTGTGTCACTCCTTAGGCTCCTTCCACTTTTTGTTTGAGACAGAATCTCTCATTGGCGTGGAACTTCACCTTGAAGGCTAGGCTGGCTGGCCAGACAGCTGCAGGGGTTTGCCTGTCTCCACCTCCTATCTCACTATCCCTGGGATTACAAGGGACTTGCTCAGCTTTTTGTGGCTCTTTGAGATGTGACTCAGGTCTTTATGTTCATGAGGCCAGTGCTTCTACTAACTACACCATCTTCCCAGCACTTGTCTTGTTTGTTTTAGATACCATCTGGCTGTGCAGACAGGCTGACCTTGGACTCACGATCCTCCTGCCTCATCCTCTGGAGTGCTAGGCTTGCAAGAATGCACCACCATACCCAGCTTTAAATCACAATGGTTCTTTCAAAAAAAGATATGAAATCCATATAAATATGTGAAGTCAAAACAAGAGATAATTGGATACGCATCCCCAGGTCCCCAGTTTGGGCTATAATTATACATAGAATCCAAATCTGTCCTTCTAATCAGCTGTAAAGAGAAATGAAGGAGACCCTGCCACTCACCATCCAGCAGCGGGTATGATAATTGCTGAATGAGACCTGGGAAAGCTGGTGAAACTCAGGAGGCAAGTCCTGGATTATGAAAAGGTGAGATCTCACTGCAACTTGTAGGGTTAAGATTTCTCCTGGATGTGGTTTTGTTTTGTTTTGAAGCAAGATTTGACCCTCTGCTTAACTCCAGTAGAAACTAGAAACTCCACATAGGTCAATGGTGGACAGGAACCACATCCTCTGGGTACCACCACAGGATCCTCCTCCCCAAACATACCTTCTTCCACTGAAAGGGCTCACCTTCACCTTGTAGAAGGATTCAGATATTATACTTATGGTTTGGGGAAGTTCCTCTTTGAATATGGCCTGAGACTTTTTTTTAAATTAAGGTTTAGCTTTTATTGCAATCCTAACGCTCAGGAAAACTGAGGCAGCAGGATGGGGCAAGTTCAAGACTAGCCTTGGCACAGAGTGAGACCCTGGATATGAGTTCCTTGTCTTGTTGCTGTAACCAAATACCTGACAAGGCAACTAAAGAAAGGAAGGGCTTTGGGGGCTCACAGTTTGAAGATATCCTGTGGAGGAAATCAAGGCACAGGAGCTTGAGGCGGCTGGTCACATTGTAGCCAGTGAGGAAGCAGAGAGAGGTGAATGATGGTGCTCAGTGCACTCTCTGTCAGGCTCTGTCTCTGTCTCTGTCTGTCTCTCTGTCTCTCTCTCTCTGTCTCTGTCTCTCTGTCTCTCTCTCTGTCTCTCTCTCTCTCTCTCTCTCTCTCTCTCTCTCTCTCTCTCTCTCTCTCTGTGTGTGTGTGTCTCTCTCTGTTTCTGTCTGTCTGTCTCTCCAGTCCAGGACAGTTAGGGTGAATCTTCTCAATTAACCCAATCCAGAAACTGATTAACAGCCATGCCCAGAGATGGTCTCCTAGGTGACTCCAGACCCTTCAAGTTGACAATCAGTATTGATGATCCCACGTTGTCTTAAAAACATTATCTGCCCCCACCCGAAGCTGGAAATGCTCCTGCAAGTTTTGATAGTCCTGAAAGGCCTGTTTTATCCTGTTTGCAAAAGCAGTGTCTGTGACACAGAACAGATGGCACGAGGCGAAGCTTCGTCGGCTGCCTTCGCTTATAAACCAAGCGCAGATGAAGATGTAAAGAGGAGCCGGGTGGAACCTGGAATATGAAAGTGTGTGGGAGGGTGTCAGAGCCATTTCCGACACCCCGCTGGGGGATCAGCAGCAAGTGGGGAAAGGCAGCAGACACCAAGGCCAAGGTTAGAACACATCCTCTCAGTCAGTTCCTGCTCCCTGCTGTGAGAAGTAGTGAGGCTTTAGCATTGCCACCTGTGCCCACACTCTATGCACTCTACCAAGCTGTGCAGGTGACATCAAGCACACGTGCGTGCGTGCGTGCGTGCGCCAGGCGCCGAAGGGACAAGGAGAGGACACTCTGGGAAGTTTACCTTTGGCTCCTGAGGTTTTATTCCCCTGCAGCTCTGTGTTGAGTGTCCTGACTGTGAGACTGCCTGCTGGTGAACAGCCCAACCTGAGAAAGCGTGCAAGGTTAGGACTGGCCTCTTCTGATGTGTCCATTATCAACGTGACCAACCCAGCTACTAGCTACTTTGCCCTGTCAAACTGCCGGTTTCTTGAGTAAGGGCCAGAAAAGGATGCCTGGTGTTGTTCTCTATCTCTGTCCATCTTACTCCTTTAGCATGGGAGGCTTCACTGAACTAAGAACTTGCCTGTTTTCAGCTAGGCTGGAGGGTCAGCAAGCCTCCCTGATCCTCTGGTGTCTACCCCCAAGTACTGGGGTTACAAGCAAGCATGGCCATGCTCAGTTCAGATGTGGGTTCTGGAGATGGGAGCCCATGTCCTCATGCTTCAGCAATAAGCACTCTCTCTACCAGGCTAAGGCAGAGCATCTTCCCCAGCCCAGGAGTGCGGTCTTTATGCTCGTGTTCCAATTTCTTTGCTCCCCTTTTGAATCTTCTGCTGGCATTTGTGACATGGGCCTATGAGGAACAATACTTCACGTTGCCTCCTTAACCCTAGACCCTCAGCTCCCTGCCACAAAACTTCTAAAACGGTGGCAGAACCTTCCCACTGAAAAGGTGATCCTCCGGGAACCTTGATCAAGAAATAACATTGCTTTTTTAACTATGACCTTCATTGCCCCAAAGAACCAGAATGCCTCAGAAGGGTGCTGAGGAGAGCCAGAACAAGACTGAATCCAGCTGGAAGTGACATTCCCAAGCTAACTTTTAATTGGGGGAATAAAAGAAAAATGTTTTTGAGGTTAAAACGCTAATTGCACGTGGTGGTGCACTTTTAAAATATCCCATGAACCTGGAGGTCTTCTGCTATGCCCCAATGTCCCCCACATCACAGCAAAGTAGTCTTTCTTCCTAAACCCCTCACCTAAGGGCCAGAGCTCAAAATCAGACAAGTCTGCTGTGCATAGACACTTGAAATTGAGTTTGAACATGATTCCAGCAGATCTGGACATAAGGTCCTTGTGTCCAGCTTTCTCGATTTGGGTGAGCTCATTCCAAAAAAGAAGGCAAGCCCGAAGTAGGAGGCTGTTACCCAGACATTCAGCAAAGACTTAAACAAAAGTAAATTTAATACATTTGACCTTCAAAGGGCTGTTACTTCAATTCTAACAGGACTGTGTGACCTTGTGTGTTGTAGAATGTGTGAGGGCAGCAGGGCCAGCCCAGGGCTATGTCTTATTCCATCCTGCATGCTTAGCTTCCTGTAGGCATCCTCACCACCTCAGGACATGCTGAATTAACACCTTTGCATGTAAACCTAAAGATGAAAGACTGTGTTTTCTGAAGGTGGGATAAGGAGATCAGGGAGAAAGAAGAGGCATCTACGTGTGTATGCAGGTAACATTCTAATAGCCCAGCCTGCTCTAATTATCACCGGGAACAGGAATACTGTCAAGTAATAATCTCCTAAACTGATTACAGCTCCCTGCTCACATGAATGTCTGCCTGCGGCTAGATCCCCAATGTGAAGTTAAGTATAAGATATGAGAACCTAAACACACACTTCTTATCCCTGGACAAACAGCAGCAGAATGCCATGCCTAACACGGTTAATGAGCCTTGAGAACAGGAGTGGAAACAGAAACCTGGTCCTCGCGGTTGACAGTGAGCAGTAGAGGGGGAGCGCTGATGGCAGATTCAGTATGCCCTGGATGTCTTTCTGATCCAGCTAGCACTTTACAGTTGAGCTGTCTTTGGGCTTCAGGTGTGATTCAATTTCCACATCTGAAAGCTGCACTGTCCCATCCCATTGTTGACCAACCCTGTAACTAGTCCTTTTGTGAACAACTATAGCTTTTGTTAGTATTTTAGTTTCCAACCAGATCCATCATTGTGTGTGTGTGGGGGGGGGGGGGGGCAATTTCAAAACATAGGAAAAATCTTCCAAAGATTATGTAGACGGCTGTTTTTACATTCCTTATTAAATTTCGATGTATTTCACAGTATATGTGTCTGTGAAACATATGCCACAGTGCACACATGTGGAGGTCAAAGGGCAACTTGTGTCAGTTCTCTCCTTCCACCGAACCAAACTCAGAGCCGCAGACTTGTTGGCAAACACCTTTACGTTCTGAGCCATCTGGCAGGCCCCTAGATTAAGTTTTTGTCCAGACTTTCAGCAAGAGAGAGTTTGCTTAAAGCAGGGGTTCTCAACCTTCCCAATGCCGTGACCCTTTAATACAGGTCCTCATGTTGTGGTGACCCCCCCAACCGTAAAATTCTTGGTTGCTTCTTCCTAACTGTAATTTTGCTGCTGTTATGAATTGTAATGTAAATATCTGATATGCGGGATATCTGATATGTGTCTCCTGTGAAAGGGTCATTGGACCCCCCCCAAAGGGGTCACGGCCCCCAAGTTGAGAACCACTGACTTACAGACAGCAGCTCTTCTGTGCATTTCTACCTGCTCACTCTTGTGAGTGATGCAAGATCTGTCCTTACCCTTGCACAGTTCTGAGAAAATGAAAAACTTTCTTAGTGTTGACAGCAGTGCTAGTCCCAAGTATCCGGTCCTTGCATCTTCCTGTCAAGGGCGAATGTTTCAAACCCTTCCTCACCTCCGGGATCTTTGAAGAGATGAAAAAGCTGCATCACTGCGGAGAGGGGGGTTTGGGGTTGTTGACGCTAACGTGTGGAATGACTCATAATTGAATAAAAAAATACCAAGATCAAAAATTCATCATCCTGGAATCTGAAAGTTTTCAGAGACTACAAAGTGAGCACTCACCAAGAAACTAAAAATAAATCAGTTGAGTCCCTGGAGATCTTCTGAGAGTATCTCAGGGTGGTGGTGTGCTAGCTGTGGCTGTCCGGGCAAAGAAAGCCACAGAAGGGTTACTCAGGGAGGTCTGCGCTCTCCTCAAGTGTCTCAGTCCCCATCACTTCAGCCTACAGAGTGATGACCCTGGGGGCAGCCATATCTGAGTTAGGGATCCCAAGAGCTAGGGGACTCAGAAAACGACAAAACAACAAAGGATTGAAGATCTTACTGTGTGCATGTGGGGGTTGTCTCTCACTGGGACCTGGGACCTGGTGTTCACTGATTAGAGCAGGCTAACTGGCTGTAAGCTCCAGGTTTACCCCAGTTTCTCCCTCCCCAGCACTGGGATTACAAGTGCATAGCTCCATGCCCGGCTTCTTGGTGTGAGTCCTGGGAAGTGAGTTCAGATCCTTGTGCTTTCAAAGCAAGCAGTTTACCGATTTACCACCTGCGCTTTCTCCTCAGCCCCTAAGACATTAAAGATCGGGCATGCTGTATCATAAAAAGCATTTATGCCATTTTGTCTAACTTGTCTATTTTAAGAACAAAACCCCCTGAGTCTGAGAAGGTCAAACCACTTCCCTGCAATCTCCCCATCTCTACAGTGTTTCTTCGATCCCACTTGAATTAGCCGGAAGTTGGGCTGAACCTGACAGGGCTGACAGGTCCCAAGGTGATGCAGATAATGACTGGTCACCTTCCACTGGAGATGTACACTCTCTAGTCAGTCCCAGTTCAGGCTTACAAGGTTGGCTTTCTCATTTTTATCTGAGTGTTACTTCTCTTCATATACCATGCACACACTCCTCTCTCCTAGGGCATCTGGGAGACGATGGGAAGAAGCCAGGGTCATATCCCTTAGTGGAGACTTTTCTCTTTCTCTCTGTTTCTGTTTATGAAAGGACTGTCTGCATGTAATAAAATCCACCTATTAGAGGTGTCTGATATGATGAATCTTGCCAATTGCATGCAATCCCGTAAGTATCTCTTATAGAGTGAATATATGGAGCGTTTTCCTTACCCACAAAAGCTCCCTTGGGCCCCTTTGCTCTTAATGCCCTCCCCCAACCCCACAGCTTCTGGCAACCATAGATCTGTTCAGTGTCACTATATTTTGCCTTTTCTAGAATTTTCTATCAATGAAATTGCCATATATAGATAGCCTTTGCATTTGATTTTTCTCACTTAGGATAATGATTTTAAGATTCATTCATACAATTACATGTATGAACATGTCATTTCTTTCATTGTCAGAATAGTATCCCTAGAACTGTAGCCCATTACATGAGCATGCTTATGAGTTTCTATTATGCTTGCCAGTTGATGGCTGCCTGGGTAGCTTCCAGTTTGAGACTCTTAGCTATCTTCTTAGCCAGCAAACTTGGTTGTTGTTTTTTTTAAGATTTATTTTATGTGTGTGTGTGTGTGTGTGTGTGTGTATACAGAAGTGTGTGTAGATGCCAGAGGAGCTCAGAAGATGGTATTGGAACCAACTTGATCTGGGATTATGGACGTTTATGAGCCATCTGGTGTGAGTACTGGGAACCAAACTCTGAAAGAACAGTGTGGAAGCCAGAGGTCAACCTTGGTTATCATTCACCCCTCAGAAGCCACCCACATTATTATTATTTTTTTGAGACAAATACTCTCTCACTGAGGCCTGGGACTTGTAGATTAAGCTAGGCTGTGACCAAAGTGCCTGTGATTTGAATGAGAACCATCTCCATAAACTCACATGTTTGAATACATGGTCTCCAGATAATGGAACCGTTTGGGAAGGATGAGGAAGTGTGGCCTTGTTGTAGATTGGTCACGAGGTGCTAGCTTTGAGATTTCTAGAGACTTGTGCCGTTCCCAGTGTGCTCTCTGCCTCCGGCTTGTGGATGAAGACATGTGCTCTCAACTGCTGCTCCGGCCACCTTTTGCCATGCCTTCACTCCTGCTGTGGACTCTAACGCCCTGAAACCCTAAACCCAATTAAACTCTTCCTTTTGTAAGTTACCTTGGTCATGGTGTCTTATCATAGAAATAGAAAAGGAATGAATACATGGCCTCGGGGATCCTTCTTTCTCTGCCTCCCCAGCACTGGGATTAAAACTGCACACTGCCATACCCATCCTCAGCCTCTAACTTTCCGTTGGTTTCACATTTGCAATGACGCATTTTCGAAGGCTGCTGGTGGCATGGACACGTGCTAGCCTAATCCCAATCACTGTCGCTCTGAAAGTGATCTACTTACAATGGAGAAGCAAAGCCAGGGCCCAAAGCTGACATGATGGCCTATTTAGGATGTTCCAATGTAATTTGCCTTCACTACAGGCCTCAGGGATAAGGCAGAGAGCAAGGAAATGCGGTATCCAGTATTTATAGGAGATGAAGTGGGATGGCTTTTCATCCTGCCTCATAGAAATGTGCTCACACTCTGGTTCCAGTCATTGGGAGTGCTGGGGCAAGGGACATCTAACGGGTGACACTGTCCCTTTCTGAAAGATTATGTGGGCAGGGGGCTGGCCCAGCTGACTTGGAACAACATGAGAAGAAGAGAGAGTGTCCTGAAATATGTTCTGTCCTCTGTTATAATTCACCATAATGAGCGGTGAACAAAAGGTTGGAGAGAAGAGTGGTGACGGATGGCCGACATGCCACCCTGTGCTGCAGCTGGCACAGCTCCCGCTGGCGAAAGGCATTATATATGACTGCTGCAGGTCTCGTAGTGGTAAATGAACACTTACAGCCGCCATGGCAACTGGATTGATTACCCCAGCTACCTCAGGACCAGCCTGCCCTGGCGTTACAAGTGAGCACACGCATCCCTGCTGCTCTTCAGTCAGAACTCTGCGGAGGTGGTGTGTGTAGAATGAAGTCTCTGATGGATATGTTTCTTCTTCTCTAGCCACTTCTACCCAGTAGAGAATTTGGGCAAGGAAAAAAATCATACCAGAGAGAAGGGAGGGCCATGGCATTGAAAGAAATGCCTGGCTCATTGTGGGAAGGGAGTTGATTATTTTTGAATGTCATAAGATGGGTAGATGGATTAATCCAAGAAAGAATGAGTGAAGCCGTGGGTGAATTGCCAAGGAGGCACTCAGAAAGAGTGCTGAGATCCAACTGGAAAGGGAAAGTTGAGGAGTTCAAGGTGGCACCACAAGCTACAGTAGCTAGGCAGGAGTACTCATCAAAGAAGGAGAAAGCAAGATACAGCAAGAAGTGGGGTGAGGGGTAATAGCCCAAGCAACTGGTGACTAGACTTTGAAATGGACTTGGTTATTTAGGAAATGGGGTGTAGGGGACTGGAGAAATGGCTCAGTGCTTAAGAGCACTTGCTGCACCAACATGAGGACCAGAGTTTGGATCTCAGCACTCACTAAAAACCTGGGTGTCTCATGCATGCCTGTGACCTTCTCTTTGATGAGAGTAAAGACAGGAAGATTTCTGTGGATCACTGGCTTCCAGCTTAGCTGAGAAAGCAAGAGGCCAGGTTCAGGGAGAAACCCTGCCTCAACGAAATCTTTTAGTTTTGTTCCCAAGAACTGATTTTGTCCCTTGTGCTGGTTAGTTTTATGTCAACTTGACACAAGCTGGAGTCATTTGAAAGGAGGCAACCTCAAGAAAGAAAATGCCTCCATAAGATCGGATTGTGGGCAAGCCTGTAAGGCATTTTCTTAATTGATGATTGATTGGGGGAGGTGGCAGACCATTGTGGGTGGTGCCATCCCTGGGCTGGTGCTCCTGGGTTCTATAAGAAAGCAGACTGAGCAAGCCTTGAGGAGCAAGCCAGTAAGCAGCACCCCTCCATGGCCTCTGAATCAGCTCCTGCCTCCAGGATGATGCCATTTGAGTTCCTGTCTTGACTTTCTTCAGTGATGAACAGTGATAGGGAAGTGTAAGGCCAAGACACCCTTTCCGCCCTGTGTTGCTTTAGATCGTGGTGTTTCATCGAAGCAATAGAAACCCTAAGACAGACACCCTTCTTCATTGTGGAATGGATTTGGTTACATTACACATTGCTGGGACAAAAATACCTGGCGGAGGCAATTCAAAAAAAAAAAAAAACAAAGAAGGAAAGGTTTCTTTCGACTCACCGTCTGAGGAAACAGCCTGTCTTGGTAGGAAGTCACAGAGTCTGGAACACGGGATAGATGGTCACACTGTGATCACAGTCAGGACACAGGCATGCTGGTGCTCAGCTTGCTTTTTCCTTTTGATGGAGCCTGAGGTCCCCACCTTTAGAATGGTATCTTCCTACCTCAGTTAACCTCATTGAGATGATCCCTCACAGGCATAGCCAGAGGCCAGTCTCCTGGGTGACTCCAGACTCTGTCAAATTACAATAAATATTCACCATCACAGGGTATTGTCAGCTCTATTAAGAAATCAGGAGCCAGAACAATCTAGCTGAAAATTCTGTTTCTGCCACTTCTTTCTCTTTGAGCTTCCCCTTCCTGTTCCTTGCCTGGGAATGGCAGGATACTATCCCTACTGTGGGGTTCCTGGAGCATAGTGAACCACCACGGAAAGTTATCTTGGACCACCTTTGCTATTGAATGAGTTTTTACATACATTATCTTGCGTGGTCCTTACCATGAACAGCTGAAGCATGGTATTTTATGTCATGTTAGTATAAACATTCCTCTCCCTGCTTGACTAATGGTGTCTTAGATGATCTGAGTGGCTGGATTAATTCTCTCAAGGTCATGCACATGATCGCATTGGGTGGCCCTGAGGCTCCAGACTAAGTGATGTGGTTCGGGACTCTTGCAGTTGCCCCTGACTGCGTCTGCTGATGTCAGACACTGTTGTGCTAGAAAGAGTGGAAGTTCAGACTGTTTGAGGAGTCATTCCCAAGGGGGCATTCTAAGGACCAACCACATATTCCTTCCTCTTAATACATGGAAAATAAAATCTTCAAGGCTTTGAACCAGTTAGCCACACTGAGTTCAGGAAACCTCTGGCCAGCCTCTCCTGTGCTGCTTGGTAACTTAAGGCAGAGTTTCCTTAAGATTGAAAGACCTTACTTAGCTTTTCAACCAACTGAGGGTGAAGGTGAAGGCTTTCACACCAAGATTAAGGCCTTATGAGATGAACAATGATACTTACTCAGAGAAGGATAACTCTTCAGCAGTAGTCAATGTTGTGCTGACTTCTAGGAAAAAAATACAAAACAACTCAGATTCCTACACTGGCTGTCTTGATCGCAGTAGTCACAGCAAAAGGTTAAGTGGTGGAGGAGGGGCAGTCTGCTTGCTCCCAGACTTCATGAGTTCAGATCCCAGCTTTGCCACTTAGCAGCTATGTGCCTCAGTTTCTATGGGTCTGTCATGAAGGAGTGGATATTCTTCCTAAAGTTGTTAGCATGAGATGAGCCGAGCATTCTGCAGGGTGCCTGCCTCACAATCAGTAAATACTTGCAGTTGTTGCCACTCAAACAACTCCCCTGCAGTAACCATGGCTTATGGTGCAAGTGTTTTCTATGCATGGAAGTGATTTGCTTTGAGTGGCTTCAGACACGTGGTGCTTGGCTTTTAGCTTTTAGCACCTCTCCTGCCCCACCAAAATACCTGTCTTGGCTATTTCACCCTTATTGACTGTCTATTGTCTTGATTAACCTAAGAGGCATCCATTCTTTATTTGCTTTTGTAGAGGCATTTAATTCTTTGCATAAGAAAGAAATGAAGCGTTGAACACAAGAACCCCTATGTGCCCATTGGTGAAGCATAGCGGGTCTTGTTGGGCACTCTACATAGTTTCTGGTGGGGATTGGTTGGGGTGAGTAGGTGTGTTGATTACTTTTCTGTCACCGTGACCCGAAGCAGTATAAGAATAAAAGAATTTATTTGGGCTTACCATTCCTGAGGGAGGGTCCATAATGGCAAGGGAGGCATGGCATCAGGCAACTGGAGAAAAGAGCTGAGAGATCATGTTTTTGACAGCAAACATGAATCAGAGAAACTGAACAGGAAGCGGGATGAGGATAGAAACTCTCAAAGCCTACATCTAGTGACGTACTTCCTCCAGCAAGGCTATACCACTTCCCCAACCAGCACCACCAACGGGGGCCCAAGTGTTTAAATACTCAGGCCTCTGAGCAACATTTCTTCTTTAATCCACAGCAGTTGGGGTGCTGTCTTCTACACTGAGGGGCTGTAGATTGAGACCATTACAGAGGAGATTCCAGGCTAAGTTCTCCCTTCTGTAGCCACTGTGGGAAGAGAAGGTGCTGGCCTTTCTTTGAGGCAGAGTGCCTGACAGGTGTGTGGCTTCCCTCTGTTTCTCCACCTTGGTGAGTTGTAGAGAATGCCCTTGTGCCATGAATGACACCAGGTGTCACCATCAGAACAACTCTCAGGTTGCCTCACAGTAGGCTGGGCAAAGATGAGGCCTTACAAGACTTTGTTCCAATGAAGCAAGACCTGTTTGTGAGCAGCCAGGAGGAAGCAAGGGGAATAATACTCCTTTGGGCTGGGCTTTCCCCTTGGTCCAGAGGGGCTTCCTGGAGTGAGAGATGCCAGTGTCCCAGGGGCTCCCTGGAGTGAGAGATGCCAGCTTCACATCAGTTAGGCTTGATCCTGCATAAGTACATCTCTATGGAACTTTATGGGGAGACTCTGACGATTTTTCTCTCTCTCACGTTTCTCCATGGCTGGCATTTCCATGGTGACTCTTGAGGCTGGGTAGCTACAGAGCATGCATATTGTATGGGGAGGCTCTTCATCAGCATCGCCAACCTTGCTCTGCCCAACTCCAAGGGACTCGGGTTCAGAATCCCTCTGTGATCACCTCACTCCGTCCATAGCAGACAAGAACAATCTTCCACAGAGGCACAGATGAGTGGCTTCTGGGAAGAATGCATCTCTTAGTTCTCCAAGGGCTGCACTTTGAGGATCACTGTGCATACATAGCATCTAGCAGGCACAGTCCACCCTGCTGCAGCAGCGAAGGAGAACACTACCAGTTTGGGTCTGATGTTTTATTTATTTGGATTGGTAACTTTATGTAGGGTGTGTTTCTCTGTTTGGGCCTCAAGGCTGGTTGAGCAAAAGGCGGGAAACATTAATAAGTAATAGTCAGAGAGGGGCTGTCCATTTATAGCCTTTCAGAGATGACCTGGTTTCCATTCCAATGGGAGTGTTAGTGTTGTTTTAGAGTGATAGGCATCTGTAGATGCTTGCGCTGGTGCATTTGGGGATAACCAGGAGGGCCACCTGCTTGGGCTATTTTTAGAATAAGAATGAAGAAACCTCAGGCAGCCCCAGGAGCCCTCTCCAGTTGGCAGTGCACACACCGTGAGCCCAGATAGTCCATTTTTCCTGGGGTTGTGTGGGATCACCCTGTTCCTTTCTGTTCGCCTCCAGTGTCTGGTTATTATTAAACCACCCTTTGTGAGAGATTAACTCTGGCTTCCCTCCCAGTGAGGAGATGTCTCCACAGAGCCAGAGCAGGCAGCCAATGGCAGGCACAAGGGTTATTTGGTGTCGTACAGGAACAAACAACTGGTTGACAAGCCAGTTCTTCACTTTCTGATGGCTTCCCTTGGCACGGGAGCAGGCTTCCGTAGGACATGGTCGAAATGCCTGCCGAGCCTTCCTTTCTCCATTCATTCAGAAAACATTTCCTAAGGGCCCCCTGTGGGATTTATTACTTCTAAAATGGGGTTAATCATGGTACCTATTGCATAGAATTATGTGGATTAAATGAGCTAATAATGTGTTAAGCATTTAGAACACTACCTGGCACATAGTTAGAGCTTAGTCAAGTCAAGCTTGGCTGTGCAGTTGAAGGTTTTTTTTTTTTTGTTCTAGGTGGGGAATAGACAGTGGAGCCAACGGCATAGAAAGACAGACCATTTCTGTGGCAAAGTAGGGAACTGACTTCTTAGGGTGTGTGTGTGTGTGTGTGGTTTCAAATTAGTGTGGAAGCCAGAGGTCATCCTTGGGTATCATGGGTATCATTCCCTAGGTGTACCTTTTTTTTAATTTGAAACAGAGCACCTCACTGGCCTGGACCTTGCCTAGCAGGCTGTACTTTTTAACCAGCAGGCCCCAGGAATCCGACTCTCTCTGCCTCACTAGTGCTAGGATTGCAAGCTTATGCCACCATGCCTGGCTTTTATTTTTTATTTTTATTTTTTTTTATTTTTTATTTATTTATTTTTTTTTGGTTTTTCAAGACAGGGTTTCTCTGTGTAGTTTTGGTGCCTGTCCTGGATCTCGCTCTGTAGACCAGGCTGGCCTCGAACTCACAAAGATCCGCCTGCCTCTGCCTCCCTAGTGCTGGGATTAAAGGCATGCACCACCACCGCGTGGCCATGCCTGGCTTTTAAATGTGGGTTCTGAGGCTCGAACTCAGGTCCTCAGGTTTATAAGGCAAGCACTTTACCAACTGGCCCATCCCCTCAGTCCAAGGGATTCCTTTTCCCGGGGCCAGAGTCTGGAGACAAGATGAGGCTTCCTATATCTTCATTCATTTACCTTTTCTTCAGGTGGCCTGGTGTCATGATTCACAGAGTGGGGGCCTTTGACAAGCCAGATCAGAATCATCTGAGTATGAAATATAAATTCTTTATCCTTGCCCAAAGGTTCTCAGTCAGGCACTCTAGAGTTTGGGCCCAGCAATTTGTGTTTGAATAAGGCCTCTGAGACACTCTGATCCTTGCTAAGCTGGAAAATAGCTGTCTAGTTTCTTGAGGGCACTGGGAAAGAAAACTTTAGCAACGCTTGCCTCATGACCTCTACCGTATTTAGCATCTACTGGTCCAGTAGGAGGCAGGCTCTGGATAGTACCTCCTGCACGAGGCAGGCAACAGCCTTGTTAGCTGGCAGGGACCTTGTTAGGATCCAGCCTGCTTACTTAGCACAGCCAAGCCAAACCTCAGCTTTCCTCCTGGCTTACTGCCAACAGGACACCATAACCCACCCCTGCCATGCATATGCTAAGGAGCCAGAGCTAGGGCTATGCTAAGTGGGTGTTTTTTTTTTTTCCAGAACAACTGTGAGCTGCAAGGCTCCAGGGCACCTCTCATCACATTGAGAAATGAGGGAGGCCAGCCTCTCTGGGCCCTTTCTAAGTAGATGCACATCTGGTTTGTGTGAGTCTGCCTGCACACACCCAAAGACAGCTCGTGGCCAGCAGAATGTATCACACCTATGCCTCTGAAAAGCTTGTGGCTGGTCTGGCTTTTATTACTGATGTGCAGCCACCTCTGGGATGAAACTCCGCAGCTGGAGAGAATTTGAGACCATCCATCTAGATTTTCCAACTTCACCCGTTGGTGCATTAGTACAGATTTGTGTACTCGGGGAATGGTGGGAAATAGGAAGAACATATCTCCTCATGCCTGCCTACCCTCAACCCTTCCTTAAGGAACATCCCAGAAGGACAAGAGCCATTGCTCCTACAAATGCCTACTGTTGCGAATAGAATGGTCTATATCAATAGGAAGGTACCCACCCGATGTGGTGTCAGGGGTCAGGAAATGAGTGGGCATGCCTGAGAGAGGAGGAAGCTGGTGTGAGGCCTGGAAGACTGAGAGAGGACTCTCAGGAGACAGAGAAAAGATATCTTAAGTTAAGGGGATTGAAAACATACGAGGAAGAGGAAATAGCGCTGAGAGGGAGGAAGGAGTGATCGATCTAAATTGCCCAGAACCTAGGCTGTAAGCAGAGGGATGGAGGAAATTGGGTCTTCAAGGATAGATTAGAATGCTTTCACCTAGACAAGGAGTTTGGACGACATTCTCTGGGAGTCAGGAGTAAGTCTGATGAGGAATGGGATGGATGTTGAAATTGGAGTTGATGTCACTACATGTCCTTGGCAGGAGACTTGCTCAGAGCCCTTGCTCCAGGAAGCAGCAGAAACAAAGAAGAACCAGGAAGTTTGCATCTGTAAGTGCATGGCTGTGGGAGATGGGTGGAAGCCAATGGGTAAAGAGGAGGACTTCTAAATGGAAGGTTGCGTGATAGAGAATGCATCCAAAATCTCTGGTGGGGCTTGGAATGTAGATCAGTTGCTGGAATGCTTGTCTTGCGTTCATGAAGCCCAGTACCACACACGCTGAGTTTGGTGTCATATGCCTATTTCCACTACTGAGAGGTAAATAGATGTAGGATTGAGAGTTCAAGGTCATCCTCAATACATACAGAGTTGGAGGCAGACCTAGGCTGCATGAAACTCTATTTCAAATCAAACAAACAAACAAATAAAAAACACTCTCTAGAGATTTAGAGAAAGCAAGACTGGTAACTGAGTGAATTTTCCTGCAATTCTGGTCCACAATCCTCAAAACTTACCAGGAAAGACATTCGTCTCTCAGCAGGTGAACACCAGAGGTCCTCAGTATCACATGCCAGCCAGGCTGGAAACATCTCAACCATTCCAGAGAATACTGGCAAGGGGTTGGGCCATGGGCTTGGTTCTGAGTCACAAGAGTCCCAACCACCTACTGAGTCATTCACAAGAGCTGTCGTTTCCTGGGAGGTTTCCTAACCAGTTACCCACCCTGACAAATGGCTGGTAGCTTTGCAAGATCTGAAGAAAGCCGCACAGTCCACCATGCCATAGCTCCGGGCAAACTCAAGTTGTGGATCTCAAACTGCAGTGTGGAAATTGCCTCTGTGCTCTTCCCAGAGAAGCTCGGTCCCCAGTGATGCCACATAATCACATGAGACTCACAGGTTACTTGGTGTCCTGTCTCTGAATACATCAGATGAAAGGGAAGTTTCTTTAGAAAGTCTCAGAGTGACCAAGGCCTGGTCTCAACTTCAAGAGAGTCTACAGAAACGGGCCTCCCCATCCTACTGCTTGCCTTTGTGTCCTGGTGGGAACAGAACTGGGTTCAGGTCTGCTAATGTCACCTTCATCCCTCATGCCTTTACTTACTGCTTTCTCCAGCAGTTTCATCAAGCCCTCACCTTCTCCAGGGGTAATCTTGGAAAACATCAGAACACCTCACATAGGGAAACACTGATATTTCAAGGTGAATTCAAAACACACTTGTAATGCAGTTGTCTCTCTCCCCGTGGTTTGATTTTATTTATTTATTTATTTATTTATTTATTTGTGTGTGTGTGTGTGTGTGTGTGTGTGTGTGTGTGTGTGTGTGTGTGTGTGTGTGTAACAGCCCTGTATTATAACATTGACTTCCGGACTTTCGTTTACATGCAGGAGCACCAAGTCAATGCAGTAGTTTCTCAGGGCTCCCTGGCCCTGAGTTTATTAGACAGAAATGAATATTTAGCTAGTGTACTCAGCCGCCGTGCAGAGTGTGAGCTAACTCTATCACAAGGCAGAAGAGTATAGAGAGGAAGCTGAGAACCTCCTCAGGCTGCGTCTCATCTTCTGTTTGGTTCTGGAGTCCTTGTAGGGGCTGGAGGCTAAGAAGGCATTCTCCTGCAGAAGCCTCGTGTGGGGAGAGGTACTTTTGGCACTGTGAAAGTCCCACTGAAGCATTAAGTCTTGGCATCAGGTGTGTGAATTTTGGTATCAGTGCCTATTTCTGGAGGCGAAACAAGGCCGCTGGATGAGAAGAGGAATCAAATGCTGAAGACATAAAAGATTCCTGGAGTCTGAGAGAGCTTTAGCGAGGGAAGATGGAGCTCTACTCCTCTCCTCTGCTCTCTCTTGGAGCTGGAGGTTGGAAAGCCCTCTTCCCAGGGAGCCACAGAAGGAGTGAGGGGAAGAGCACAGGGAGGGTCAGGTACAGATGGCAGGTGACGGGGGTCGGATGGAGGCCTGTATGATGCCCCTTCCTGTCTGGGTCAGGGGCTCTAGGCCCCTGGACAGTTGGCGGTTCACCTCATGTGGTAATTATGCACTTGGGTCTACCTGGCCTCACTCATCAACTTGGAACTATCTGTTCCTGCGGTCAGACACACCGTCTCACGGGGGAAAAACTGAGTCCTGAAGTCATCCTCTGACTTACACACATGCACAGCAGACATGCATGCATGCATATGCACACTCTACCACACAAGCAGGTACACAGAGTAAATTAATTAAATGTGGTTTAATATTTTTAAAAATATGTGACTATCTGACATGCATTTGTGTGGGGTGAGTCCCTCTTACAGCTTTGTGAAGATGGAGCAGCCATGCCTTTTATCCTAGGAGAGCAAACTGTGGTCTTAGGAACTACTCATTTACCTGACTTAAACCTTATGCAAGACCTTGAGGACCCAACCGAAGCTCATGTGAGGCTATTCCATGTCTGTATATCCTGTCTGAATCTCTCAGTCAGCCAGTAGACTAGGGCCTGGACTCGGAGATGAACAGGTGGCCATCTCTCCTCAAGGAACAGATGATCTCAACAGGCTGCGAGGAAGTGATGAAAGCCATGCCACTGTAGAGTTGGATCCCCTGTCAACAGAGGGAGGCGAGAGGGAGAAGGTGGCCTGCGTTCTTGGAGGACTGCGGGTGTCTTCAGTTCTCTGTGAATGAAGCACCACTGTGAGATTGTCTCATCTACTCCACCAAGGGGCAGGATGAGCTCATGTCTAGAAGTATTCATGGAAGCTAGGTGATCTAGGGCTCATCTGGCACCTCAGCTCCCCAGGTGATTACCTTCACTGTCTCATGCTCGCGGTGGGTCCCTTTCTCACTGAACACTTGGTGGCAGGTCATTTCCCTTCTTTCCATATGTTGGGAAGGAAAGAAGTACGTAGGAAGGCTCTGTGACTCCGTCTTATTCCCATCCATCCCCCGCACTCCTTCCTGACAGGGGCCTAGAGCATTGGATCTGCTTGTGGAGACATTGGGAATGGAGGCGGGAGGGTAAACGCCGTCATCCTCCTGTATAGAAGTGATGGGCAAGGGCATAGCCTAGGGGCTTGTGGCATTCACCAGCTAGGAAAGTAAAAGGAGGTGGGAGAAGACGGGTATCTTGAGCCCTCCCGTGAGTGTTGGGGTTTTGGTTTTGCCCAGGCTCCCCACAAGTCAAAAATCCAGACTGACAGACGAAGACTGCACCGTCCAAGATAGTGACTACGGGCTTCGCAGCTGCATTCATCTGACTTACTGAAATGAAATGATATTAAGAAATCTAGTTACTTCTCTTTTTTTTATGAGCGTGTGCTCGGGCATGAGGAGAGAGGTCAAGATTGGATGTCTTCCTCTATCATTTCCTACCTTACTTTTTGATACAGGGTCTCTCAATGGATCTGGAGTTCAGTAACTGGCCACTGGCCAGTGAGCTCCAGGGATACTGTCTCCACCCCAACTCCCAGTGCTGGCATGACAAGTTTTGCCAGGATGCCCAGTTTCTATGTAAGTTCTGGGGACTCCAAACTCAGATCCTCTTACTTGCGCGGCTGGCATTTTATTGAGAAGCCATCTCCGTGGCCACGGTTCCTCTCCGATACTAGCCACATTTCAAGTGCTGAAGAGCCACTGTGAAGGGGGGCTCTAGGCACTGCGTATCACTTCCTTGTCGAAAGTCCACGTGGATGGTTGGAGACTCAACAGAACACTGGAAAGCTTGTGAGAGCCTCCTGGGGATGGGAACAGAGAGTGGGGAGGCCGAGGGACCAGTGTCTCAGCAAGCTCTTCCAGATGGCCATTACACACACACACACCCATTTCAAGGCGCAGTACTCTTCGGGAGGCCAGGAGTTAGGTAGTGAACTTGTACAACCTCACACAGCAACTGAGCATCTCAGAGGCTTCTGGCTCTCTCTACTCCAGTGCAAAGTTTTCCAACCCAGGCTTTCAAAGAAGCATGATGAGCATCTATGCTGGCAGCCAAGGGCCCACTCAGTGAAGTCCTGGTTCCTCCAAGGCATAGTCACGGAAGAAGAAAGAGGCTTTCCTGTGCTAGCCCTGTCTCTCTTCTTCTCCAGAACCAGGAGGGTGGAAACAACCTCACGGCTCCCCTTGAGCATGTTCGAATCATAAGTACGTTCCCTCTAAAATAAATTTATTTCCTGCTGCCTTCCTCCCAACAAAGCCCAACCAGTGATGAATACCAGACTTCATAGCTTATTTGTCAGCGCAGGGCACCTGTGAGGATTCCTGTGGAAGATAAATTTTGGTTTGGGAGAGGGGGGCCTGGAGAAGGAGGGACCTGGACAGGAATAAATCTTAACATGTTGCGCCAGACTGTGAATGAGCGTTGGCCTCGGCAAGGCTCACCTTCTTGACAAGGGATGATAAATTACCCTCTTGGTTGACACCTTCATTGGGTTATTTATGGCTCATTAATTGAACCGAAAAGGGGCCTTGTAGCCCCAGCAGGGGAACCATACAATGCTCCTCCAGTGGACCCAGTTCAAAGAAAAGAACAAAGGAGGGAAGGAGAGGGTGGGGGAGTTTGTCCAGCTCCTTGGCTTGAGGACACTCTTCACCAAACAATTCAAAATTAATAAAAGGAAAAAACAATGGAAACACAGGTAGTCATCAATGGGGATGATGAGCCCACAACCCACACTCCCCCGCCCCACCCCCAGCCCATGTGCTTTTTGGAACCTTCTAGAGGAGTCGGTGCCTGGATTCTGTGCTGTATTGCCACTATCATGTTTGACTCTCCTAGCATGTTAGCATGGGGACAGAAAAACTGTCAGATGCCTCAGGCATAGCCCTGGCTTCCCCACAGGCTTGCCGTGTGACTTTGGGGAGCTCGTGTGATCCCTAAACTTCAGCAGCTTCCCTTTTGAAATGAGAGCATTGGAGTAGAGGACCTCAAAGCCTTATGCTGTTCTTCTCCGATGCTTTGCTTTTTTCTTATTATATGTATGTGTAAGCATGCTCACATGCATGTGTGTGCTTGTGCTTGTCAAGGCTGGCAGACAATCACAAATGACATCTTCAGGATTTTCCCACCTTGGTGTTTGAGACAGGGGCACTCACCGAACCTGGAGCTTCTGCCGGGCCTTCACAGGGACTCAAACTCAGGTCCTCATGCTTGTGAAGAGATCCCTTTACCAAGTGAGTCATCACCGCAGCCATCTTTTGTAGTTTGAAAAGGTCTAAAAGGGAGAAACAGATTTTCTCCACTCCTGTTACCTTGTAACATGTCTACTTCTGTCATTGGCTATTGATTTAGTGTGTTGCATTTCCTGGGCTCCTGCCATGCGTTAGATTCCAAGGGGTGGGGGTGGGGATGTGTTATTGGCGTCCATGAACTTCTAGTCTAGGATTCTGGTAGTGTTTCCAGGAGCTGACTGTTCTCAGGAACTTAGGAGTTAAGTTAATCCCTGGATGAGGGAGGGGCTCACAGGTTAGTCTCCATGAGTAAATTCTACTTTATTTGGCCATATTGGAAGAGGTTATGTTTCTAGCTGTGTGTAAGAGGCTGTTTCTCTGGGGTGCCTCTGTGGTCCATGAATATGCTACAAAAGGCTCTCATTTGAAGTGTAAGGTGTTGCCCCTTTGCTCTAGCCTTCTAGAAGGTTCCATCTGGGAGAACAATCTCATTCATAAAGGGAATGGCAGGAGGACTTCATCGGTTTATCTCCTCAGAGAAACACTTGGTCATCGTACTCCACGGAATTTCATTACTTTCATTTTGTCTCTGTGTCAAGACTTCCGTTAGAAAGATAAAATGAGAGAAAACCTCAAGAGTTTAAGAAAATTATAAATTATCTTCTGGAGTTTTCATTCAGGGCAAATGGAGCTTCTACCCCTGTCTTTACCATTTACTTACAAATGTCTTTACCATTTGCTACATAGTATCAACAGATACTATGAAGAACCCGTGTTTGGGGCTGGAAAGACAGCTCAGCAGTTAGAAGTACTTACTGCTTCCGGTAGAGGATCTAATGTTCAATTCCTAGCATCCATGTCAGGTGACCCAGCCATCTGTAACTCTAGATCCAGGAGATCCAATGGCCTCTTGTGTCCAAGAACACCAAAGAGGAACATGATGCACATAAAATCACACAGGCAGGCACACACACACACACACATATAAATATATATTAATCTTAAAAAAAAAAAAGGACCTGGATTATTATAGCCATAGAGTTGGGTGCCAAACAGAACACAAAACTGAACTGGAACAAGAGTGGATTCTGACTGGATCTGATCTGCTTATATTCCTAGCGGAGAAACTGAGGTCCAGAGGGGCAAAGGGCTCTGCTCAGCTGGCCAGAGAGCAGAGCACTTCCACACTGGACGGAAAGTACTTCTCCTAAATGTAGAGCACTGGGACAGAGCTCCACCTGGATCTCAGAATGGCCCTGACCCTACTCTAAGGACAGCCAGTCCAGTGGGCACTAAAGTCTCTATGATGGATGCTGTGTCATCAAGACCATGGGATGGGGAGTGTAGGGAGACAGAGCCACACTCTGTGGCCCCTAACCACGTGTAACTTGACAAGTCTAGGCTGGGTGCTACCCTGTAGCCTGTCTCCTTTCGATTTAAAGGAGGGAACACTGGAAATACTCACCTGGAAGTTGAGAGTGTCTATCTTTAGAGGAGATAGACGCTGTGAAGGTGGTGTGCCCGATAGTCAGATGTTCTGACACTTAGAAGAGAAACTTCTGGAATCACAGCGGAAACTCTGATACCCTTGCCTGGGTGGGATGGGGGCTCATGTTCCATTGTTAGATTACCTGTTTGCTCTTGCCAAATGTCATCTCTCTGAGCGTCACCCCTCGCCTCTCTGTGGCCATAGTTAAGAGTATGTTACCGCCTCACCTGCCAGCTTCCTTGGGCTACCTGTGGATGAGGGCCTCCATCTTAATGTCAGTGACGATCCATTCCTGCTAATTCATGCAGAGTCTGAAGATCGAAGAGCTGACTGTCTTGAACCAAGTCTAACAGAAAATTGAGTTGGGGTCTGACAGCAGGTTTTCTGACGTCGTGATCCACTCTCCTCCCAGGGCGGCCTTTTGGGGGCCCTGCTTGTGTAAGTCATAGTCTGTCAGTGGCCAGGGGAGAGAAGTTTGTAGTGCATGAGGCCCCGATGCCAGAGGAAGACCCTGCCGTAGCTCTCTGTTGTATTCAAAAATATATTCTTTTCATTATTTTAAGTTTTTATCACTGAGAATTCTCTTAAATAAGAAACTTCCCACTCCAGTAAATTGAAAGTATGGTAAAATGTATATATTCTACTCCACTAAGATAGAATAGAATGAGGGCACTAGAACAACATGGAAGTATATTCCATTAGAAACAGAATGGAATTCCATTAAATACAATGGGTAGACATGTGGTTAGGGACATCTAAAACATATTATTAATGTTTGTATATTATGAACACAAGACCAGACTGGACCACACAGCAAGACCCTATCTCAAGAACAATATCTAGAAATCTTTATAATTTATTTATTTAAGATTTACTTTTTATTACACACACACACACACACACACACACACACACACACACACACACACACAGGAATGCAGGTGCCCTTAGAGGCCAGTGGCATCCAAGATCTACCAAATCTTGGACCTACCGGAGCTGGAGTTGCAGGCGGGTGTGAGTTCCCTCACATGGACACTGAGAACCAAGCTCAGGTCTTCCTGAAGAGCAGTATACACTTTTAACCACTGAGCCATCTTGCCAGTCTTAAAGTCTTGATAACTTGGCGTGGCTGTGGTGCCGACTTTGTTTCTTCTTTGTTATAGCCCACGCTTCCTTGTTCATTGTATGAGCATGTACTGGCACGGTAACAGTGGCCCAATAAGAAAGTTCTTTCAAAGTAAAGGGATGCTCACCCTAGTGTGAGCTTCATCTCCAGTAAGAGGGCTGAAGAAATGAAACTCAAGCCCTCCCTTTCATCTTGTCCAGAACTTGTATCAGTTCAAACCTGAAGCCCCAGAAAAGTCAGGAGCTAACAGGTTCAGCTATCACATAGGGGCGTGGGACTCTTTGCAAGAGAAGGGAGGAAGTACCAAGATGAGTTTCCGGCACCTGGGGAGTTTCAGTGGGCTGACCCTGCCTGAGCTTTCCTCTTCCTGTGCTGCCCTGTGACCTTCCAGTTCTGATGGTCCTTGGTCACAGCTCTGCTTACCACAGGGTCAGCTAGGCGAAGGGGCCAGGAGAAGCCTGCTGACCCCCTGCACCCCCTGCCTCCAGAGCAACTCAGTTGAACTGCATCTAACACATGGCATGTTGTTGGGTGAGTTCAAAGGGAGAGTCCATGCTGGCTGTTCCGGATGGGGTGTTGCCACTGTGATCTCTGGTGGGGCCAGGGTAGACACAGAGGCCATGAGGCAACCAGCAATGCAAAATTTCCTTACTCCATTCTCCAAGGCATCACTCTTTGGGTAGTAATTGATCTTGAGATACAAATTAGTAGATTGCTCAACAGGACAGAGTAGTAAATAAATACATGTTAGAACTGTGGGCTCTTCTCTCAGGAGTTAGACAGACCCATATCTCTATCCACCCTTATTCACAAATGTCTCCCATGGGTCATCTCTGCCACCGACTCCCATGCTGGGGAAGGACTTTGGATGTAGCTCAGGAGTTCTGGAGTCAGCTTTTGAAGGAATCTGTGCAAAGGAAAATGCTACCTTGGTGTGGGATTCTGTCTTTCTTTAGACCTCAGAGGGCGGCATCTATGTTCTAGGTGGAAACATTTATTGGGGTAGAGGGGAAAGACGGTGAGTCTTGCCTTTGACCTTGTACCGTAATATCTGAAAAGTTTAAGTCATGCATTTCTTGCAAACTGTTGAGACCAGATGCCCCATTTTGTTGGCCTTTGTGGGAATACTCATTAAAATTTCTTTTGTCTGGCCGCCAAGGAAGTGGCTCAGGGAGTAAAGTGCATGGCATGTAAGCATGATCTCCAACGTGCGTGTCACAGGTGGGTGGGTTTGATGGTCTGCATGTACTCCCAGCTCTCAGAGACGAGACAGAAGTGTCAGGAGTTCAAAGTCATCCTCAGCTACACAGGGAGTTCTGCAGTCAGCCCGAGCTACATGAGACCCTGTCTCAGGAGACAAAAACAAAGCAAAAATGAATGAAACAAAGGTAGACCCCAGAGACCTTGCACGTGTCCTGAGTTAAAGGGCTTTTGTGAGTAAGCTGGGAAACATGGTAAGTCGAGGCAGTATGTGATGGTAATGGTGTTGTGATTGTGTGTTTTAGACTTTATTTTTAGAGCAGTCTTAGGTATGTAGCAAAACTGAGGGGCAGTTAGAGATTTCCCACCCCCAGCCCCCTCACACTCACAGCCTCCCCTACTCTCGTCACACTCACAGCCTCCCCTACTCTCGTCACACTCACAGCCTCCCCTACTCTCGTCACACTCACAGCCTCCCCTACTCTTCTCACACTCACAGCCTCCTCTACTCTTCTCTTCTGTGCCTGAAGAAGACTCTCTTTTCACACTCAACAAACCTACCCTGAGACATCATGGTCACCCCAAGGCCCCAGCTCACATTCATGTCCACACTTGGTGGCGTACATTCAGACTTTTGGATCAATGTCCTCTGGCGTGCATCTCCTGTTTACATGATACAGAGCGGTGTCACCACCCAAAAAGTCCCCGGTGCTCTACCTGCTCACCCCTCCCTCTCTGCAAACTGCTAGCAACCACTGATTTTTTTTATTATGTTTTTATAAAGTTGTTTCTTAGCGATGTGAAGTTGCATATAAATGGATAGATGTCTGTGTCTTTAAAGGATGTATTTATTTTTTGAGAGATAGGAGGCAGGGTAGTTCCAGCACAATCAGCAGGAGATTGACGATGGTCAAGGCTGGGAGCTGTGTCCTTAAGTGTTTGCTCTGCTATTCTCTTTAGCTGTGTGCAGATCCAGCACTTTGCATGAAGTTTTAAAATTGTTTCAATAGTGGACGACCTTAAATTGAATGCTTGCCCTCTGTGGGGCTCAGGGAAGGGGGTGATTTCTATGCAGCAGCCCTGTGAGTACCAATACTGTGTATGTAAGTTGCAGGTATGTGTGAAGTTTATTCACATCTGTCCAGAAGCCAGAGGTTAGCTTAGATGTAGAGGCCGGATGTCAACCTCAGGCACCCTTCTGCATCATCAGGGTTAAGACAAATATCTTTTGATTGCTTGGGTGACACCTCTGCCTCCATCCAGAAACCTTCTATCCCAAATTCCAGTACATGAGATCCAAACTGCTTACATAAAACACATCCATCTCTGCACTGAGACCCGCCTGGTACACCCCTGGACCTGTGTCCTCTGCTGAAGCTCACACATCTCTTTCATGTTCCCTCCCTGCCACCAGGGCATCAGGACAGGACAAACCTGCACAGCAACATCCTCACCTGCCAGGAAAATAAAAAAGTAAAAAAGATTCCTGATACCACCAGGGATCCTGCCTTTCAATCCACCAGGAATGCAAAACCAAGTCCCTTACATAATAACTTTTTCTTAAATGGCCGCGGAACCCATGTTGTCAGTGGCTAATTCTAAGGGGCCAGGACTCGGGATGCCAGATTTCCACATGCAATTCCAGTTTTAATTACCATGAAATTATACAAGTGCAGATTACCCTGCCCTGTGTGTCATGTAAATAAATACGTACGGGTTTTATGATAATGAGCTGGAATGGAGCAGCTTGCTAATCAGTAGGCACTGGAAATTCACCAGTGGGCTACCAGACCCACAGCTTTCTCTGAGAGCCTCAAGAGGATGGCTCAAGTTGGAAGGCCTTGGTGAGGAACCAGATATCGGTCTTGTTTTCTGCTCTTTCCATCTTTGCCGTTTGAACCTGCAAAGTGTGGTTCTATTAAGTTCTCAGCTAGGGCTCCTGAGAATGTTAACTACTCAGAGTCCACAAGCAACAAACCCCTAAAATACGCTGGTTTGTGTGACTCTGAGAAAATTTTCAGTCCCTTAGAGCCTCAGTTTTCATCTCTGTGAGATGGGAATAATGCCGGGGGTTGGGAACACATTTTCCCCCGGAGTCGGCAGGATTAGCTGAGGTGTCTACACGGACACATGCTGCATAAACAACAAGCTAGGAGGGAGGCAATGCAACCTCTGTACCAAGGGCTGGGTCTGACTCAGCTGGGTAGAAAACCCTGTTAAATCACAGACACCGTCATGCTTTGCCGCTCGCGGATGGCAGGTGAAATCCAGGGCTGAACTTTCGCCATCTTCTCAAGAGGTTATAGGACTGTTTTCCTCTGGAAATAAGTGATGCTTCGGCCGCGTGAGAGGGAGGGATTACACCCAGACACAGACAAGCAGGGAGGGGATGCTGAACCCTGGCCAGCAGCTGGCTAATCTGACAGCCAACACTCCCTTGACCGAGAAGAACTCCCATCATGCAGTGCAAGGGCTTTTGACCCTGAACCACAGCTGACATCTACTTTCTTCCAGATAGAGTGTCTCGGGGTGCCCCATTCAGGTGGGATTAGTCTAGGGGGATGCAGTGGAGGGACCCAGGAACTTTCCATCAGTGTTAAGTCAGGCTTGGAGGAACTTCCAGGTTGATCAAGCCAAGAAAGGCTACTTTCCTTAGAAGCGGAGACTCAGCTCCCTGACGTGCCTGAGACCGCACCTCAATGAATACAAAGCTGCTTCCTGACTGATGACAGATTTATATTTCAAAGTGCCACAAAACTTGTAACCATAGTAACAAACAAAGCTATTACATAAAATGGCTTTGCCATGTGAAGGCAATAATTACATTAAGATGGGAGGAAGGAGGAGAAGGAGGCCTGATCAATGGGGACGGCACCAGTAAATTGGACTGAAAAAAACATGACATTTTCCTAAATGACATGCCATTGGGGGAGGGGACTAGAGCGCAAGGAAGAGGCCTCAGCCTTGAAGTTGAGACCAGACCCCACCAGGTGGCAGTGTGCGGAAGTCATGGCAGCAGCTTCTCTGGGGAGGGATTTAGGAAGCCTGTTTTCTAATTCTTCAAGGCTTGGTTTTAAGCAGTGCCCTCTCCTGTCGCCAGTTCGACGGGGGAATTTTCCTGTCAACACTAACAATGTAGAACTAGCCCAAATTAGATTTTTATTAAAGAGGATGCTGGTTGAGAAACCTTCTCTTTGCAATCAGCAGCTCAGTGTTAAGTGAAGCCTCAGCAGGATTTTATCAGCCCTTGGGCGGAGGAGATGGGTCCTGGCTCACCTGCAAGGAATGCCTGAGTTTCTATGCAGCACTCTCCCTCAAAGCCCTTGCTTCTGATACTGCACTACGGTTCACAACCCCCCTGACTAGCTTTATGAAAGCCTGCCCAGGGTCCCTCCCTCAGCCCTCTGATTTAATTGTATGTGGTATATAGAGTCCCCATTGTGGGTGTTTAGCATTCTTACAGTGGTTCTAAGGATGAGTGTGCGGTTGGCCAGGAAGCTGTTTCTTAAGGTAGGTCTGATGCAAATTATTACACATGGGCACATTTGGGGACAAAGGGAGTTGAGGGCTAGCTTCCACATCAACTCTGTATTCATTTTTCTAACTCAAAAATAAAATTCAAGTAGTACAGAATGTGCCGCCCTGACGTCTGGGGCTATTTTTGCCATGGTGTAGGACATCGAGGACTTGTCCTTTGCTTCTGGAGAACTGTGAGGCAAATGGTGGTGCCTTTGGTGTGCTCCCTGGCCAGTTAGATCTCCTTTGTGAGACTGAAAGGGTTAAGACAATGCAGATGCTTCTAGGAGAATCAGAATATCTGCCTAGATCTTGTGTAATTTCACCCAGTCAATCAAAGGACATCTTCAGGGACAGCCTTGAGAAAACTGTCAACTAGGCAAACATTCCTTCTCCTCCCTCTCTGGTCTCCACCCAGTGGATGGAAAAACCTAGCACCCTTCCATTCTGTTTTAGATGTAAATATGTTGGTGAGCAAAATACTGGGTTACTCCGAGCAACAAACAGCCCTTCCAGGGCTCATGCAATGGCCTTTTCTAATAGTCTTCACATCTGGAACCCTCGGTATGGAGTAGATAATGTGCTGTGAGCTTTATCGTACTTCATGGTCACAGTATATTTGAGAGGGAGCCTGTATCACCTCCATTTGTCAGAAGAAGAAACTGAGGTTTGAGGTAGCTCGCTGTCTCGGGCTTGACCCCTGAATTAATAACTGGCAGAGAGACTTGTGTTTTCCATGGTGTAAGAGAGACTCCTACCCTGTACCCCTGCCTCTTTCATTGATTCTTAGAGCCAGAGGTAGCCTCTCTGTCACTCATAGGAGCCACAAGCCATGTAAGCCTGTTTAAGTTCAAAGTAAACAAAAGCCTGTACAATTTAAAGTGTGGTTCTCCAGCCATACTAGCTTCACTTTTATGAAGCTGCGTAGGAGCTAGAGACTCCTGTATTGCACAGGTCAGAAAAAGAATTTATATCACCATAGAAAGTTCTAGAAGTAATCTGCCATTTAAGTATAATGGTACATGACAATAATCCCAATACTCAGAAAGCAGAGACAGGGGCATTGTAAATTTGAAGCTAGCCTTGACTACGTAGGGAGCCCCTGAGAAACTGTTTCAAAAGAACCAACGGGGGAAAAAGGGGAGAAAAAACCCCAACACGTATGGTGTGAGGTTGTCTTCTGCACACGGACCTGCACCTGCACACAAATGTGAGCACTCCCTCAAAAGGACAGATGAGGGCAAAGTGGGTTTTCAGAAGAGAGAACGGGGTGCGTGGTGCCTCCCACATCCTGCAGACCCCCAGTTGATCTCACTACCCCTGTGACTTTGACCCTGGAGAGGAACTCCAGAGTCTTTCAGCAGGTTCTACACTCAAGCAAATATTTGCTCATCGCCATTCTTTACCCAGGCTGCTGTTAACAAACGTCAACACAGCGCAGCAGTGGCTTTGTTCTCTCCTTGGCCTTAAAATAGGGCTGGTTTTTTTTTTTCCTGTCTTCCACTTGACTCCGGTGACACAGAAAGACCTAGAATGAGGTAGGTCACTTAGCACCCTGAGATGAAAGGACAGCCCAGCCCCTATCACATGGCTTTGGGGGCGGGGCCGCTATGCTGACTGTCTCTAAGAAGTACAGAAACAATAAGGAGACTCAGCAGCCAGCGTGGAATGCCCAGATGTTGGTCAATTTCCTCCAGGCTTTCCAAAGAGAAGTGGGTGGAGAAGGCTGGGGTGGAAGCCAGCTACACACTTGCTCTCCTGGCTCTGCAAACCGCAGGTGGCCCGGGAGCTCCGAGTGACTTCCCAGAGAGTTGACTTGGAGGCCTTGGAGTCAATTGGTGGTGGGCTTCTGGGTCTATACCAAGCAAGCCTCACAGCTTGAGTCTGAATTCAGGGTAGCTGGCTTCTGGGCTCACCTTCTCCTCCCAGCTCAGAAGCCAGGGCAGAGCTTGGTGGATCTCATGTAGGGAGGCATCTGCAAGCATATAATCCTATCTAGGGTGTAGGAATGGACAGGTAGCATGCTATTTCGTTCGCTTGGTATTCGTTCTTCAAAGTGAACTTGTTTCTAATACTAGATATTGACTGTGATTCGACTACTCTGTGAATTTGGTAAAAAGTTATTAAATCGCACACTTATGCTTGTGGATTTTGTGATATATAAATTGTGCCTCCAGAAAGCTGCACTGAAAAATTTAAATCGCATCTCTTAATGGATCATCTAAGTATCTCTCTGGAGTCTAGAGGGTTTATCAGGCTGGGCCTTAAGCAAAGTAATGGACTGTTTTCAGGACTCCTGATAGGTTTGTTTTCCCCTGCCCAGCCTCTGTACCTTCCTAAGAGTTAACTAAAACCTTCTTCTTTACCCCATCTGCCTTCCCAAATGAATGTGCAGTGTTTTACTCACTCATGGGGAAGGATTCCATTGCCCTGAATTAACTCTTTCTTATATTTGTATTTTAAATCTATCTCTCTTGCAGGATGATTTGTTTAATCCCCATGCAAGGGATGTAAAGCCTTAGAGGAAGACATAGAGGAGGGGAGTTGAAGAAGCAGGGTTTCCCCTCTGAGAACCTAGAAATCCCAACAGGAAGGCAAGCATCTATTGTCTACCAGTAAAATCAGACCAACCTGAAGATGATGAAAGACTGGGCTGGCCCCGCGTTCTTATGCACAGCCATGTAAATGGCTTTGGGAGCAGAGGGTATGCTGTAAGACTGACTGGTCCAGCTGTGTCATCCGTCTAGTAGTGAAAAGATACTCCAGGAGCAGAGCTGGGAGCTTGCTGTCGTCATAAAGACAGCGGGGCTTTCATAAAGGCAGTGTCTATAAGGCTGGGGGTGTGGCTTAACCGCGTGCTTGCCTAGCATGAAAGAAGTCCTGGCTTTGATCCCCAGCACCACTTTAACCAGCCATGATGGTACACCTGAGTCCCCGGCACTTGAGAAGTGAAGGTGGGGGAGGGGATCAGAAATTCAGGGTCGATCTGGCTGCGAGCAGGTTTGAGGCCAGTCTGGGATACATGAGATCCTCTCTCAAATAATGCTTATCTTTATTTTGTCTCATATTGTGTATCTAATTGTATGTATGTGCACCACATCAGTGCTGTATCAGTGGAGGCTAGAAGGAAGGCATTGGATCCCCTAGAACTGGGGTTACAGATGCTTGTCAGGCACCATCGTGGGTACTGGCAACTGAACCCAGGTCCTCTGCAAGAGCATCATGTGCTCTTAACCTCTGGGCCATCTCTCCAGCCCCTAAAATATTTTTTAAAATGAAGAAACAAAAAGATCCTTTGTGTCTGTGAGCTCGTGATTATTGACATTGATTAAAAGATCAGAAGTAAAACAGAGCCGTTACCACAATACTGCTCTTATAACTTTTGAAAGCATCTCTGTGGGACTGAGGAGATGGCTCAGCTGGTAAATCACGTGCATGGAAGCATGAGGACCCGAGTTCAAGCCCTAGAATCCATATAGAAAAGCCACGAACCATGGTGTTTGTTTGTCATCGCCGTGCTGGGGCGGTGGAGATGGTCAGACCCTGGGGCTCACTAGCCAGCTAGCCTTAGTTATTTACTTAGTGTTGCTAATACATAGCTGAAGTACATGCCTATCTAATGGCATAGCAGGATTCAGGCTGCTACACTACTCACTTGGAGTTAATATTTTAGCACCAGATGCTGCCAAGCCTGATGTCCTGAGTTTGATCTGAGGCATCCATGTGATGGAGAGAGAGAATCTACTCCTACAAGTTGCTCTCTGGCCTTCCAGGCACATTGTGGTCTCTACCTCCTCTCCACATAGAAGCGCATAAATGTAAAATGTAAAACTAGTGACTTACTGTCTTAACATCTTCAGTTAAAAACACGGGGCATAGGCTGGGGATGGCTCACTCTGCAAGACACGTGTTACCCGAGTGTAAAAGCTTGAGTTTGGATCACCAGAAACCACATAAAGCAGCATAAAGTATTGCACACTTGTAATCCCAGTGTTTCTACAGAGACATGGGGCAGCAGAGACAGAACCCCAAAGGCTTGAGGGCCTGTTAGCCTGGTGAATGTAGCAAGAACAACAAGAGATCTTTTCTCAGACAAGATTAAAGATGACTGACACCTGAGATTATCCTGATCTCCCAACACATGCCATGCATGGACATGCCCTCACTCACACACACACACACACACACACACACACACACACACACACACACACAGAGCACTTTCTGGAAGCCAGCATTTTTAAGATCCAGGGTGCATTTCCACAGTGGTTCAGTGAATCCAGCTAGGAAATATCAACACTGACGTGTTGGGCCTTTCCAATTAGTCTAGGAAGTTCAAGTATCTGGTGTGTTCAGTGCACCCCCGAGTTTAGTCGTCGTTCATTGGTAATAACCCAGGCCTTGTTTTGCCTTGCGGAGCTGACTACAGAGCCGGACATCCTACGGACAGAATCACCACTTGCTTTTTATTGGCCTGTTGGAGGGTGATGGCTGCACGCAGCTGGGAAACACTTTTATTTTTTTTCCCCTTTGCAACTCAATTACGAGGCTGAAGGGCAAACATAGATTTTTCCACAGGAAGCTGGCTCCTCCGGCTTCCTTGATGGGTAGATTTCTGCATCGCCTCTGCCATGAAGGCTTAGCTGCTTTTAAGAGACAAAAATGCCTGCACTGAATTAAGGAGAGGAAAATAAATAAATAAATAAATAAGAACACATTCCAGGTCACCTGACAGAAAAGCGGGAGGCATGCTCAGTCTTGGCCTCTCACTCCCGCCTGGCCAGGAGGTTCTAGGAATCAAACAGGAAACAAGACCCCATGTGGTGGTAAGAACTCTGAATCAGGAGCCAGAAGGCCAAGCCAGGATTCTGTCCCCGAACCTGGTTGACCACCCTCACTCTTCTCGTCCTCAATTTCTCTGTCATGTGAGAAAAAGGGGCCTGGCCTCATCCCTTCACCCTTTATAAAAATTCTGTGACTGTTTCCTGCGTATTTTCTCAGAGCGTTTCTGTCCCTGGGTAAATGCTTCAATAAAGGCTACACACACGGAGCGAAGATGGAGGGGGCGGTAAATACCGCTCCTGGCTTTACTGCTGACGCGGACTTTCTCTGCTAGCCCCCAAGGTTCTAGGATCCAGTCCCCAAGGCTGGTGGAGATCACCAGGTTTGGGGGATTGGTGAGATCTTGGTTTTAGCTGAGCATTTTGGCCTCAGGCTGGTGGAGATCCCCAGCATGAGGGCTGCACGGGAACCCAAGGCAGGTGGGATTTCAGGACTCACTGTCCTGGTCCGTCCTGATGCTAAGATGAGGGATGAACCAGTGCAGTAAGTCCCCCTCCCCCAACTCACGAGATGGTACCACGTGGAGAATGAGTGGGTGGAGCTGATGACAGCAGAGGCTCTCAGGGTAGGATTCAGCCTGCCTTGAGATGGGCCCTGTGGGAAGACCCCCATCCCTCTCCTCCCCAAGGAGGTTCACCATGAAGGGAGAACTGTCTAGACAGACAACACAACACCTACCTGACTGGGTATGTGTGGGAGTGTGCATTCTTTCTCCGAAGCCCCGGGCTTTCTGTCTATTGTAACCTTGGAACTCTCTGGTGGGGGGGGGGGGGGGAGAAAAGACGAAACGTAAAAAATAAAGGGTCAGGGAGATAGCACAGTTGGTAAGATGTTTGCCACGCAAACACAAGAGCCTGAGTTCAATCCTGAGAACCCAGTTTAAAAAAAAAAAACAAAAAACAAGAAAGCCAGTGGCCACGATGTGCGCCTGTAATCCTGGAAAGGTGGTGACAGAAGGAGCCCTGGGGCTCACTGGCCAGCAAGAGTCACTTACTTTACAAGTTCCACATCAGAGAGAGACCCCGTCTCCAAAAGGAGGTGGATGATATTGAGGAACGACACCCGAGATTGCTAACTGTCCACCACATGCATAAATACATATATGTGTATGCGTGGCCACCCATATGCATCCCCCCACCTGCACATGCCAACACACTCCTATGTGAACACATACACACACACACACACACACACACACACACACACACACACACACACACACGAAATAAATTTTCAAAAGAAATACTATAAAATAATTCCCATCATCAGTACACCAGGCAGCACACTGGGTATAATTGCCCCACTTCTTGGCATCTGGCACGGTATCTGGTTGGCAGAACCAAGCTCTCTGTGTGGGTAATAAGCTCAGTGTTCAGCCTGCATTCCCGAGGCAGTGACAAGGGGAGAGTCCACAAAAGAAATGACTATTGAATCCAAAGTGTTATCATTGAAACCTCAGGGGAAACGACTCCTGGAGGAGGCAGGACTTCAGTACATCTCAAAAAAGGGGTGCCTCTCCTGGTCTCCCCATTTACTGTAGCTTCCCAAGACCTATTTTTAGCAACAATACTAGTGCCGCCTACCCCTGTACTCATTTTCTACTGATTTTAAAATTTGGTATTAGCCTTATCCAGTCTCTCCAGAGATGCCTTCTCTCTCTAAATGATTAGGACTGCTGGGACCGGGGGTGGGTAACACGTTATTTTCTTAGAGAAAGATACGTTCAATATTTGCATTCCGATCTGGTTAGTAGTTTTGTTGTTGTTGGTTCATCCTGAACCAAGAGAAGACACGTTCACTTGGAGGTAATATCTGAACAAGATTCTGGACATCCCAGGACCCTCACACACTCACCTACCCCAGGGACAATGGACCTGGGTGTAAAAGGGAGCTTTCCTTAGAGCTGTCCCTGAGGCAGGAGCAGGCAGACCAGAGGGAAACTCAACTGAGAAGACTTATGTGAGTTAGGGAAGGAGCCACAGGAAATGCATGCTGCATGTCTGTGTCGGGGTGGAGGTGGGGAGCTCTAAGCATCCAAGCAGACCCCAAGCAAAGGTTCAAGGTCAGAGCCAAGGAATCCAGAATGAAAGAGATCAAGGGAATGCCTCCGTGGAAGGACTGCCCTGTTAACTATGCAGCTGGAGTGAGGTTTCTGGCCAAAGTTACTTGAGTTCTTTTTGTGTTACTCTTGACTATGATAGCTTCCCACAGACTTCTGCACAAAATGGTGCATTTGCCAACTGACATGTTATATTCTATGTAGCATGTGCAATCATGTCTTTTGGCACCAGAAATCCTAAATATCCTGAAAGGACACTCAACACACCTAGTTTCTACCCTGTATGCTCAGTCTATCAAGAGATGGCTTTCTGACATCTTGATCCCCTAAGGTCTATAAGGAACCTTCAGGTCAAGTTCTAAGAAGAGGTTTCCAGGTATGGGTACTTCTAAAGAATCCACACATTATGAGGCCACATTATTGGAGGGCTGGAGAACTGACTCAGTCGGTAAAGTGCTTCCCTTGAAAGTATGAGGACCCGAGTTCAATCCCTAAAACACACTGAGTGTTTCAGCACATACTCACAATTCTAGCACTGGGGAGGTGGACACTGGTGGATCTCTAGGGCTCGCTTGTCAACCAGCCAAGCCAGATTGGTGAGCCCAGGTTAGTGAGAGACTTGTCTCAGACAATAAGGTGAAGAGCTATCATTAGAGATACCCGACATCAACCTCTGACCTTCACAGACACGTGTGCGCACACACATACAGACACGCAAATAAATAATAAAAAATCTTGATGCACAATCAACATATTAATTCTGATTAACTAAAGTAAATGCCCATGCTCTTCCTGCCTCAGGCAGCTGGTGGGCTAGCTACCTGTCAAGCATCTGGTTTTGGCTAGCACCGGCCACTGAATTTGCCGGCTACACTACATACAGTCATTTATTTTGTCTCTGAGATGGTCGAGTTATTCCTGACACAGCCAAAGAAATAACAGAGGACACTAGGTGGTAGAAAAGGAACTGCAGACACCAAGTCAGCGGAGGGGAGGTTCCCTAATGGTGGTCAGGCCCACCTTCCTGCTGGCTGGATTCCCCACGCAGATGTCTGTGATGACATGGGTGGTGCAGCCCCCAGACCCTGTTTTAAAAAAAAAAAAAATCACACTTACAAAAAAGATCCTTGGCCATGCATGTGGTAGTCGGAGCTTTGTGTTAATTACATTTGAATAGAGAGTCGGCGATAATTTACCAGCCCGGTCTCTGGTAGTTAATTTTGTTCTATCCAGAGGAAAATTCTGCTGGGTCTATGAGCAGCTTCGGCGCAATTAGACAGCAAGAAGGTTTTTGTCCATTGCTATTGATTAGTATTTACTTTAAAAAGAGTAGAATCTATTCCCTCGCGCTGTGCCGCCTAATCTGTCAAAGAGAAGGCTGTGTGTTTCAGAGACACATAGCAAGCATGTTCATATGTTATGAAAGCCCCCAAAAGAGTCCAGTGGAAAAAAAAAAAACCTCCCCAACTGGTTTTAATGATGCTCAAATAAAAGGCAGAGACCACAGCCAAGATCTCATTAAGAGAAGTCTTTTTGTAGATTTGCTTATTTATTTATGAAACACCTCTGAAATATTTATAAATGCTTCCCTGATATTTGTGTGGAAATCCATGTTAGGGCTTCTTTGGTGGAAGGGGGGCAGGAAATAGAGGGGAGATTGTGGGTTGGAAGAAAAAGGTGAATTCTGTACCTTTTCCCTCTGTAGCAGCAAATGGCTGTGGGAGGGTATACCAAGATGTCACTAGGGGGTGCCCCAAGAACCAGGCAGCCAGGAACTTAGTCAGCACAGGTGACCCAAGTGGCCTGGATCTCTTCAGCAGAAGCCGGAGCCATCACCCGTGCTCTGTTGAATTTTCCTGACAGAACCGGGGCAGATCCGGGCGCTCTGAGGCCTTTATCGCTTCCTTCTCTTTTAGAGCTATTTATTAATTGAAATAATAGTTACGCTACCCCTCGCCTCAGACCCACTTTCATCTGTTTAGCAACCGCTTCCCACGAAACACAAAAGAGCTCAGCGATGACACTCGTGTCTTAATTAACCGTTGGATACCTTATAGAGCAGCTGTCACGGTTCTTGTCACTTGAAAGAAAGCACAGTGGTCCCTGCTTGAAAAAAAAAATAAATAAAAACTGAAACAACGCAGACATGGGGGGAAAGTTAATCTAATGAGCTGTCTTTGACATGTCTTAAGAATTACATTTTTTAAAGATTAATTTTTATTTTCTTAATTATGTGTGTGTGAGAGAGGCACTGGGTCCCCTGGAGTTGTAGTTACAGGTGGTTGTGAGCCACCACATGGGCGCTGGGAATCAAACTCAGGTTTTCTGCAAGAGCAACAACTGCTTTTAACCACTGGGCCATCCCTCCAGCCTCCTCATCCCCCACCCCCTGCAAACAAAATAATAAAATCATGGTACTTAGCATGTACCTACCAGTGCAGACTAGGAACTGCTGGGCAACCAAGGTCTTCCTAGACAGTAGGGGGACAGTAGGTTGACCAGTGACTCTGGGAAATGATTCAAGATTACGGATGATAACAGAGCTAAGACTGTGTGGCATCTTAGAGAAGAGGAGGGACTGATGTGGATTTCTAAAACTAAGTTCATTCCTCACTTGTCCAAGCCATGAATGTCAATGTGTGTCACTCAGTCTGGAGACTCCTGTCAATGTATGAATGAATCTCAACCTTGGCCCTCTCTTGGGTTCCTGAAGAGGGAGGGCATTTCATGTGTGTTTAGGACTTGCGCTCTGCTTGCTTTTCTGAGCTCTTCCCATGTCATCCACATTGGTCTTGGCCACCCCAAACCACGTCACCACTGCTTTTTTTTTTTTTTTTTTTTTTGACTAGGACACGTGGACTGCTTCCCTTGAGCCCCATCCTGCCCTGTCTTTCATTCCCAATATAGGACAGCTTCTGGGCCTATGTAAGAGCAAACCATACATAGCTTGAACACTGACATACTAGAATTTGATGCAAGATTTATTTCAGTTCATCTGCAGATCCCTTTTCTTCCTATGGCCTGCATATGCCCTAGAAGAAAGAGATGGAGGGGACCAGACCCCACCATTACGTTGAGAGATAGTACCCAGGGAGTGAGAATTCTTTTGCATGTGAGGAATGATTGGCACTGCTGGGCTGTCTCACAGTCACCCTCCTTTTCAACACTTTTCTTCTGATTTGTGAATGCTCTTCTCAGCCTCTGAATGTATCTACACACGTCGAAACCCCCATCTTGCTATAATTGAGTTTACCTTCTTCACTGGGAGCTTCTAGGCCACTAAGAAAATAGTGTCTTCTTCTTCTACCCACAATGCACCTGAAACTCAGTTATGTCCTGGTGGGTTCCCTATATCATCGAGATGAACCTTATGAAGGAAAGACTTCTAGCAAAATCCGAGATATACCTAAGGAGGATAAGGTTGTATATGATTTAGCCTTTGGCTTATTTCAAACATTATGGTGCTGCATATACATGTTGTCTGAACCTTACTAAAGGCCTCGGTGCCCAGGAACTGCTCAGCTGACTCCCCATGGAAAACACAAGTACTCTCCTCCACTCACACCGCTCATACCCAGGGGCGAGAATAGGCAAGCACTTGGTACAATTATTACTGAATTTTCATTGTTTTTAGGCCAATGGGATACTTCATAGATAACTGTATACACACTTAGAATGCACCCTCACAAGCTGGCCAAGCCAGTGGGACAGTGGAGCTTTTTCCAATGGGGCTTTGCATAGGAAATTTTAACTCATTAGGCAATACTGTATTCCTCATTGCTGCCTCATTTAAGTGTCTGTTATGTGAACTTTTAAGGATCAATCTTTTTCTATTTTGCATAATTCTAAACTCATGGTCCCTGGGAGGGTAATCACCCTTGTAATAACCATTGTGTTTCTGTTTATTCCAAATAATGTATGCACTCCTTGGTGCCTTGCATTGGGATGGCCCGATGCGTTCAGCATTTGCCTCTTGGAAAAAGAGTTGGGGGATGGGGGATAAAATTGGTTTCCCTGTTGCATTTCAAAATGAAGCTGACTCTGGGAAATCAGTCCTATATACTGTGTCTGGGGCCTAGAGAGGACGAGGAAGCTGATGTAAACAGAACCAAGGACAGAACCAAGACTCCCAGTATGACTGACTAACACTGCAAGGAACCTCCGGAAGGCATTTCCAATGAAGCTTTGTGCCAGCTGACCAATGGGATCCCAAAATGCAGCCAGCAGTGGAAATAGCCATTCTCATCAGGCTCTGCAAATGGTACCTCTCAGGAAGGCGGATGTGCATCATGATGAGAAAAGGCAGGGGCTGGGCTTCACATACAATCAGCCTCCCCCCATGTCTCTGGACTCATTGTCTGCCTTGAGGTCAGAGTCAGCCTTGGCTTGTTTGTGGAGCCTCCAGAACAAGTAAGATAAACATGGGCCTTGGATAGATGCCTGCTGAATGCTTGTGAACTTGACTTTAATGATGGGCCACCTCCACTTGGTAGACTGAGGAAGAAAGATTGAGACAGTGTTCTCCCCACGATGAGGAAGACATCTCTTACACTAAGTGCTTTGGCTCTTCCCACTTTTTTCTCCAAAGTGATCTCTCTCTCTCTCTCTCTCTCTCTCTCTCTCTCTCTCTCTCTCTCTCTCTCTCGCCCCCTCCCTCCCCCTCTCTCCTCCCTCCCTCGCTCCTTCTCTTCTTTCTCCCCTCTCACTCTATCTCCAACTTTATTTTTGTGGATTAGGAAAACCTTTCAATTAGGATACATAAGAAACTTGAGCCAAGTGTTGAAGCGCATCTGTGCCCTGACTCAGAGCATTGCACAGGCTGCTGGAGAAGAAATGGAAAGGGGCTGGGGATGTGGCTCAGCTGGTTGTGTGCTTGCCTCTCATGCGTGAATCCCTGGACCTGTTTGCCAGCACTGCCTAAGCCAGGTGCAGGGGTTCCTGTCTTGCCTGTGATCCTAGCACTTGGGAGGCAGAAGCAAGAGGATCAGAAGTTCAAAGTCTGTCTTATAGCAACTATATAGCAAGTTCAAGGCCAACATGGGCTACATGAAACCCTATGTGAAAAAAAAAAAGAGGAGGAAGAAGAGGAGGAGGACAAGAAAGATGAAGAAGAGGAAGAAGAGGAAAGCTTCTGCGTGGGGGGCGGGCGTGGAAAGCCAGATCGCGGCTGCTGCTTAACTTTGAATTCAGTGATGTCACTCATTCATGGTGGGAGCACTTGTATACTTGTAACAGAGAGGACATCACCCATCCATGGTGGGAGCACTTGTATATTTGTAACAGAGAGGACATCACCCATCCATGGTGGGAGCACTTGTATATTTGTAACAGAGAGGACATCACCCATCCATGTTGGGAGCACCTGTATATTTGTAACAGAGAAGACAGAGGCTACAAATCATGCATCTCCCCTCTAAGAGAACCATCAAGTCCTGACCAGCATATCTCTGTCCCATCTTCTCTCTGTGTGAGAGCTGCTACTGATCACCAGCTTGGCAGGATCTAGAATCACCATGGAAACAAGCCTCTGGACATGTCTACGAGGGAGTTTGTAGATCGGGGTAACTGAGGTGGGAAAAGATAGAATGGGGTAGCACCATGCCCTGCCTGGGCTTGTGTCTTGAATAGAAAGGACAGAGGAAGCTGAGCACCAGCATCCATCTCTCTGCTTGCTGACTGTGTGTGAACTGTGGCCAGCCGCCTCCTGCTCCTGCTCCATCCATGCCGTCCTCACCATGATGGACGATACCTTTGGACTTGGAGCCACACCGGCTCTTTCCTTGGGCTCTTCTTCTTTCCTGAGGTTCCTTTCACTGGGTATTTTGTCATGACAATGAGAAAAGCGACCAGTCCACAGTCCCTGTGGCACTTTTTGAGCAAGGCTAACACACTCTCTTTGAACTGTACTATACCTATAAAATGACCCAGGATGGAGTTTGAGAAGGGCCTGGGTGAGCATCTAAGTTCAGAACAGCAGACTTACAGGTAGGAGGTTTGGATGTTGAGCTATTCCCATGTGTGAAAGAGATTCTCTTTCTTATCTGAAAGAGAAGGACAGGAAGTTGACCGGAGTTCAGAAGTAGCTATTCATGAGATGGACCACCTGATAAGCATACACCTGTGCTGTGACCTTTGCCTAATCCTAAAACTGAGATGAGCAAGCATTTGTTGGACTCACCAAAATACTCAGTTTATCCAACCACATGACACTGTTAGGATGGCTGGCTTTTTTTTTTTTTTTTTAATGTATCATGGTCTAGGTTGATGGCTCAGTGTAAGCATGAGGACCTGAGTTCAGATCCTCTGCACTCTTACAGAAATCTGGGTGCAACAGTGTGTGTGTGTGTGTGTGTGTGTGTGTGTGTGTGTGTGTGTGTGTGTGTATGACCCCAGCTCTGAAGGATCTCTGAGGCTCACTGGCCATCCAGTTAAACCAAATCAGCAAGCTCCAGGTTGAGAGACCCTGTATGTATAAAAAAATAAGATGGAGAACTACTTAGAAAGATACTAAATGACATGCTTTGCCATCCTTCCTCATGAGTGCATACACACACTTAAAAAAATAAAAAAATTTAAGGCATATTAAAGACTGAAAAAACTAGATGGAAAAAGTGAGTTCAAGTGCCATACCAGCAAGTGTTTGTGATTCAGGTTGATGTCTGGGACAGTCTCATTCATATTTCTCAAAGAGTGACATAGAAGAAGACTCTGACTCATTCTTGTTGATTAGTCTCCTGGTTCCCAGGCAATAAGCCCCCTGTGTCTTACAGCAGATGCAGAAGGGTGCCAGGAAATATTTAACTAGTGGAGGAAAACAGTGATTCTTGACATCTGTCAGACTCATGTGAACTACCAGCTCAAGGTGGCTCACAGTTTCACTCTTGGAGCCCTCCACGTTTAGTGATGTCGTAACAGTGCAACACTGGGGGTTTTGGCAATTGCTGTAAGGTCAAGTGGGACCTGCCCAAATCAGTATGGAATGTGAAATGAGGGTGGGGGTTTCCAATGTGATGCCAAGGTCTAAGAAGCTGTGTGGCACCCACCAGGCACGTGGCTCATTAGTAAGTACTTGTGACTGTTTAACAATAAATTAAAATAGGAATTTCCTTTAGTTTATATGTTATTTTTTTCAAAAACCTATTAAATTGTGGAGATATAAACATATTGTATTATTTGGGTTTAGTTAATAAATAAAGAGAATAATTAAGTGTTCCTTTGTGATATGTGGACTGTAAAAAAACAAAAGCAAAACCAAACAAACAAAACACTGAATCACGAAGGCTATCATGAACCAAAAAAATGTTTGGAAATTTCCCAAAAGGTGAATAAACAGTGTTCATTGTGGAATAAAAGTCATGAAGATTTTGTTGTATGCCCACTCCGTATAAGCATGACTTTATTGCCAAACATGTATACATGAGGTTTTTTTTCTGACCTAAGAGAAGAAGACAGGAATAATTTTAGCTTGTAGTGCTTACCATGGTCAGATCCTTTAACATGTTTAGGTCTACAGAAACCTGTGTGTAAAGTGTACATGTTTCCTGTAGGGAGTGTTTGGGGAATCAATACTTGGCCCAAATCATACATCTGTAGTAAGTGACTCCATCTGGCTCAGGCAGATTAAGCCCCAGCTACTAGCACACTGGACTACTCTGACAGCAGTATTAAAATAACCAGCCATGTGCTTCACCATAAATCTAGAAGGTGTCATTTTCTGAGGCCTGAGACAAGCCACGTGTCTTACAGGCTCCTGTACCTTCTCTGCCTGTGTTGACTGTTTAGTGACTGTGCTTCATTGACTTGTGAGCAGATTCAGGTGTGTGTGTGTGTGTGTGTGTGTGGTGTATAAACACTTATGTGTAGGTATATGTGCCTGTGTGCACTTGTGCAGCGGCCAGAAGCGAATGTCCTGTCTTGTTCTATCGTTCTCTGCCTGGTTCTCTTCAGACAGGGTCTCTGACTGCATCTGAAGCTAGGCTGGTGGCCAGCAAGCCCCAGCAGTTCTTCTGTCTCTGCCATCCACAGCACTGGAGTTACAGGTGTATATGTGTGTGCCAGTGCCAGGTTTCTGTGTGGGGCCTAGGATTCAAACTCAGATCCTCATGCCTGTTAGCAAGGACTCTCAAACGTCGATTGAGCTGTCTCCTCAGCACTCACAGTGGACATTTTAATACTTTATCTTCCCTTAATGATGAGACAGTTTCATCTCACTTTAAAGCATTCTTCTTCTCTAATTAGAAATGATCCTTTTAAGCTTGAACTTTGTAGTTTGTACCCAACCAAGTTAAAATATGACACATGAAGTCAGTTGTATTGTGGTTGTGAGGGCGTGTGCTCTTCAGGACCCACGCTAGTTGCTAGAGCCATCTAGACAAGGTGCTTTCTGTCTAGAAATGTCAATGTTGTTCTTGTTGGAAATGACTCCAGCGAGGTTGCAGAAACTGTCCTTTGCTGGTCTTTGCGTGGGGTAACACGGGTTCAGGTAGGAAGGCAGCCTGACTGAGCTACCGTCAGCCTCCTGTATTAGCTGGATTAGAGAGTCCTTAACCAACTCTCAAAAAAGAGTTGGACTTCGTGGCCTGCCATTTGTAAAATGGATATTCTGCACACATATTCCCCAGGTTTTGTTGACTGAGGGATTACCCAAACTCTACCCGATAAAGCCCTGTTTAAACTGGGCTTACTTAGTCGTGTGTTTAGTCTGAAGTGTGGAGACTCGCTGTGGGTAGTAGGCTGAGTCTTGCTCTTCGGAGGCTCTCTGTTGATGTCCCTACCTGTGCAGTGGTCGGAAGTGGCTCCTGTAGATGCTCAGACTCTGGGAGAAATGTCTGTCACCCTAACTTGAAGGCAGTGCTGAGGACTGGTGGCTTTAGCTTGCTCAGGAAACTCCCCGTCTGGGTTACTTACCTTTTACTACTAACTTTTCACCTAGTTACTCCCCTGGATTTCCCCTTTTTCTTCCTCATTAATATCGTAATGATGTCATTTCCCATCTCCTGTATGCATCACTAAGATAAGAGCGGTGAAAGGCCCATGTCCAGGTGGGTTATAAGGTGGCTTATCTCGATGCACTCGATGCTCTGCTTTTGATGGGTCCAAGGAACCCTGGTGAGTTCCTTGGTCTCCCTGGGTAGAGGTTTGAATGTGGCATAAGGAGAAAAAGCATTGATTGCCCAGAGATGACATACTGGTCCTTGTTTCTCTAGAGAGGATGTGGACCCCATCTGAATCCAATCCTAATACCGATGCATGAAGGCAAATTATTGGGCAAAAGTTTGCTGGATGTTATTGGAAGCTCTAGGGACCACCTACCCAGGGCATATATTACCTCCAGTCGCCCTCCTATCAGCTCCCTGAAAACCACAGGCTTAAGAGACTTCTGCACAGTGTCTTTGAGCAGTTACTCTTGGTGATGCCAGAACATGGGATATTTCCTAACACAACCAAACAAAATCAGGAAACCCTGGCCTACTTTCTCCAGAGTTCTGCCCTACCCTGTCAACCCCCCGGGAAGCTGGGCTGTGCAGACAGAGCTGGCCTGTTTGGTTTAGTTCTGATTCCCAAACCTAGAACAAATCCTGTACTAATATCAAACGGAAGGCTCCAAAGCCTAGAGATCATCCAACCTCACCCCACTCATTATTCAGAGTCCTCAGAATTCAGTTTTATTCTTAGCCCCATCATTTACCAGTATACACCTGGACCTAGCATCCTCTTCTTTGGCCTGTGAAGTAGACAAGATAATCCCATGTCATTGTGCTCTTATGTATTGACGAATCTGTATGTGTGCATGATGTGCCTAACACATTGTAGGTGCTAAACATCAATGTCTCTCTTTCCCAGTCTTAGATTTTCTTGACTTCTACTACAGATCCCACTTCATCATTTGAGCTACTCCAGGAACAAAGAGGAAGGGAGTAGGGCTGAAAGCAACATTCAGTCCTGATTCTGCCTACGCATGGGTCTCGTCCATCTTTCTCGTGGTCTTCCGGTCTTTATCATGGACACGGTTTCACTTTGCCCTGTTGCATGACTCTGCAATCTAACAGGAAACTTGTGAAGGCTGAAGTGAATGAATTAGGGCTAAGATTTGTATCTGTCAGCTCTTTCTGGGAGAGACAGATCCTGGACAGGGCTCTGCTGCTTCACAGTGTGAGAGGGATCTCTCAGTAGACAACATTTTCCAGGTTCATCCCTTCAAGTGCAAGTTCCTAAGAACTTCAGAGAAAGGGCATGGATCAGTTAAAAAATGCAAATGCCTCAGCTTTTGAGTCAAGGGCTGAGGAGATGGCTCAGGCAAGCGCAAGGACATGTGTTCAATTCTGAGTTCACAATTTAAAAGAAGTAACATATGATGACATGTGCTTGTACTTCCATGTCTGGGGAAGCAGAGTCAGGCAGATCCCCAGGGATCACTGGCTACCCAGCCTATTCTACTTGTTGAGTTCCAGGCCAAAAAGAGAGCCTGTCTCAAACAATAAGATGGATGGTGTCTGAGCAATGACTCCATGGTTTTTCCCTGGCTGCCACATGTATATGGACATGTACACAATTTTTAAAGATTTTTTAATTTAATTTTATGTATAGGTGTTGTAGATGTAACCAACCTTCTTATTAAATAAGAAACACAGAACCAATGCAAAGAAGAAAGCCAAGAGGTCAGAGCTAAGAGCTAAAACCTTACCCTTCCTCCTGCAAGGCGTGTTTTGACTGCATGTATGTATGTGTACCCTGTGCATGCCCGGTTTCCTAGGAGGTCAGCAGAGGACATTGAATCCCCTGGTACTAGAGTTACCGATGGTTATGCGTGACCTTGTGAGTACTAAGAACCAAGCCAGGGTCCTCTGCAAGAGTAGCAGGTGCTTTGTAACTGCTGAGCCATCTTTCCAGCCCCTCATGCAAATTTTGAAGGTCAAAAAAAAATCTGTGTTTAGCTGTCGTGTGTTTCTTAAGTGGACGTGCAAAAGAAAAAATATCCATTGATGGTAAATCAAACTGAAACAAACTCTCGTTCTCACCCCAAAATAGACACTCTGGGTTTCGGAACCTGTCAAAAAGCTGGTCCACACTTTCCTCTGTATCTCATCTCTGACCGTCTGCCCTCCCTCTGCAAGGAGAGAATTTGAGGAGGATGTTTAACTTGCTCTTTGGTGGAGGGGAGGTTTCTGAGGTACATCCTGATTACTCATTAATCCCACAGGCAAAGCTCTTCAGAAGACACAGTGAGTCTGCCTTTGAATCTCATCAGGGCAGATCTAGAGTGAAACTTGTGAAATTGCAGGTCAGCCTGGTTATGTGGTCATGAGTGGGCAGGCAAAGGGCTGCTCTTCTGGTCCTTTCTAGTTATCTCTCTCCTTTGTCGGGCTGTTTCCTCCACGCAGCAGAACCCCTGTTTCCCATTAAGCCACACACACGTATAATACATACACATAGACACATACATGTACATACCCATAAATGCATACCTACAGGCACACACATGCACACATAGACACATACACACATACATATACACATTTATATATACAGACACATACACACATCTACAGACACACATACATTCTCACACACATGAACACATGCATTTATATACACACATGTGTACAGATATATGCACACGCATACATACACACATAAACATATATGCAGGCATGCACACACATACACACACCTATACGCCCACACATGTACATGTTCACACATATCTACAGACATATATAAGCTCACGCACAATGCACTAACACATGCACAGATATACAGAGACATATGCTTAACAAACATATGCAGGAATAGGTACAGGCACACATGCAAATGCATGCACATATACATGTACAGATGCACACATAAATTCATACGTGCGCACACACACTCCTCAGCGAGTCTTTCCTCATAGGACCTGTATTTCTCTTGTCTCTTCAGAATCTTAGCAGGACTGTCTATCTCGGACTCTCTTCTCCTCTCCAGCCAGCCCAGGAGAAATGGAATTTGCACAATTGAGCTCTACCCCCAGAGCAGAAAGTTCTCAGATTCCAACTCAGGTCCATAAAGTCCCCAAACTAAAGTCTCTTGGTCATGGAAGAAAAAAAAAATTAAATAAATAATAAAAAAAAGATATGATCTAGTCTCTGGAATCTTGCTAATGAAATTGGTTTAGTGGGTTGCCTCTTGGAATCATTTAATCTGAAGAGCATTCATAGATTTTTTTGTGTCTGACCAAGATTTCAGTGGCAGGATTTTAAGTATAAGGTAGAGTGGGAAGAAGAATGCTTGGGGATGTACACATCTACAGACACACACATGCACACACACACACACACACACACACACACACACACTCCCTCTACCACAGCTGCTACGGAACAACTTCCTGTGTTTAGTTCTAAGCCTTGGTACCTGCTCATTAAGACTCACATATGTTCAGAGAAATATGTGTGCCTGGTAAGTGACTGCTTTTAAAGGATCTAGGGGAGAATGGAAAATTTAGAAAGAGATCAAGTGCACGTGGGGAGGCTCAGTCCTTGTTCATGGATGGAGCATTTGTTAGATGTGTTTCTCGCTAGATATGACAGTTCATGCCTGTAATCTCAGTACTCAGGAGGCAGAGGCAGGAGGATTGCCCAGGAGTTCATGGCTGCCCTGGTCTACCTAGTGAATTCTAGGCCTGCCGGGACTGCATAATGAGACCCTGTCTCCAAATGCATTAATTCACTAATTAACCGTGTGTTTATCTTCCAATAAATAGTACACCTGATATTTAAAATAGAGGTTCTGTGCTATGTCAAAAGCTAAAGGGTTTGGGTGAACCAATGGAGGGTGACCATCTGGTAGGCAGACATGAAAATCTCTTACCAGATCACCCTCTTGTGGGGATAGTCATCAGAGCGTTTCTACATACCAAACCAGTGGGTCCTTTGTACGCACTAACTTAAGGAACAGAGATGGGTGTCCATAGGCCAGTACCAGAGACTCCAGAGCTTAAGACACAGAGGCTAGGACCCAAAGGTGATGTTAACACGGAGAACTAAAATGACCTGTGTCCTACAGAATGAAAACATACACTCCTCTAAGACAGCCACTGAAAAAAGCACATGTTATCACCCTATGCTTGCTCTTCTTCCCAATTAAAAAAAAAAAAATTAATCACCTAAATAGTTTCAACGAGAGGTTTCAGCTCCCTCCCCTCACCTAAAAACAAATTGAGCAGCTAAATCTTCCGGGAAGAGTCAAAAAGCAAAGGAAATAAAGACTGAAGCCGCGGAGTGTGCGCTGATCACAGCAGAGTCCTGAAGACCCGGAGAGAAACCGCTGAAAGAGACAAGGGACCGGCTTTTCCGAACAGAAGCCTTGCTAACCATCCCTACCCAGCCACGACCACCGCTGCAAAGGATAGAGTTGATTGGATTGGATTTCATTTTTTTTCCCCAGCAAGCCTCAGCCCACGGAAATGCTAGTCTCCCCCAAGATGCCAGGCAATTGAAAGCCATGCTGCCAGGGGCTTGAGGCAGGGGAGGGGAGGGGAGGGGGTATATTTTCTAAGATCCTCCGATACTACAACCCATTTAGGACTGTTGAGAGAAATCTCTCTGACGGTGGATTTAGCTGGCACTAATCCTTAAGTGACTTGTTTTGACAGGGCCTTTGTAAAAGATTTTTCTCAGGAACTTTGCTTTGCTCTCAAGTAGCAATTACTCATTTGTCCTCGAGAACCTTTTTCTTCATCCCTTTCTTTCTCATTGGATGGCCGCTAATGAACTTGATGCATGCTCCAAAATAGCAAGCGAATCCAATCACAACTGTTTACTGTAGAAAGTCAAGAATCTCAGGATTTCCTCGGATATTCCGCCTCTCTCTCTCTCTAGCCTCTGGGTATCAGGGACCTGGATTTTATTCTGTGTGTCATGCGGCCTCCTCAGCAGATTCTTTGACTCGGTTGGGGAAACGGAGCCCTACTTTCCATTTATACAGCACTTTCTCTACATAAAGCCGTTTCCCCCTGCTCGAGGAAGGAGCATGGGACCCCTCTTTTTTTTTTTTTTTTAAGCCTCCCGGTGTTTGCTTTTGCTCAGCTCGGCATTATATTTTCAGAGGTGACAATGGCAGCCGAGTGCATGGCTCACCTCCCTGTGAAAGGGACCCCTTGATGCTATGACAACAGGGCCTCATGTCTGTGTGGCTTTCTTTCCTACTGCCTGCTGTGTTGTGAAGAGATTTTCAAATTTGACCTCACATCTTGTCTTCCACGTTTTAATTAAGTCCCACACCAGCAGAGGCTTAAAGGTATCTTTCCAATCCACTGTTTTTCAGAGTGTGGTCCCAAGATGGGCAGCATCAGCACCACACTCGGGAGCCTGTTAGAAATGCCAATTCCTAGGAGTGAGGAGATGCCTCAGCTGGTTACGTGTTTGGTGTACAAGCTTGGGGACCCGAGTTCAATCCTGTAGAACTCAGATGACTGCTCTAGGCATGGCAGCAGACACCTATAATCCCAGCTCTAGGGGAGCAGAGACTGGAGGGCCCCCAGGGTGGGAATCAGAAATCTCCAGGTTTACTGAGAGATCTTGTCTCAAAAACTGAGGGGGAGAAAAATTGAGGAAGACCCCTGATGTCGACCTCTGGCCTTCACATGCACACATACACATGCATATACACATACACCTCACACACATATGCACACACAGAGTCTGGGGAGGGAACTGCTGACCCCCAGAACCAAACCCAGAACTACAGACTGGAAAGTGTAAGAAGCAACCCTCTCTCCTACGCCCTGTATTCTCAAAGCTCCAGGTCTGAAGCTCACACTATGGGCACAGTCCTTCTTCACCTATCTTGATGAACCATCCTCCACAATTACCAGCCTCTCCTCCCACAAACACACCCACATTTGTGATTCCACACCCCATTTTGATTTAGGACTTCAAACACTTTGTCTGCAAATTTCGGTTTCTGGCTGTAATTTATGACTGTATTTGCTTTGATTGTTTTTTAATTTCAGTAAATCATGTCAATTACAAGACTGTTGTCAGGGTGTGGCGGGAGAAATTGATGGCTTTTTATGAAAGTGTACCAAACTCCAGACAAGCATTAACATACTGCATTTTAAATGCTTCTGGAAACTTCTTTTAAAAGCTGCCTGCTTTAATCCTCTTGTCAACGAGGTGCTAAGTTAAAAAAAAAAAAAATCAGAGAAGCAGCTTTGTCCAGCTTCACACAGAGCAGAGCGACCCTGTCCCAGGAAGAACTGCACCCATGTGTTCAGTGGTGATAACTTTAGAAAAAGCAGGTAGCCCTGACATTCATTATTCAGAGGAGAGGAACATAGTGAGATGTTCCTGGGGACGACATGGGATGCTCTAGCCCTGTTCTGGTTCCAGGTGGCTTTGTGGCAGTGAGGGTAGCAAGCACCAGGGAATGCAGGGAAGCTGCAGAAATGCAGACAGGTCCTGACGTTCTCTTGCCGGGTTGCATGGCCTTAGCACACCCTTCACAATTTCTGACTTTTAGTTTCCTCATTTATAAGATGGAGGAGGTTAGGCCAGGTGACCTCGGGTACTTTTTCAGCTTTAGAATTTGTGATTCTCAAATCCCTTCTCCTGTGTTCTTATGCACAAGAGCAGTGGATCAGGTCCCCTAAGACTCTGTCATCCATGTCCTTTTCCTTCCTGTCCCCTCCTCTCTTAGGAGCCTCTTTCTTGCAGAGCTTACACACACACACACACACACACACACACACACACACACACACACACACACACGGAGGTGGGTCTCCTTATTCCTTTTCTCAGCTGCTTAGAAATGCATCCATAAACTAGCTATTTTGACCTCTTATGGAAGGGTCAGGTAGGTGCCCAGAGATGATTAAAAAGTAAGGAGAGGGCCTGGGAAGATGGTTCAAGGGTTAAAGTGTTTTCTCTGCAAGCATAAAGGCCCAAGTTCAGATCCCCAGCACTCACATGAGAAGCCAGGGGAGGTGGTGGTATGTGCTCTAATCTCAGCACTGGACACAGAGACCGGCAGATCCTAGGGACCTGCTGGCCAGCCAGTGCAGATGAAATGGTAATATCTGGCTTCAGTGAGAGACCCTGTCTCAAAAAAATAAGGTGGAGAGCAATTGAGAAAGATATCCCAATGATAACCCACAAGCATAGGCAGGTCCACCTACACACACACATACACACACACACACACACACACACACACACACACACACACACACACACGAGCAGGGAGGAAGAAAGAAGGGCTTTGGAAGTTCAGAAACTCTTTAGAGAACCTAGGAATGCAAATATTTAAAGCCGTTCCTTTGGAAGAATCAGGGCCAGCCTCTGAACCCCATTCCCTCTTGTCTTGTCCTCTACAGAAACCGAGCTGCTAAAAACACAGTGGAGGGGAAGCCCAGGACACTGCTACTAATTGCTGCAGAGCATCCTGGGATAGGGGTTTAGGGAAGGCCCTGACATCAGCTCCCACTCTGGGGATTCTCACACCTTTGCTAGTGTGGTATCCTTGGATAACCTGGTGAAGCAGGACCTTTGTTGATGAAACAGAGGACACCCTGGTGATTCTCTGCCATCCCTTTTGCCAAACAGAACTTAAAGGGACAAATGTCCTTTTGCAAGCTCAGGAGATACAGGGTCAACTCATTGTAATCCCCAAATGGGTGATTCCCGAAAAGCTGGGGTGGGGTGGGGTGGGGTGGGGTGGGGTGGGGTGGTGCAGGATGGGGCGGGCAGGCAAATGTTTTGTGCTTCTTGCTATTTTAATGGATCATGCGCCTAAGTTGTCAGCCTGGGAGACTGCCAGCTTTCCTTCCAGTCTGTATAACTTGAGGACTCCCGAAATTGGAACCCACTGGAAAATTCCTCTCACAGTAAGACCAGGAAAGAGCTTATCTAAGGAAACTGTTCTCAGGGAGTTTCCGTTTGCAGGTAACCGCAGTTACCTTCTCCTTGCTGTAAGAAAATACCCGACGGAGGATAACAACTTCAAGAAGAAAAGGTTCACTTTGCCTCATGGATAGGGTCCATTGTGGCGGGGAAGGTGTGGCTGTAGGGATGGGAGGTGGCTGGTCACATTGTGTCCACAGTCAGGACACACACACACACACACATACACACACACACACACACACACACACACACACACACACACACACACAGAGGAATGTGGGTCCTCAGTTTGTTTTCTCCTTTGTATGCATGTAGAGTGACGTTGCCCACATCTAGGGTGGATCATCCATCCCAGTTAATATCAAGGTAACCTAATAAACCCTCCCAGGTGCACCCAGAGACTTGTCTCTTTGGCAGTTCTCGGTCTTGTCCAGTTAGCTATATTAACCACCACGAAAGGTAAGGAGTGACAGGTGGAACTGGGATGGTGACGCCAACTTCCTCTCCTCCCTGCTGAACACAGAGGAGCTCTCTTCGGTTCCCACCAGGAGTTCTGATGTAGAGGGAGTCAGCTTGGAGCTGGTCATTTTTAACTCAGTAACAGACACCAGCAGTGCCACCAGCATTAACTAGCAAACAGCCTGACAGCAAGAACATTTGGGGGAGGATGAAACAGAGAACTAAGACAACCACTCAGGCACCTGGGTATCCAGGAAAAAATGGCTCCTTCACTGTGTACTGCCCTTCTTTCAGAAAAAGCTAAGAGTGTGTCATGAGTCTTAGAAGAATTGCCAAAGGAGCCTGGGTGTGGTGGTGTCTGCCTTTTATCACGGTACTCAGAAGGCAGTGTCAGGAAGGTCTCTGTGAGTTTGACTCCAGCCTAGTCTGCATAGAACATTCCAGGATAGGCAGGACTATGCAGTGAGACCCTGTCTTAAAAAAAAAAAAAAAAAATCACATGTCCTGGGACTCCTAAGCTGGCATCGTAACACTGGGCAAATGATTTCCCAGTCACACAGGCCTGGATTTATCATCTGCCTCATGAGGACACACTGGCCTCAGTTCCAATGGTGGACCCGAGACTCACACTCTTAAATGGCATTCCTCCCTAATGGATGGCCTTAGAATCATTCTCAGAACACTTCTCCAAACTGCCCGGAAACTTTTATGCTCAGACTTGACCTTTGACATGAGATTTCTTGGTCATCTTCTATGGAAATTGGCAGAGCACCATTACCACACATCGGAATGGTTCTGAACAGGCCCAGGACTTCAGCTAGCAAGAAAGGTTTCCTGGTAGAGGTGAGCACAAAGCCACACCATAAAAAATGAGATTTTCTTTTTCAGAAGGGAAAGAATTCTCTAGACACACAGAATTAAAAGAAGGCAAGAATGCCGGGCGGTGGTGGCGCACGCCTTTAATCCCAGCACTCGGGAGGCAGAGCCAGGCGGATCTCTGTGAGTTCGAGGCCAGCCTGGACTACCAAGTGAGTTCCAGGAAAGGCGCAAGGCTACACAGAGAAACCCTGTCTCGAAAAACAAAAAAACAAAAAACAAACAAAAAAACAAAAGAAGGCAAGAAGAAAGGGATATGCTGGGGAGGCTTGAAGGGAATAATGGTTGTCAAGGCTAGAAAGACCTGCAGAATCCAGACCAAGCAGTGCCTTGGAGGCCAACATTGGTTGTGTCCTTCCAGCCCCGCATGGCCATCCACCTGAATACGTACCTGCGGGCTGATGATCAACCTCCGTTTATCCCTGGATCTGACTCTTCCTGGGCCTGATGCATTTCCTCCCCTGATCTCTGCTCAGTGGCCTGTTAGGTGCTGGCCCTCGTCTCCTTAAATTCTACCTGTTCTTCATGCCGAGAATCTCCTCATTCAGTTTCTCTGCTTTGTGAGCGTGTTTTACTGTTCACTTTCCTCCTCGGCCTCTTCAATTGTGTTCATACACAGGTACATGCCCATGCACGTGCATGTACATATACCCTATATACATATACACATGCACATGTGTGTGCACACACATCAGATATGAAGTTTACATCAAGGGTGCTTGGGAAATATTGCATAATGACAGTTTGCATCAGATAATGTATGGACCAGCTACAAGCAGAAAAATGTTCTCATTTGCGGGTTCCTATTGGCTCCCACATGGCAGAGGGTCTTTTTGAGGCTCTAATGGGCAGGCAGCTGGCTCTGACAGCAGAATCCAAGGTCCTTGATCTTCCCGAGACATCACCCCCTTGTTTTGAACATGAGCTGTGATGTGGGTCCCTTCCCATGGAGCACTGAGGATCCTATTCAGCTGTTTCCTTGTGATCTGGACATTGACAGGGAGCTTTCTCTCTCTACCTAATTCCCTTTGAAAGCCTTCTGGTCCCACTATTGGGCACTTCAGAGACAGCACTGAGCTAATATCTTCTGCTCTGATTTCAATGTGCTATGGGTTTGTGATCTTAAAATAGATGGAATTACCACGGCAAGCATTGTTCTGCCTTGAACTCGAAGTCCCAAGAGTCAGTGCCTCTAAAAAGTTAATCCTTTTCTTATTTGTGAGGATTCCAGACGGTAGTTTACAAAGAAATATGCTAAATTATTTATAATCTGGGATTACTGCAACGTGGAAGATCTTGCCCACAATGCCAGCATCAGTAAAATGGCATACACAGAAAAGCCCTCAGCCACACCCGATCACCATTGCCCTCCTCTCTCTCCAGGCAGGAGCCTGGCTGGCTGGTGCACACCAGCACATAGGTTCTGCCCCTTAGCCTCACCCCTGTATCTCATCCATTCATGCCTCTGCTGCTGGGGCCTTGGAGCAAGAGAAACCTGTGACGGTGTGGACACATGGCTCGGCCCTGGATGGCGATCGTACAATTTCTTATTTAAGTCTTGCATCTTGGATTCTTCTAGGAGGTCTTGGCATGGGCTGCAGTTAAACAGTGGCATTAGTGAGACTTCTTAGAAAAATGCGGTGTTCCACGGTTAATTTGAGAAAGACTCACTGAGCTCTCAATTTCCCCCTGTGCAAAATAAGGGGGTTAGAATAAAGGATCTTGAAATTGCCTGTGGTTCTCCAGCAGGTGACTTTAAGCAGGACTAGTGCAGCTCAGAGATACAAATGTGTACAAACACTTAGAAAATATGATGGCAACCTCTGAGGTGCTTAGTATGCATACACAGAGCCTGCAGTTTTAATAGGACCTGCCTTGAGCAGAGAACCTTCCAGAGCATGTGTCCCCATATATAATACATTTTCCTCTGTTTTCAAAATTGGGAAATAACTGGATGCTGTTTTATAATCTCTTGCTCTTTATAAGTCATTGCCAGGTTTCAGAAGTAATCTTCTTATATTTTAAGGTACTTTTGCCTCCCTTGCCATCTGAAAAGGTTGTTGTGATTCATATTACCAGTGGCATGGCATGTTGGTGTCTGTGTGTGACTTCATAGGCAAAAGGCTAACTCTGCTAATGGGCAAAGGGGGCGAGGTGGACATGCATTAGCCCTGTTCTCGTCTGTTGCATTTTGGACACTCTTTGTTGCTGCCTGCAGAACAGGCCCAGACCAAAACCTAAATCGCAAACTCCAGCACTCACCTCCCAAGCATCCCAACTGGACAGCAAGGCTCTCATCCAGCTCACCCGGGCTTCTGACTCTCTTCTGGCCCACTAGCCCACACCTCAAATGCCTATGTTTACCTTCAGACATCTTAGCATTTCACCCCCTCCCTGATCAGTGATTGTTCTCACCTGCTCCAGCAAGATTGCAAGGAAGAGTCCGTCTTTCCTGGGGGCTGAGAGGAGCATAAGCAGAGGAGGGGACACGATGGCAGTTGCTCTCTCCGTTGTCATTCTCTATGAGTCCCATGTATCTCCCCTGAAGAGAAGCATGGCTGAACCATCGGGGTCACTAAGTGACCCCTTTCTGTGCAGGGGTCTGAATGGAGCAACAAGAGTCTCCCTCCTGCCCAGAGGAGTTTGTGGTTCAGAGGGAAATAGTTTCAGGCCAGGATCATGGCAGGAGTGAAAAGGAGCGTGGAGGTGGTGGGACACAAAGGGGGGGGGGGGGCTGGAGAGACAGGGGAAGCTCCTCTAAGGCATCTCTTTCTTTCAGCAGCTCTCACAGTGTGAGCGTCCTACGGATTCCAGCCGCTGTATATACATTGCACAGACTTTGTTTTCTGAGCTGAAAGCCATGTTGGATCCCACCCAGTCGCCCTCAGAGCCATGTGCCTCAGAGCAGGACAGGCTCACCTCATAGGGGGCACTGACAGCTCTCCTGTCCAGGGCTCCTGCTGACTGGCAGGCTCCTCCCTGAACTCTTAAAGGGAAAGGGGGATCACAAGGAGAGCCAGAAGCAGCAGGAAAAGAGAGGGACAAAAGACATGTTACGAGGAGGACCACAGGGCTACTGTGGCGTTAGTTGTATTTAGTTCAGGAAAATGCCCCTTAGCTGCCTACCCTGATACAGTTGAGTGTGTATGTGTGTACATGCGTGTATGGGTGTGTGTCTTTGTGTGTGTGTGTGTGTGTGTGTGTGTGTGTGTGTGTGTGTGTGCAAACACACACGTGCGCATATGTGCCCATTCGTGTGGATATGCTTTCCCTGCTTCATCCCCATGTAACTCTGTCCCATCGTTTTCAGGACTCTGAAAGAAAAATCTCTAGTTGGCCTGCTAGAGGTGGGGTGTTCAGACCTGAGGGCTATAGGCCTACCCTGCTGTGACCTTGAAATAGTCACTCGGTGTCTCTGGAGCAAGAGAACCCTTGCTTAGAGGAAACTAGCATCTGTGACAGGGTGCACATTAGGCTAGCACAGGCAGCAGCTGGACCCTAGACGTCCAACGAGCAAGGCATGGCCGCAGCAACACCTCCTTGGAGCTTTCCTGTCCACCAGGCTGGGTCATATATGGCTCCCTGTCATCGGTTAAGAAGACATGATTTTTAGTGTTTCTTTGTTGGTTGCTCACGTGCCATCCTTTTAGACACCCTGATTAGACGTGATATGGAGGAAGATTGGAGGAATGTAAGGACTGACCTGGAACCTCTCTCCCATTGCTTGCCTCAGTCAGGCCCTGCAGAGGTCACGGAAAAGTATTTGTACAGAATACAGCTCCACAACCCAGCTACTGCTTTGGAACAACCCACCTCGCCTTCATTTTAGTACAACCCTGTGCCAAAGACTAGGTCGTTTTTATAAGCGCCCTCCTGTCCACCCGATGCTAAATAGCCACAATGGTGTGGCCACAGAGAAAGAAATATGTTCTCGGAACCACATCCTGCTTGCCTGGAAAGATGCTCTTTCTCCCCAAGTTGGTCTTATCTGTCAAATACAAAACAGTTTGGTTCCATGAACTTGGCCTTAATCCTATGAAAGGTCTTCCATAATCCTGACACTGGAAATCCCTGGAAGGACCCAATTTGGCTTCCTTTTATCATGACACAAGTGACACTGTGAGAGCAGACACAAGAACAAAGGGCATCTGAACAAGTGGCCAAATCATCTTCTTTCAAGGCCTGAAATGTTGCTGATCTCACAGGCTTTACATCTGTTAGGAGAGTGGACACAGAAACACACATACTCTGTCTCTCTATCTCTCTGTCTCTCTGTCTCTGTGTGTGTGTGTGGGGGGGGGTGTCCCTGTGCAAGCAGATGCACGTGTATGTGTGGGCACTTGTGCACATGTGTGCTCATGCATGTAGAAGCCAGAGGACAACCTTGGTTGGGATCATTTCTCTAGTGCCATTCACCAATATTTTTATGACCATGTCTTTCACTGGCCTGGATCTTACCAAGTAGGTTAGGCTGGCTGGCCAGGAAGCCCCAGGGATCTACTGGACTCTGCCTTCCCAGTACTAAGGTTACAAGCAGACACTACCATGTGCAGCAGAGATGTCTCTCAAGCCTTGAACCATTTTGTTTGCTTGTTTGTTTTGTTTGTTGTTTGTTTGTTTTCCCCTAAGTCCAAGGCAGTCTCTCCCTTCTCTGGTAAGGGAAAGTGTCTTGCTAAAGAAGAAGCCAGCCTTCTCCTGACCTGCCTTGGTTTCATTTGGAAAGGCCTGATACAAAACAAACAAGTTGCAGAAAACATCAGAACTATAGAAGAAGACAATCGATTCTGTAGCTCATGAGCAGTGGGGGGGAGGGAGTCATGCTGTCAGGTTTCAGAGTGGTCACCACACGCCTCCTCTGGTCTTCTGCAAAGTCCACCCCCCCGACACCCCCCCCCCCCCCCCGCATCATCCAAGTCTATGCCACAAACACTTAGAACAGGTATGCCAAATCGTTTTAGAGGGATATCTGGCCATCTAAGAAAGAAGTTTTAGCTGTAAAACCTGGAAGAGGATGTAGTAATTCGAGCAATAGCTTCAGTTAGGCTCTGAGCTTTATAATCCTTCCATTGTCCCTACAATTGCTTATGCACGAACGATTCCCCTTCATGACTGCTAACAACCATGATCTCCAACCTCAGGTGGAGATCAAAGCTGTCTGTATTTGTGGAGCAAATAGCATGAGGCATTTTGCAGGGGGAATTGACATCCAGCGCTATAACTGGGTGGCCATTAACAGGCGAGTCTGTGAGGAGTTTTAATATACACAAGGGCAAGGAAATGTTCCATGGGACCACGGGCACGGTATTTGGGCCTTTCATGTGGGATGTTTCTGTCCTTAGTTAAAGATGTTGCCTGCACAGTTTTGGATGCCCAGTTCCTGTCTCTATCCCTGCTGGCTGCAGGACAGGGAATGCAGTAACATGTACAGCAGGGCCTCCACCTGCTCCTTTTTGTCCACTGTTCGCTGAAACCCCCAATCTCTCCTTTTCTTCATCAATCCTCAGAGCCCCTCCCCATCTTCTGCCGTCCTTGTTGCTGATGTTCTAGGTATTGTAGTGATTTGCCTTTTGACTGACTGTATCATCTGATGTTACATGGGAAATGTGATGCCCGTGATCCCAAAGTCTATCCCCTTCAAGTTAAGGACTGTTGGAGTTTCAGCTTGGATTCTTTGAAGGATGCCTTCCACTAGGACCCGGGGATCTGGCTCAGCACTAGCTACACTGTGAGAACTAGAGTTCAGTTCCCCAGTAATCAAGTCAATGCTGAGTGGCTATGGCATCCTGTCATCCTAGCAATGGGGAGGCAGAAGCAGGGGACCCCTAAAACAAGCTTGGGCTGGCTGAATTAAACTCTGGGTTCAGGTGAGACAGCCCACTTTACTATGTAAGGTGAGAAGTGATCAAGGAAGACACCAGACAGACATTGGCCTCTGACTTCCACATGCACCCTCACACATGTGCACCCACATAGAGGCAAACTTGCATATACCACACACACACACACACACACACACACACAATGCCTTCTGTTTTCTGAGGGTCTAAGAATGAGTCAGGTTGAGATATAAACAAGACCAACAGTCGGACCATAGGATGTTGGTTTCCTGGGGAAAGTCAGACTAACCAGAAATGAGGAAGCAGAGGAGCTGCCTGGGGTAGGTGAAGAGGGTGACCAGGCTGCATCCTATGGAAGCTTCTCCCTACAAGCCCCCTGCTGTGCCCTGTGCTTTACTTTCACACACAGTAGTCATATCCATGTCGTTAAGCAGCATCAAGCATCATTCTTCCCGGTCCACAGATAAAGAATGCAAGTTCAGAAGTTAATTTGCCCAAATCACTGCTAGCAGCGAGTACCTGCAGTGACTTGTAGCCCATAGAGTAGACACTCTGTTGGTTCTTATGCTACATATCTGCATTCTTTGGGTTTCTGAGGCAAAGCCTACATGGAAGGTGGGTATCATTACCTTGTTATGCCTGGACTGTGCTTTATAGCATGCTGCTCCAAAAGTTTGTAGTTTAAAAAAATGCAGTCATTTAGTTATATTTTCTTTTCCTGATCATTGTGGGTTAAGAATGCGTGGTGGGGTGAAGCTGGGTTCTTCTTGGGATCCCTGCTGGCATCTGTCTTGGTTTCTTTCTTTGTTGCTATGATAAAATACTCTGACAAAAGCAACTTAAGGACAAAAGTGTTTATTCTGGTTCACACTTCAAGGATGCAGTCAATAGTGATGAAGTCATTGCAGCAGGAGCCTGGAGCAGGTGGTGACATCATTGTAGAGAGGAGTGAATGCATACTGTTCCTCAGCTCACTTCTTACTTTCATAAGGTCTAGGATCCCTGCCTTGGGAACAATCCCATCTATAGTCACGGTGGGTCTTCCTCCATCCACGAGCATGCCCAGCTGCCCATCTCCCAGGGATTCCAGACTCTGTCAAGCTGGCAGTTCACACTAACCATCAGAGCCCCTAACTAGTCCGAAGGATTGCAGGTGGCTGTCTTCAAGGTCTGAGAGCTGGATAGGGACAGCTGGACATTGACTGTTCAGTAGGCCTCTCCCTGTCCAAGCATTCTTAGCCATCTGCAAGTGGTCCCCTCACTTGTCTTCAGGAGATGTGGCAGAGGCTGCCTGTCTTCTTAAAGATCCTAGAGGACTACAGTTACTCTCATTCTATGCTCCATTGATCAAGGAAATAGGCTGACCCAGCTTCACAGGCAGGTGGAAATTAACCTCTGTCATCACAGAAAGGACTATCTAGGAGTGTGCAGCTATCTTAATTCTACACCAGATTCTTTCCATAGACTCAAGCAAAAAGTCTGCTTTTCAAGGCAGAGCTTGCCGTGGACCAAATGATGCAGGGAACAACTTTTGTTTTTGTAGCCTTTTATCCTTTCGACCACTCCTGTCTTCCCCTGCCCCATGTGCCCTAAATCACCTTCCCCTATGTCCCTAAAACCTGTGCTCGAGGAAGATGAGAATCCTGAGACCCACATGCCTGCGGGAGCCATCTCCTAGCTAACTCTCTAATGGGAAGGGAAGGAAGGGTGCTTTTTCTTTTGATAAAAATATTCCCCAAAGCTTTGGGGAGGTAAAGCAGGCAGAAGAGACTGAGTTTGGGTAGAGAGCTCTAGACCAAGCCAATAAACTATACAGCACTCTGTGACTGAAGTTCCAATCCACTGCAATTACTGCTAGGCCCTGGACCTTGCTTTTTATATAGGCTATCCACTTATACATTCATTCTCATTCTCTCTCTCTCTCTCTCTCTCTCTCTCTCTCTCTCTCTCTCTCTCTCCCTCCCTCCCTCCCTCCTCTTTGCCTTTCCTCTTCTATTCTTGTTCCATGCATCCATGTGGTTTTATATTTTTATATTTGTTTATTTCCTGGCTGCAAATAATCAGATTTATAAAATCACTTGAATTATTTTTGTTTAAACCTCAGTGACATAAGGACCCCACCATTCCAGGAAAAGCCCAGATGCCTTTTGGTAGGGTTGTGGTTCCAGAGAGACATTTATGAAAAGGGGGAAAATGCTTACAAAATATGCGAGGATCTTATTCGCAGGTCTTTTAAGATTGTTCCAGAAGCTAGCCTCTCACGTCTGTGTCATTTTCTTCTTCTTCCTCTTTGCCTCTCTATCTCAGGTGCATACTCTCTTTGGGACGCTTTCTTCTGTTCTAGGTGGAGAAGCACAGCATAGCTCTTTTATCCCATTTGTCACTCGTGGATGCACAGTCAGTTGAAAGGCACACTAGCCTCCACTGTGGCCACAAGACTGCTGTGGCTCCTGGAGCCTCCAGCCACACCAATCTGTTGATGTATGGCTTCTCTGTTGTTTTGTAGCTCCTGGTGTTGGCAGTGGGGGAAAAAAAATCTCAAAGGAGGGGGAAAACTGCTGTAAGAGGAAGCCAGTTGTGGCCAAGCACTACCGCTGGCCCCGTGAGCTGTGGAGCACTTCATATTTTGGGTGGTTGGTAGCTGTATCACTTCAGTTTCTCAGCTGCATCAGAATGAGCTTCCTCAACCCTAAATGCCCTCTTATATATCTTTTTTCTACTGCATTCTTTTTTTCCTCCTTTGCTTACTTAAATAGCCCTATGTTCTTTTACATTTTTTCTGAATTCTTTTTAAGTTACTTTATATGGGTGTGAGTATTTTTGTGCATGAGCATGTGGGTGCCTGCAGTGTCCAGAAGAGACATCAGATCCCCTGGCGCTGGATTTCCAGGTGATTATGAACCACCGGACATGGGTGCTGAGAACCAAACTCTGGTCCTCTGGAAGAGCAGCAAGTGTGCTCAATGGCTGAGCCGTCTCTCAAGCCCCTATTCTTAAACTTTCTGTAGGAATCAAATTGTGTTTCTACTTACGAAATGGGTATATGGTCAATGGAGGATGTTTGGAATGTTAGCATAAAGGAAAAAGGATGATGAGCATCTGTGGTACCAACGCTTGCTGACAACCAGGCTCCTTCATTCTTCTTTTTCTGTTTAACGATAACAGTGATCTACCTGTCCTGCACAGTCCTTTGAGTATGGACATACAGATGGCATGAAGAGAGCAGAGCTCTCTAGTCTCATGGACCGCCTTGTGATGGAGAGACAAATGCTGAGCACCGACATTGTGATAAACATAACTTTGGTAGCTATGTACTATCCCACCATCTGCTTGTGTTTTAGGTTAGATGAATTGTTTTGTTTTGCTTGTGTTTTGTGGTGCTTGGAATCAAATCCAGGGCCTTGCTCATGCCGAGTAAGTACTCTGTCACTAAGTTATAGGCCGAGCCCCTGAAGATTACTTTTTAATGTGATCCATGTATATGTTTTAAGCCAAACATAAGTTATTAAATCAATACCGTTATTATATACTTATATTATCGTAAGTTGTTGTGAATGTGACATTCCTGGGAAGAGAAAACCCCCACTGAGGGACTGTCTCCATCAGATTGGCATGTGGGCTCTTTTGTGGGGGCGTATTCTTGATTGCTAATGTATGGAAGAGGGACTAGCCCACTGTGGGCAGTTCTGTCCCTAAGCTGATGGTTCCTGGACTGAATAAGAAAGGTAGCTGAGATTAAAGGCGTGCGCCACCACCGCCCGGCTAATCCCAGCACTCGGGAGGCAGAGCCAGGCGGATCTCTGTGAGTTCGAGGCCAGCCTGGGCTACCAAGTGAGTCCCAGGAAAGGCGCAAAGCTACACAGAGAAACCCTGTCTCGAAAAACCAAAAAAAAAAAAAGAAAGGTAGCTGAGCAAGCCAGAGAAAGCCAGCCAGCCCCCAGTGAGTGTTCCTTTTTCTTTTCTGCTTCAGTTCCTACTGGAGCTCCTGTTCTAATCTCCCTCATTCCTAGACTGTGACCTAGTCATGTAAGCCAGATAAGCCCTTTCCTTCCCAAGCTGTCTGTGGTCCTAATGTTTAGCACAGCAACAGAAAAACAAACTAGAATACTAGTGTATTTTTTCCTGTAATATTTTATATTCTTATACGTGAACCCTTGACATACTTTCATTCTGTGACTTGAATTTCTTACAAGATGGTTCATAGGTTGATAACAGGCCATGGTAAAGACTGACTGACTGTTACTAGCTTGCTCTCTAGGGGGATTGCCAGCATATCACTTGCCCATCTCTAGCCCATCGAGAATGGAAGCGCAGCCCTACTTTCGGCAATAACAAGTATCAATTAGCCGAGCTCAGTTGTACTGTCTTTTACATATGACTTCTTCTGTGCTCCTCTAAAAGCAGTACACATTTATTGTGAAGTTAAAAAAAAATAAATCTAGATTGGAGATATCAGAGCCAGTAGTGACAGTGACAGCCATCATAGGTTGTGTTTAGATGTGTGTCTTTCCAGGCTGTTTTCTTGTCTTGGGCTGCATCAAAAGCATACATCTTTGAAGCAGCTAAGCCTTGCCACACTGGACCGTCCCAGGCCCACTGCTAGCAAATTCTGGCACCGCTTTTTCTCCAGGAGCTTTGGCCTGATAGATGTTTACAACGGAGTTTACTTAAACCAAAGTCTCTCAGTCCCAGCACTCTGCCCCCCAGAATGCTTTGTTATGGGTAATTGTCTTCAGTGGCGTATGTCACTTAGCAGCATCTCTGTCCCCATTGATCCCTGTTGAAGGTGAATGGCATGGCCCACTTTTAACTGTAACAGTCAAAAAATGTCTTCAAAGACTGCCACTCTGGGGTGGAGGGAAACAGGGGCCATTACCCCTGATTGAGAATCATTGTTTCTAGGCTGCCAAGAAAATTCCCCATCTTGTAAACTGTGCTGTTTGTACCAAAACTGAACTTGGAGCGTTTGCTGGCTTACTCCACAGCGCAGCCATAGAGAGACTGTAGAGACGGGAATGACAAGGCCAAAGAAGGAAGAAGCACCACTTGAAATAACTGTCCTGGGCATCCTGCTAGGCACAGTTCCGGACACACACAGAAAGACAATGCTCAACGCCGTGGTTAAGCGTCAGGTGTCTGTATGTGGTGGGTGGGGAGGAAATTACATTTCTTTTGGGATAGTCAGGTTGGAAACCAATAAAGTGATGAGTTATTGAATGGGGTCCTTTTTTTAATAAACATATTTTTCCCCTTTCTTTTTCATCAGTCCTGTGGTGAGCGAGAGGAAACAGGTGAACATATTACAAAGAACTTCAAATGCTAACTCCCTTTGGTGCACGGCCCCCTGGCTGGATGTGTTATTTCCTTCTTGAGTGGTTTTTTAAATGCAACTGTTGTTCAGAAAAAGAGTTACCCTCTTTTCCAACACTTTCTCTTTCATTCGCTCCCCTGCTTTGGTGTTTATTCAGTAAATGAAAGCGTAGGGGTTTGTTAACAATAATAGCCTGGAGTGTCAGAGTGGCCATCTTGTGTTTTGAAAGACTCACATGTCCCTGCCAGTCCAGAAGAGCAAACTCTCTCTTGCCTTACTAAGTGATGTTGCTGAGTTTTACTGGGTGGAAGTGACATTTGTTTTGATGGGTGCATAGGGTATTTCTGAATAGCAGACTCGGTTAAGAAAAGCCTTTGAGAGCATGGATGGGGTGGCATGGGTCTCTGAAGACTGACTGGCATCTCTGGTGAAGTTCAGCTCTCCAGCATTGGTCAGTGAGCCCCAGTTCAGGACTGCAGGAGGGGTATAGTTGTTTTTAGTGGCCATGAGAGCGAGTCTGGAGGTCTCACTGGAAAGACAGAAAAGTGCTTCCACTAAAGCAGAGGCCAGGCTGACAAGGGGAAAAGGACCCCAGGAGGCTGAGGGCCATGCAGCCAGGGCACAGGTCCTAAGGCTGGTGTTTCTTTAGGCTGGTGGTTCTCTAATGGTTGCCAATGTAAGGAGTTCCCTCGGAGGTTAAGAGTGAGGACAGGGAGACTGAGCAGCAGGATGAGCAGAAACAGGGTTGGTTTAGTGGATGAGTGTCTTCCGTGCATCAAGAAAAAGAGAAACTAAGAAAATGAAAACTTATCCCCACTGGCAGATTTATATCTGGCACATTTCATCTTTCTGTTCCCTAATATCAATATTTATAAAAGTTGGGGCATTTGTTTGTGTGTGTGTGTGTGTGTGTGTGTGTGTGTGTGTGTGTGTGTGTGTGTGTTTCTCCATACTCAGTCTACTTTTCCAAAGTATTGAACCAATCTACAGCAAACCCAGACGCTAACAACCATAACAATGGATTGAGCCAAGTGAAGCTGCTAAAATTCAATGATTTTTTTTTTAACTTACACAAACAACTGAAATCACTGCTTAGAAACCAGGACAGAGGGTAGCGCAGTGAAGGACAGGGTGACCAGTGTCACTGGGAAGCTGAGTGGGAGATGGGCATTCATGGACTTGACCTGTAAGGGAGTGTTGGAGCTTAGTCAAGCCTCAAAAAACATTAGGGAACCAGAGAGTAAACTGAGGTGTGACTGATCCAAAGAAAATATCTTCATCCCAGAGAAATTACATCTTCCCTATGTCTTCTTCTGAAAGTGATTCTGGATGCAGCCCCCTTATGGGAAAGGGGAGAAGGGGAGATCACGTCTTCAAAACACACTCAGAGATCACCTGCTTGCAACCCAGCTGCCACACCCACAGGGGGGACAGGCTGGATGCTTGCTTTGAGAAGCAGTATTCTAAAGGGGTGCCTAGAGAGGGAAGGCTAAGGCTTGTGTTCCCTTATAAACAGTGACAACACAAAGCTCCTTTTAACAGAGAGGAGTTTCTAGATCACTAAGCCAGACCTCTGCTCTGCCAGTGTAGTTGAGACAGATTCTACTGATAGGATCGTGTCTGATGATCACCAATGTCACCTCATGCCCTTTTTAAGGGGAGTTTTCACCATTCATTTGTGTAATCAAAATGATCACAAGAACTGTTTTAGGGTGTTGGGGAGGGCAGGAAAAATGTTTCTGATCACGTAAGTAGCACAGCGGTATACTAAATGGCCCATGCATTTGCTGTGTTCGCCTTTCATCGTCTCTCAGGGCTCTTTGCCTTTCCTTCTCCAAACTGCAGTGGCAGCTAACATTCTTGAGCGTTTACCGTGTCCCTGGCTGTGTCCTCAAACTCACACACTCGACCTGACAGCCCCTAATAATGTGCATACTGTAATTATTCCTATTCTACTGAGGAACAAACTGAGGGTCAGCAGGAAAAGGGAAAAATAAGGACAGAAACTTCCCAAGGCCACCTGATGACAAGGAAGCTAACATTCACCTGAGCAGTGTGAGCCCCAGGACCCTTGCTCTTGACCAGGGAACTTACCTGCCTCCCAGCAGAGATGTCTGCCGTTGATGGAGGCTGTGATTTTATGGAGATGAAGGGCATGCTTCTAACACAGGGACACAGCTTGAGCCTGTCACATTAAAATTGGGCAGTAGAGGCACTGGCAATCGAAGAAGGCGAAGGCCAGGGAGATGACTCTCAGAGCTGCTGGGCCATTGATGGTCATCAAGTCTTATCCTCAAAGCTGTTTAAGGCACTACACACGTGGCAGAATTGTGCTTGCTAGCAGATATACACTATGGATCTGGAGTTTAAATTAACACACTGAGAAATAAAGATTGTAGAAATACAAATCATGGGTACCCTGGTAGGAGGGTTGTGCCATGGTATTTTCTTTGAGCCAAGGTGCTACAGTGACCTAGGAAAAGGACCTCTGGATACAAGTTACTCCATAGGGAAAAGTGAGCACAGTAGGTCACCATGGTAACACGACCTCTGTTGGGGCCCTGTCTTTGGGGTTTAAGTTTGCAAACAGAGGCTGAGCAGCAGCAAGCAGCAAACTGCAGCCTAGCTGAGAAGGCTAATGCAAGAGTTAGCTCAGGAAAGGGTCTGGCTTCAGGGAGGATCTTGACATGGTGTTCACACATTGACCAGCCGACCCCTGAAGCACCAAAGGGGTTGGAACATGTGTCTGGGCTCTGAGCTCTGTCTTTCTTTCCATCCACAAGGTGATCCAGAGTCCACAGCGGTCACCATACCCTAAGCATGCAAGCCAGCGAGGGGAAATGAACTCCATTCCCCTCACGTAAGGAAAGTCTATTCACTTAATGCAGCCTTCCACCTACTTGACTCTTCCCCAGCCCAAACTCACTTCAGCACAGTGTGTGTGTGTGTTTTTAACGTGTGTGTACTATGGAAAGATGTTTGAAGTGGGTTGTTTAGCACGTTTCGTTTTCTTGAATAGAAATGAATACAAATCGTGTCTCATTTGAGCACGGCTGGTGTATGATTTAGGCAATTTTACCATTATCTGTAAAGAGAAGAAATCATGGATACATTCAGACATAATTCCGTAGTATAAAAGTAAAAGCTGCTTTCGCTGCTCTGCCTGTTGGGTTTTCTTTATTTATTTTACTTACACTTCTGAAGTAGCAGGCACCAGGAACTCAGAGAATGTTGTCTCCAGTGGTTGCTGGAGTTTTCGTGGCGGAGTGAATTCATGAGTTTTATAGTAGCCGTTGGTGTTTTCATTCAAATTTACCCATGCTTAGTTTTATCTCTTTCTTTAAAAAAGATTTATCTTTAATTATGTATGTATGTGTGTATCTTTGTAGTAGTATATGCACCTGTGAGTGCAGTGACCACGGAGGCCAGAAGGGGGCATCTGTCACCCTGGAACTGTAATGGCAGGCACCTGAGAGCTACTGTGTTGGTACTGGGAGCCAGATTCTGGTTCTCTACAAGAGCAGCAAGTACTCTTAACCACTAAGTACTCACTGTGATATTATTTAAATAACTGATATTGATGCTGACACATAGCCTTTTATGTGTCCTCCTGGAGAAACGTCTATTTAAATCCTTTGCCCTTTTTTGAGTTGGTTTGTCTGGGGTAGAGCTATGCTGGTTCTTGAGATTTTTTTTTTTATATGACTCTTTAATTAAGTCATTTCAGCACCTTATCCTTTTTGTCCTCTGTATGCATTACTTTTCTGTTGCTATGACAAAATACCATGACCAAAGGCAACTTAAGGAAGAAAGAGTTCATTTTGGCTTACAGTTCTGGACAGTGAGGGAGCCATGTCAGCAGACAGCTGAAGCTGGAAGCTGAGAGATCACATCTTCAACCACAAACACAAAACAGAGAGGGTGAATTGGCAGTGGGGTGAGGCTTTATACTTTCAAATCCTGCCTGCAGTGAAGTACTTCCTGAACTGCTCCATAACTGCCCCATAACCTCCCCAAACAGTGCAACCAGCTGAGGACCAAGTGTCCAATTACCTGAGCCCAGGGGGAACATTCTCATTCAAACCATTGCACCTCTGGGACACAAAACAACTTCCTCCTCCTCCTCCTCCTCCTCCTCCTCCCCCCTCCTCTTCCTCCCTCTCCTCCTCCTCCTCCCCCTCCTCTTCCTTCTCCTCTTCTTTTTCCTCCTCCAACTCCTCCTCCTCTTTTTTTTTAAATTTCACATGTCTGGGCATTTTGCCTGCTTGTATGTCTGTCTGTGCACCATGTTATGCATTTCTCCTAAAGGTCAAAAGAAGGCATCAGATCCCCAGGACTAGAATCACAGACAGTTTTAAGCTCTTGTGTGTGTGCTGGGAACTGAGCTCAGGTCTTTGCACAGTGAGCCAGTTCTCTTAATTGCTGAGCTACTTCTCTAGCCCCTAACAAAGTTATGAATTTTAAAAATTTTTATTTATTCTTCTCCTTTTGATGAAAATTCCATTTTTCTTCCTTTTGTCACTTGTGCTATTGATATCCAATCTAAGACAACCTTGGCCATTCTAAAATCATAAAAATTTACTTCAATGTTTTATTTATGGTTTTTTATTCATAGTTTTTTATCCTAAATTCAAATCTAGTTAATTTTGAGTCATTTTTTTTACATTTAATATAAGACTCTAGCCTAATATATACTAACCAGCCTCAAACCATTGTTTGAAAAGACTAGTTTTTTTCTTTGCTGAAGTGTCTTGGAACCGCCATCTAAAACCTTATAATATTTTATTCACCAACTAAATATCTGAGGATCATATCAAAGTTATTATGGTTCCTATATTTAGAGAACTTGTTTCCTCCTGAGATTAAAACACATTAAGAAAAATCATAATGAGGGCTGAGAGATGGCTCAGAGGTTCAGAGTGTTTACTGCTCTTGTTGAGGACCTGAGTTCACTTCACAATGCCCATGCTGGGCAACTCACCACTACTTTTAACTCCAATTCCAGGGGGTCTGATGCCTTCTTCTGACTTCCATGGGTACCTGCACTCACATGTATATACATACACATACACACACCATAATTACAAATAAATTTGAAAAGAAAATCATATGGATAACTATTGATTAATCTTATTGTTATATTCTTATAAAATATCAGAAACTATGCTATATCTTGTAGAAACTAAGATATTCAAGAAGAATAACAACATATCACACTGAAAGCAGTTGAGAGAAACATGACCTTTTATTTTTAATACTACAATACAAGGCCCTAAGACATTCCAACACCTGTATTTGAGTTTCACACATGGTCAGTGTGGCGCATGCTCCATGCTTACTTCCTTGGTGAATTAGTTCTCACCCTTGATTGAGATTTTCTGTCTTCTAAAAAGTGTCCCTCTCACTTGTAAATACCTCTAGAACAGCATTTATCATGTTGAATTGTAACCAGATTTCTTTCTCACTAACCCTCAAGTGTTGATGTGACATCATAAACTAGACAATGGTCAGACACAGGAGACGTCCCCTGTGAAGTTAATGGACAGATGCCTAATGGAGACCTCTCCAGTGCTCTTGCAGAGGGCTGGAGTTTAGTTCCCCCTCACTCATGTTGAACAGTTCCCAAACTCCCTTAACACCAACTCCAGAGGATCTGACGCCCTCTTGCCTCCCCAGGCACATGCACTCACATACACATACTCACAGAGACCCACAGACACATAATTTAAAAAGAATGATAATTGAGATGGAATTTCTTTTTAAAACTTCCTTGAAATGATCATTTAAAAATCATCCAAAGGACTTTAGGAAAGAAAAAGCAACCAAAAAAAGCATCAGCGAGTGGGACACATCCTTTTATAGGTAGACCAAGGTCACAAATCAGCTCACATTGGTCAATCTGATAACAGTGTCTTAAAGCAATGAAAAGATGGCGTGTGTGTGGGCTCCAGCACAGTGGTGCCTAGGACTTCCAAAGAGAACATTATCTTTGGCCTGGGAAGAAAGATCTTAAAATCAGCTTGGAGCCCAATATGACCCAGATGTCTCAAGTCAGCAAAACCATTTGTCAGAAGAATTCAGCCCACTCCAACAGGGTGGTGGTCTTCCAGCCTTCCCTCTTGCCATGAAAACCCACAATGACAGAGCCCAGAAAGCACCAAGCTCGGAAAAAGCCCATCTTAAGGGGCAGAGACTCAGCTCAGGAAATTAATTCTCCATACTCTAGCTGTCACATTCACAACTAATTAGCTCCAAGTTCCTTGTGAGAGTGTTGTGGCTGCTGCAGCCTGGTATACTTGAAACAGTAGAAATATGTGGGCTTCCCAAAGGGCGTGGACACTGAAAGCCCTTGGCTCTTCTCAGCTCTGGTTTTTCTCTTTCCCTAAGGAAAACTTACATTAAATCCAATGAACAACTGTGGTCTTCAAAGGAATTTTAGGAGAACTTGATCCCTAAGTGAAACAAGCAAAAAGGTTGAAAATAATTACCATGAAAAATAATATCCTACAGAGCTCACTGGGTGGCCTGCTGTAGCCTGCCACCAGGTAGAAGAAGCCAAAACATTCAACTTCCTCAGAGCTTCTTGTTCCCAGTAAGTGTACTGAGAACTTGGCTCCATCGTGCGTGCGTCTAAGGACTGGCCCCTTTCAATCACCATAGGTCGCCTTCACAGACTGCAATCTCTGCTCTCACCATGGCTAATTCCCACTGTGGCATCGCCATCAGACATAATGGCGGGCCAGTGGTGGACACATCTTTGTAGACAGGGTAGGGAAGGCACGTTTCCCTGAAGAGTGTGGCTGGTGAGTGGCGGACACTTTATCCATGAGACCCTCTGCAAGTCAAGTTCTTGTTACCATTCTTCCGGTGACCGAATGGGATTTGTTAAGAGTTTATTGGAAGCAACATGCTCTGGTAGGTGTTCATTAAAATTATCCCAACACCAGTGTAAATCATGGCCTATAAGAAGCGTCTGGCCCCCAAGTGTTCATATTAAGAAAGTCTTATTGGAAAGCCATGCACACTACTTGGTGTGTTCCATGTGGTGATTATATCACCGTGCGGGTGAATGGCTGAGATTGGTCAGGACAAATCTAAGCCCGGAGCAAAAGCATTTACTTGCCTCGTGGTTTGTGTACCATTTCTAAGCTGGAATTTAAGACCTCTTTTCTGCTTATTATTTTTTTGCTACATAGTGTTTATTATAAACATGGTAATTTTGGCCAGTGGAATGACTCAGTGGATCAAGGTGCTTGCCCCAAACCTGATGACCTAAGTTCAATCCCAGGCCCCTCATGGTAGCAGGAGAGAACCAGCTCCCCCAAACACTCTTCTGACATCTGCTTGTGAGCCCTGTCATGTGAACCCCCCACAAACAAATACAAAATAAATATTAAAAAGTGTATTTTAATGAATAAAAGAAAACCTTCCTTTATAAGTGTTCATCTATGCCTTTGTGGACCCAGCTTCAGTCTGGAAGAAAAAAAAAACCTATAAACTGTGATGTTCAAGTATATCAATTTTATGAAGAATCAGGGCATAAAATGAGATTTTCATCAGTTTTATTGAGCATTAACCACAGGCTGGGTAATACCAGATGCAAGATAAACAGTTGTTTGAGGATTTTTTTTTTTTTTTTTTACCTTTTTCCTGTTTGGTAAAATTGATGTCATCCTTGAAAACTAGACTGTTAGGGGTGGGTTTGGTAAAGCTCGTGGGCATGCATGCCACAAAACAGGCACAAGCTGCTTGGCATTCTCTTTCTTTTGTGAATTACTTTGTGAAAGGTAAATTCCCTGATATCTTACACCTATTACCCACAAAATTCACCTTTTGTTCCACAGTGTATTATGTGGGGGAAATTTAAAACAGCAGTTGGGTGTCTCTCGTTACCACAATTTAATGGAGCTAATATTGCTAAGTGGAGGTGGGGGGGTGGCTCAGTGAAGAGTACCTTGTATTCAAGAATAAACTTAGGGGTATCCTCACTACGGCAGCTGCCCCCCGCCCCCCACCAAGTTCTTCTAGTTATTTATCTTAGAAGTGGATTAATTAGTTTCCATTCATTATCTGGTACTTAGTCATAAAGTGTTGTCACTCTCAATACATCATCCTTCAAAGTGCTCTGTATGTGTTCCTGATACTGCTGAGCAGTGTGAGCTCACTACAAGTCATGTGCACACACTTGGAAGTTAGTCTGCTAGAAATAACATTGTTCAAAAGCAGGTTTGCCAACCCTGTCAGAAGCATGTGCATATTCATGGAACAGAGCTCAGTGGTGTGCCCATTCATTTATTTATTCATTCATTCATTTATGTATTCTTCAAGCCTACTTTGACACAGAAATCAAGATAGAGCATACATGCATACACACACACACACACACAATGTACACACACAATCATAGACACATGCACACGCACAATCCAACACCCATGCATGTTCATGCACATACACACAGGTACACACCACACACATGCACACATGCACACAGAACCTTTGTGTGTGCAAGTTCAGTCTGCTGTGCAGGATTTTAGGAAGACAGTGAGGGATGGTGGCAGATTCGAAGGTCAGTAATGAGTATCAGGTGGAAGAGGTCAGACAAGAATCTGTGCAGACTTTACTATTGATATAAAACCTGAAAACTGAGAGGAAATGGGGAAAGATGGGTAAAACTAGAAAATGTTAAGGGAGACAGCCCAGACTCAAAAAGACAAGTGTTACATATAATCTCTTGCAGGCAGACCATAGCTTCTAATTGTTCGGTATGTATATTTACATGGAGTGAATATAGTGTAGGCCATGGTACTGGCAAGGGACCCCATGAGAGGGGAAGAGGTGTAGTAGATTCCTGCTTTGGAGCCATTTCCCATTAGCTTGCCATTGCCTAGCTAGAGTTCCTGTGTCCTCATGGCACCTCCTCTAATGCCAACAACATAGCCACAGGTCACTCAGAAAACAGCAGAAATAAGCCGTGGCAGGTCACTGTTAACAAAGGTCCAGGCTGTATTTAGACTTTACCAGTTGTTGGTTATTTACATTAATAGTCCCTCTCCTGCCCCAGTGTCCAAACCAGGACACTCCACGGCATTCAGTTCCTTTGATCCAGGCAACTACATATAAAAACTCAATATGCCGCATAAGACGCTTCAGGCCTGGAGAGATGGGAAGAGAAAGAATTATTGCTATAAAAATAAAAATGTGTGTGTGTGTGTGTGTGTGTGTGTGTGTGTGTGTGTGCATGTGTCTGTCTGTGTCTCTCTGAGTGTGTGTTTATGTGTGAGTATGGACTATCTGTGACGTGTGTGAAAGTCAGAGGACAACCTCTGCTGTGGGACCTTTCCTTCTACCTAATTTTAGACAAGGTCATTGTGTTTTCCAGCTGCCCACTAGGCTAGCTGGCCCTCGAGCTTCTTGGGAACTCGTCGGCTCCCCTGTCCATCTCACCAATGGTTACACAATGATTACAGGCACTTCCGGTACACATTTGTCTCAGTTCTGATATTCAAGATCGGGTCCTCACTTTCAGCCACTGAGCCATCTGCTCAGCCCCAGACCTTCCTGCTGAAGTAGAAGATCTTCGTAGTAGAAGCCACTGGGATGTCAGGGTCTTTCCTTCATCCTCTCCCAAGATGAGTGGTTTCCACAAGGAAGGACAGGGCTGGAGTCTGACTGGGTGAGGCTTTTTTTTGATGAACAGCATTATTGGTCTGGCTGCCCACAGCTCTTACAAAGAATGACGCAGGTAAATGACTTCAAACCTCATGCACATGCAGCCCTTTGGTCCCCTAGCAATCCTTTGTTTGCTGGGGCAGAGGCTCCAGGAAGGTCATTATCTGGTGCACCTTAGGCTTTGTGAGCCAAACTAAATTTAACGGGAAAATTACCAAACACTTTCTAAGTTCCTTTCAAGAGTTTAGCCTACAAGTGTGAGCTTTGGTGTGGTTTGAAGGAAAAAAAATAAAAAGGAAAAAAAATACCAAAATGCAACTTTGATCTGCAGCAGGAATGTAATTTGGGAAAGTATGCAAAATTTCTGATGCCTGGATCTCCTTACCCTGACTCCCTTTGTAGACCTGACCTGTTGTGCTCTGAAGTCCCATGTAATTACTGTTGCCATGCTTGTTCTGATGTGCTCTGAAGCCATTCCCAAATGATGTCCTCGCTGGGGAGAGAGGACGATCGTGTCTGAGTTTGCACAGAGCTGGAATTTCTGGCAAGCAGTCATCTGTGGTGTTGAGCGTAGAGCAACTGAACATTACAGTGCTGTTTTAGATCTTTTTCTTAGTTAGGTGTGCCTTTAATTGTAGCACTTGGGAGGCAGAGGCAGGAGAGTCAGGAGTTCAAGGCTAATCTGGCTATAAGTGACACGTTATAAGAAAAACGGTAAAAGAAGAAATGGAATGAGGGAGGGAGGGGGGAAGAAAGGGGAGAAGGAAGGGAGGGAGAGAGGGAAGAAAAAGGAAGGGACAGGGAGGGAAGAAAAGGGAGGGGAGAAGGAGAAAGAGAAACATCTTGACAGGAGATTACCATCTTAGGAAAGAACACGGTACTTAGGGAGGGCTTGACTCAGAGTAGGACCCAATACCGGCATGTTCTGACATCAGGAGAACCGTTTGCCCTGATCAGTGAGTGTGGCTGTGGAAAGAGCACGAAATGCCGTGGACACCTGCTGGGAAAACAGAAAGCTCAGGTCATCGGTCTTGATGCTTTTGTGACACTAAGTAGATTCCTGTGAAAGAGTCTTGAGACTCATCACACACATTTGGTTGTAATGACTTCCTAAAACCATGGCAAAGGGTCTCATTAGTTACTGGTACATGAATATTTGCTGAATAAAGACCCTATCCTGGGCTATGGAGATGGCTCAGTGGGTAAAAGACTTGCATTTGGGTGCCCAAACTCAAGTAAACCCACATAAAAAGCCAGGGGCAGTGGTGTTTGCTTGCAATCTCAGAGATGGTGAGATGGGAGATCTTACCAAGCAGACCCATGAATGTTTGCCAGCAATGATCCCAGCCACCTTGATGGGATTCTAACCAATGAGAGAGCCTGTCTGAGACAGTAAGTAGAGGGTGCCTCAGGAGTTACATCTGAGATTGTTCTCTGGTCTAAACACACACACACACACCCACACACACCCCTCCCTCCTCTGCACTGCTCTGCCCTTGTTGCTACACTGCCCCATACCTGCCACTGTCTTCTGAGGCCAAGGTTCTTTTTAGCCATTGTGTTAGATTACTTTTGTCACTGGGACGAACATCTGAACGATCAACTGAAACAGAGGAAATACTTCCGTTATTACACAGTTTAGCCCGTGGTCATCTGGCTGCAGCCCTCTGGGCCTGTGGGGAAGCAGAGCACCATGGGGGAAGAGTGTGGCAGAGCAGAGTTGCCATCCTCGTGGCAGGTGGAGATGAGAATGACTACACAAGTGGGCTTCCTCCTCCTTCTCCTTTGGTGCCAGCGAGGCCATCAGCCCTGTGGATAGTGCCACCTGCGTTCAGGAAAGGCCTTCAGCTCTAAGTGAGTTATCTGTGGAAATATCATCTCAGACCTACCACAAGCATGCTTTGTTAATCTCATAGGAGTGCTTCAATGCAATCTAGTTGAGAATCAAGATCAACCAATCACGTCCATCAAGGACTGTCGTATGAACTGCCCCTCCAGCAGATGCCTGAGGAGCAGTATATTATTGCCCTCTCGAAAATGTCCGTCTATTGCTCGCAGATGTACTTGCCACTTTGTTATATAATTAACACGCAACCTCTGCTTCATATAGTGTTTGTGCCTTGAGCATCTGTTTACTTTACCATTCAAAAGCCCCCGTAGTACTCAGCCTGGTTCTTGGGACATAACAGTGGATAGCAAATAGTTCAGTAAATAGCACCTGGTATCTGTAGCCAAGTGTAGTCCGTGAAAGAAGAGGCCTGGCCTTGCTTATTATCACTTCATGAATAGTAGAAAGCCCTGGTAGGAAGTCTGATTGAATCCTAGTACTGTCATCGCAAAGACCACTTTATGGAGATCTTTTCTTTGACCTAATCAACCCTGATTAGCCTTCAACAGTGAGGGAGGGAAGTCAGGCAGGCGACCCAGAAAGGCAGAGAATCCCAAATCTCATTCCCTTCACATTGCTGTGAACTTATTAACTGGCCTAGGCTCCTGGTCAGCTTGCCTCTTCTCTCTCTCTCTGGGATCTAAGTATGGGGGACAGATGAAAAGTAACACCTTAAAAATTCAGAAGGGACCAAGAGCAGAAGGAAACAGTTTTCAGGGCAGAATTATCCTCTTCAGAGCTGGCATCATTTACATAATGTCTTGTCCATTTAATGATTTTCCCAGGGGAAAGCCACCTAGAGTTGCCACTAGTCCTTTTTGATTTCCTGGAAGTCAGGGAAGCCTCTTCCTTAAAGGCTTTGAGAAAGCCACGGCCCGGGAACAGCTGGGGTAACTTGAGACTTTGAACAAATATTTATAGTACTCAATATGTGGCCAGCCCCATGCCGGACACTGCATAACAGCTGAGCCGCTCAGCCTCCTTTCCAGAGACTCTGTAAACAAGAGGTTATCAACTGTGACTCTAGCAAGTAGTGACTGAGCCCAGAGTGTAAGTTGAAAGCACATTACTGAGATGATCTTTTCTTCTCTGATGAAATACCCCAGGATACTTCATATTATTGGTCATGTGAGTGACACTCCTGGAATTCTCATGGTAATAAAAGCTTATCTCCACAAATCACCAACTCTCTGACATTTCCCACTTCTTCATTCAGCTATATCCTGGTATCTGACCATTTTTCAGACTAAGGGCATTGGAAAATGGTATTGCCATTGCTATAATGGGAACTGTATAGGTTAGTTTTCAACTGTCACCTTGACACAACCTAGAGTCACCTGGGAAGATAGTCTTCATGAGGAATTATCTAGATCAGGTTGGATGTGAGCATGTCTGTGGGGGGATATGTTTTAATTGATAGTACCCAGGCCACTATGGGCAACAGCATTTCCTCGGCTGGTCACTGAGTTTTGTGAGAGTGAAGAAAGCTAGCAAGGAGGCAAACGTGTAGCATGGATGCATTTATCCTCTTTTCTCTTGACTGGGATTTGGTGTGACTAGCTGCGTGAGTTCCTGCCTTGACTTCCCTGAAATGACAGGCCGTGCACTGGAATTTTAAGTTGAAGTCTGATTTAGATTTAAGTCAGATACACCTGGTCCTCTCTCCCCTTGTTTTTTGTCCGGGTGTTTATTGCACAAACAGAAATGAAACCAGAACAGAAACTTAAAATGCTATAGTTATTCTAGCCAAAATACAGGGAGCTGCTGCGTTCTCATTTTCAGACGTCATATCTTCTGGAGGGCACTACCATGGTAGGGCATCCTGCCGTGATTCTGTCTGAGGTTGACAGTAAGAAAGCCCAAGTGTTCTGTGTGTGCACTGGTGACCTCCTTGTTTCAAGTCAGTCAACTGCACCTTAATGGGAACAATCAGGTGGCTAATCTGCATTTGGCAAGCCACGGTGATAGTAGCTCTTTAGTCATCTATAGACTGGAAGGCAGGAAGTGTGCTTAGACACTTTCTATATTATCCTCTTCCGGAAAATTCTTTACTATCCAATTGTCAAGGTTCCAAGTGAAATTTACATGTGAAAGAAGAGATAGGGCCTACCAAAGTGATATTAGATTCCTTGGTTTTGTTCTTTGTACCCCCAACGCACCTATGCTACCTCCAACTGGAGCAATTTTGTCTTCGTCTGTTTTGTGTTGTCTTTTTCTGTTGCTGTAATAAAACACCTGGAACTGTGTGCTGTATAGTGAGAAAAAAATGTATTTCTCATGGTTCTGCAAGTTGGGAAGCCCAAGAAAAGGAAGGCTGTGTTGCTTCCCCTTATGGCAGAAAAAGATAGGCAAGAGAGTGAAAGCATGGGGGAGGAGGGAGGGATTCAACTTCTCTATCAGAAGCTCACTCCCAGGGCGCCTAGCCCACTCCTGGCTTAACAGCACTGTTTATTGAGGGAAAAGCCTCCTGACCCAATCCCCTCTTTAAGGTCCCATTTATCAACACAGTTGCACTAAGAATTAAATCCCCAGCTCCTATTTGTAACAGAGACATACCAACTATAATGGGTGAGAAACCAAAGTGTCATGACTTTGGGGACCAGAAGGAAGGTTACATTCACCTAGTTGAGTCTTCATCTGCAGTTGGAATCTGCGGCGCAGCAGCCACACAGGCAGCGCTGGGCCATAGACTAGTCTGTGATGCTCTTGCTGACTGAGAGCTTGGTAACAAAAGACAATAGTCAGGTTTCAAGTGAACGTAAGCTACTAAAACAACACCCAGTGCATAATTAATATTTAATAAACAAATAGTCCTCTTTAATAAAACTAGCTGCTTTTTTCAGTTGCCCACTTAAAGTCTTGCTGGGCTAAGGGCTTAGCTGCATGACACGTCCTGACTTACATAGTTCACAGGAATTTCAAAGGGCAATCCCATGACTCCCATTTCACAGGTAAGGAAACCAGGGTTTAAGTGAGTTAGCCACGGTGTTCCTTTGGTTTATCCCTAGATTCCACCAATGACAGGATCCGTCCATGGCACTCGACTTACAGGACAACATGCTTTAGCACATAAGGCGGCTGAGTCTGAGAATCAAAGCTGGGTAGAGAACACGATGCCTTTCAAAAACCGAGTGAACTTTACCTGTGTCACTTACATTTTGTCTTATTTTTAGAAACATTTGGGACAAATACAAGAAAACTTTTGATATACTAGAATAGTAAGATATAATTAAGACCAGAAGACTAGAATCACAGAAATTATAGATCCAATTGAGAACTCTACTGACAAAATTAAAAATATACTATCCAGGGCTGGCGAAATGGCTCTTTGGCAAAGGAGCTCTCAGGTGAGTTTGCTCTCTGAGACCCACATGGTGAGAGGAGTGGTCTGATTTAGACAGAATCCAAGCCCAGGCTATCACATGCATTTCCGACTGACCAGCTGGAAAGCCAGGCTTTGCCCAACTCCCTCCTCAGGTTAGATCATTGGCTAGAGGATGTCAAAGAATTTAGGAAAATGAACTTCATATGGAGGACCTGTGTGCTGTGGAGGGAATCTACTCGGGGCCAGCCGGAGTGGAGGCATGAAGACAGTAGGGTGTAAGGAAAGCGGCACAGAGCGCCATGCCTTTTCTGGCAGGTCATCCTCCCTGCACCTCCTGCGCTTGAAAGCCCGGAAGATTTTTCATTTCTGCCCTCTGAAAACTTTTTTTGAGGGGGTGGCAGTTTTTCATCATATAAACTTGGCCATTGGGGATTATTTCAGCTTCCAATCCCACAGCCCTCAGTGAGGTCAGGGATGATAATAAGAGTTACAACCCTCCATCACTTGGTTGGTTCCCCTGGCAACTAGCCTCTAAGCCCTTAAAGCTTTCCAATAGTCACCTCATTGGCAGGGGTCCTGGAGTAGGCGACAGCTGCTTGCTACAAGTAACCAAACATGCTGTCCTTGCACCTTGATCGCTCTTACCACTTAGGAAACAGAGGGTTTTAGAAACTCAGTGCCAGGAATGGATGAGAACCAAATATAGGTTATTACTTATTTAACATGGTATATCACTTCTTATTTTAATATATATGTTTAGTATCATCACATAGCAGTTCTCAAAGAGACATACTGTCATCTGAAAGGATCTTCATTAGAGCTCCTGGCACCGAGGCAGATACTAAGGATGACATACAATGAGTGTGGACAGCAGAACTCTGCTGTTGTCTATAGAACCAGCCCATTCCTTTGAGACATGAAGGAGCTCTTTTTTGGGAGATCAGGCCTTTGAGCTGAGCTGGACTGAACAAGCCCTGGAAAAGGATGGATGAAAGATGCCGGGCACAACATGACTGAAGTGATGTATCTCTTTCTTTGAAATTGTGTTGTGCCTCAGTTTCCTATGTCTGTGGAGGGCCCACACTCTAGGTACCTAGTAGGAAGTGTAATGGCAAGGTGTTCTTGGGTAATGGCTGAGGAGCCTCAAGCAATTCCATTACCAATGTACAGAGCGAGTCTCCCTAGACACAGTCAGCTCCAAGCAAAAACAACACCACAGGGTTCTTCCTAAACTAATTTCACTTGTTTGCCCCAGTTAATATTAATAGGTCCGAGGCTACATGCGTCTACCTATCAAAGCATGCAGATAATGGCATCGTGGCATTTTCTAGTTGAAGTGGACCCTGGGTTCTTTCAGTCCAGTGGTCTCACTGGAGAGACAAGGAAATGGAGGTGAAGGAGAGCCAAGAGTGAAGTGCACAGAGCTATATCCAAAACCGGAAGCTATATCTTGAACCCGGAATCCCTGACAGCAGCCAGCCCCAAGGAAGACCGATCAGAGCTGTCTGCCATCCTCATCTTCTGAGCACCTCCCTAAGAAGCAGAGCGGGATAGAGAGGCCATTGAGCCAGCCAGTGAGAGAACTGGGATTTAAACTCCGGAGTGTCTCTGACCTCTCGCTCCATGAGCATTGCCTCCATCTCCTTGTGAAAGTGGATGCCTGGTCTTGTTCTGCAAAGGAAAAGGCAGGATAAAACAGTTTCTGCCGTGTTAGCAGCACTGTTCTCCTATTGAGTCAGCTTCAGCTTGAACTAGATCCCAGTGATGATGCCCTCTGACTCCAAACATGTTTACAGAACTCACCAAACCCACACCTTACTAGACTGTTGGAATAACTACATGAATAATAAAGAAACAAACCAACAAGTACAACCAGCCATGAGTATTTCTGAAAGATGGCCTCCAAGAATCCCGTGGATGCCAAAATCCTCAGGTTCTCAGGGCTCTTCTATAAATTAGAGTGTTGTCCACCAATGATAACCTGTGTGCCTTCCTTTCCTATGTTATCAGTTCCAGCTTGGTTTTTTTTTTGTTCCCAGTGCAATGTGGACATTGTGTAAACATGCATTATGTCATTTACCTAGTGTTTAGGGAGTGATGACAGGAGTCTTTATCAATACAGATGGATGTGTTTCCAAATAGTTTTCCAACTGCAGTTCATTGAACCTCCAGGCATAGAACCCTTGAGTATAGAACTGGTGGACTCAGGGTCCTACTGCCTGTAGCTCCAAGCCTGGCCCTGGGAGGATCCAGCAAACTTTGCTCTCCTATAGTACTCTCCTATAGTCTTTGTCCTTGCTGATAGACTCCATGTTAAGTCCATCTGTGTCTTTAAAGGACACCAGTCACCCAGAATTCCATGCATTTGGCATGTAGAATGATAGTTACTTACCATAGCACCTCCACTGATAAAGTAAGTCAGCTTTCGGGGCTCATTTCCATTCCTCATCAGCTAGCTGACACCCCCATTTTCACCTACATGGAACCTCCTGGGCACAGGACAAATAAATCACATTTCCAGTAGTCCCAGGATAGGTTGGCTTTGATGAAAACAACAACGACAAAAAAAACAGTGGGGTGGGGTGGCAACCTGAAGGACATTTGCTGTGTTGAGCTGTCACTAGGTCCCCACTGAAACCAAGAAAAATTACAGCCAATGAAACAACATTTTTCAAAACGTGACACTACCCTTAAATTTATCCTGAGAGAGACATGGGTTTGGAAAGTAATATTTGAGGGTACTCCATGCTTCAAACCCTCAGTATCATAAATGAATTGCATTATTAATTTATAATAGAATAATTGTTTTGTCTCAACAGTCATTTCCCTGGCCCTGACATTAATTTTCTTCTTCTTTTTAATCATCTCGAAATACTGGCACTTACAGTCCCCCCTCCACACTACCCGAACCTCTCCCCTCCTGCTGAAAAATACAGAAGTGATTCCGACTGGTTGGCGCATGGGAGCCGCTGCCTGTCCTTTGTGATAATAAAAGAAATGAAGACAAAAGCAGCTGATAGTGATTGAGGTTGACTCGCTGCCAGATACTACACTTGGAGTTTAGCTGGATTATTTCATTTCATCTCCCTGCAGTCCTGTGAGATATAGACCACTGTTATGCTTACTGTGCATATGAGGAAACTGAGGAAAGACCCATTTTCCAAAGCAAAGAAAAAGCCAGCACTGAGTGAGCTTCACAATCACAGGTTTTTATAATTCACTGAAACGTTTTGGAGTACTATTCCTTTTATATAATGTCAAAAGTAAACATTACCTTAAATGTCCCCTTATCTGAGTAATGAAGGGCAAAGAAAAATATGAAATACCTTTTTGAGATTAAACATATGTCTTTGAAGAGGAATGCTTTGTGTATAGTATGTGTGTACCTCTGTGTGTGTGTGTGTGTGTGTGTGTGTGTGTGTGTGTGTGTGTGCAGTGTATGCGTACCTAGTATATATGCACATGTGTGGGTGTATTCAATTTTGCCACAGGAGGATGTCAAATGTCTTACTCTATCACTCTCTATCATGTTCCCTTCAGAAAAGGTCTCTCTGGAATCTGGAGCCAGCAAGCCCCAGTCATCCTCATGCCTCGGATCCCCACAGCACTGGGGTCACAGGGCTGTTTGCATGTGGCCACATCTGGCTTTTGATGTGAGTGCTGGAGATTCAAACTGACCTCCTCATGCTTGTGTGGCACGTGATTACCCACCTCCCCAACCCCACGTTTTTTTCTTAATTTTAATCATCAGTCCAGTTAGACTCCTGGTCCTCCTTAGGCTGTTACGCTTATTCTGCCATAACATATGTGGCTATTATGATCGTCCTGCTTCAGGAAGATCAGATCACCTGGTGCCAAGCCCAGCTCTGCCTCTCTTGTGCCACACTGAGATGCTCACTTCGTCTCTCAGACCGTCAGTTGTAAAACATGGGTCCTAAGAGGCCAGTATTCACAGGGATGGATTGATCCCAGCACAGAGACAAAGAACTGCTTACACACTGACCCGAAGACAGTAAGGAAAAGCAGCTTGGTGGGATGCCCAGGATTCGATACACAAAGACTTCATCTTGCTCTCAACCTGTCGGAAGGAAGCCCCAGGTAATTGGACAGCAGAGGGGGAAAGGCCTACATGAAGCCTAATGATAACAATAACCAAAAAACAGGCCGTCGTGAAGCACCGTGGCACCAAAAGCTCGTTAAGATCTGTGTCCCAGCTATCATCCTCCTAATTGAACAGTTACACAAATAGACGTATGGTACGATCGTGACTCTAATTAAGGCTCCGACCTCAGAATCTAGTAAAAGCCTGTGCAGTTCTCCCTCTCCCTTTAAATAGCTGCTTTGGGAGAGCTCTAGGGAAGCATGCTGGCCCGCTAGGACTTACTGGACCAGTGGGGAATCACGTACCATTGTTTCTTCATGTTTCTTTTGCAGTATGCATCCCCCTGACTGCGTCTGTCTTTTAGGCTCTGGGATGGGGATGGTTTGGTAAAGGGATGTGGTGGACCGCTATACTGGCATCTGCCATGCTGCCATAACCCCTTTTCTGCTGTGTCCTCCACCATCACCTTGGCCCACAATGCTCTGGGTCTGACAGTGCTGGCTGCTGTTCCTGAGCTAAGTTCTCTCCCTCTTGGCTACATGGCTTCCTTGATGATTAACGAAATGAAATATTTAGGGGCTGAGAGGGTGGCTTCCTCACTAAAGTACTTGCTTTCCAAGCATGAGGACCTACGTTTAATACACAGAACCTATAGTGAGGTACATTCCTTGCCTGTATATACACATGCATCCCAGCACTAGGAGGGCAGAGGCAGGTGGATTTCATGGGGCTCTTGAGTCAAGCAGCCTAGCTCACTTGACTAGTTCCAGGCCGGTGAGAGACTCTGTCTGAGAGAAAGGTAGACAGCAACTGAAAAGCATCATTGGAGTTTGTCTTCTGGCCTTTGCCCACATGCATGTGGTCATATGTGTGCACAAGTCTTCACACGTGTGAATCTTCACACACATGAAAATCCTTGCACACATATCCAAGCAATGAAGTCTTTTCCTGGCCCGTATATACAAGTGCATATCCGTATAATCTCCAAGCTGAGAATTCTAGCAGACAAACAGTTCTGAGTTGCTCTGAGCTCTTTGTCTTTCCTGTTGCCTTGACCTTCACAGAGAAGGGGATGCTGTTGCCCACAGGAGGTAACCTTGGGAGGAGGAGTGAAAAATATCAAAGGTTGCCTTTGAATAATGGAGAGTCCAGTGGGTTCGAGGAATTCTAAGGCGCGGGGTGAAAGCAGTCAAATGTTTGTACACAGCATACAGTCAGAGTGCCCGCGTCCTAGCACATGCTGGTCCCCTTGATGCTAATGGAGTCACGATATTCATCAGCAGGAGCCCAGATAAAAACCCCCAGTGCATATAATTTGAACTTGCAGTTGACCACCTCCATGAATTCTTTTTCCTTCCTTCCTAAACAAAGGGCCTATTTTGAGGAGAGTTCGACACGGGTACCGAGAAGAGCCTGGTGACCTGGAATTCCTTTAGATCCCCTGTCCCCTCACATCTGCGTGGCACAGCTTTCTGCGGGGGGACTCTTAGATGGAAGAGAACCCAGCACACCAGGAGACTGAAAGTCACATTACATAAAGAAAAAGTCAGCTTAGAGAGAGGCCTCCTCCCCTCTTGGAATTTCAAAAAAGTATTTTTAACACTTGAAAGGTGAAAATGGTAGCCTTCTGTTGGACCCAGAGCATGAGCCATAGAAGAGTCCTCATCTCAACTCCACATACCTAACCTGTCCCCTGATGAGCTCTGACAACCTCCAGAATTACTAAGAAACCAGTGGGCAGAACATTTACAGAAGTGTACTGAAAACTAGAAGGCATCCTACCAGTGTAAGGAGGTGGGTATGCAAACGCACCCAGATCCTGCTGGTGGGATTTGATTTACAGAAATCCCGAGAGCTGTGACTGACACTAAACCACCTGGCTATCTTGCTTACTTACTAGATAGGTGCACTTTATCAGCTGTGATCTGCATGGGATTCCCTTGTGCATTCTCTAATCCAATAAGGATGTGCAGGGGAATGATATCTCTAGGGTCTGGTCTCATTGTTGACATCCTCAGTAACAGCCAGGAGTCTTTTTCAGAGATGAGACTGAGACATGATCCATAAAGGTCCCTCTACAGTATATTAAAGGACTTCTCTCATCATGTTTCTGGTTGATGTGACTGTCAGTTCCTGCTGGGACCCCAGAGGCTCAAGGACATACATTCTAGCCACAGTAGCGGGTGATTAAATGTTTTAAAAGGTGATGAGGGAAAATAATAGGAATTCACCCTGAATCCTCACTGCCCAATACTTCTCCTAGCACACAGTAAGTGCCCTGAAAGTGTGAGGAAAAAAGTGAGGGAAAAGGGAAAACCACCCCTACAGTAAAGTGGTTGAAGACATGTGGAGCAGGTGTTTCAAGATTTGACCCTCAAGGGGCTTTAGAGATGCTAAAGTAGAATGGTTATCACTTTCCTAAGGACATGGATTTGGTTCCCAGCACCCATCCCAAACAGCTCACAGCCTTCTGTAACTCCAGCTCCAAGGGATTCAATGCTCTCTTCTGACCTGCACACATGTGGCAACACACTCACATAGACACACACACACACACACACACACACACACACACACACACACACACACACAGACAGAGAGAGAGAGAGACACAGAGAGACAGAGAGAGAGAGACAGAGAGAGAGACAGAGAAACAAATAAATAAAAAAAATTCTTAAAACAATGGTTCTTAGATAAAGCCTGCTGACTGTAATCCCAGTACTTGGGAGGTAGAGGAAGAAAAGAACAGGGGTTCAAATCCACTCTCAGTAAGATAGCAAGTTCCGGGTCACACAGGGCTTAGAAGGGACTGCAGGGATTTATTCTTAGACAATACTGGAATGAAGAGCAGACACTAGTTCACATCACAGCTCAGAGAATTTCATACCTAACATGTGAGGTCTGAAAACTGAATGTAGGAATAAAATGAAAACTAAAATAAATGGACAAGAGTGGAAGGTTTCCGAACACGATATCAGCAAAGTTCAGTCCCAAACCATCACATCGTGAGCCTAAGGCTCCTCCGTCAGAGCTCACGGTGTTCCCTTGACCTCACTGCAGCCTTGCCTCCCATGCTGCTCCTCTCATCACACCAGGCAACGTCAGCATGCACCGCTGAAACCCCTCAGCTCAGATTCAAGGCTTCTGCAGGTCACGAATTGGCAGGCTGGCACTCTGCAGAGTCCTCTGCCCTAGAGTAACTGAAGGATTGAATTGCAGAAAGCCAAGATTGTAATATTTTCCTATCTTTTTTCCTCAGCAAAGAAGTATCAGATTAAATACATCTTTGGACTGCATTGGATTAGAATGTTTGATTTTAAAAACTGCTGTTTGGATTGCTGACTTGAGTTTCATTAAAAAAAAAATTATTGAGTGAAGTTGAGCTTGAGACTAGGACAGACTTTCCCACAGTTTTGAAATGGGCATGAACATCCTTTTTTGCCATTTTCTACTACGATTTTAAGAGGAGGGATGCTCTCAGCATTTGATTATGAAATCAAAACAATGATCACTTCTGAAATGCACTGAAGATACTCTGCCCTGCAGCATCAGATATTCAGCAGCCAGGATTTAATTCTTTGTGAAAAAACAAACACATTCATCTCACTAGTATGAAAATTAGATTTCATCCTTAATAAACAGTATACTTTTGTATGAATGAAGGAATTACTTTTAGAATAAGCTTATAATTTAGTCTCTGTAAATGTTTGGTTTGTATACCTATTTTATAGTCCCATATATCCAGGGTTTTGTAACAGTTCCTCGGATACAAAGGAGTGACGAGTGGGAAAAGTTTTAAGACCCTCCCCACAGCTGATCATGATAGACTAAGGGTTTTGCTTTCTTTTCCCCCATGGGTTTCAATGATAGCCCCAGACCTCTCCGGGCTATGACTGTGGGTGGCTGTTTCATAGCTGAGCTGCAGTCCTCTGGAGCAGAACCAGCGCTCAGGCTATGGCTCGCTCTCATACGCTAGCAAAGAACCTAGCCGTTATATGGACGAGTGAGAAGGTTCAGTGGGTGAAGGCTGCTAATGCTGACTCGAGTTTCATCCCTGGAATCCACATGGTGGAAGAAGAGAACCAACTCCCAAGAATTGTCTGGCTTCCTCCACCATTCACACACAACAAACAAACAAATAAAATGAATGTTTTAAAGAGGTCAGCCATCTTAATGGGATAGCACACTTCATACATATTTATGCTGAACGCGAGGACACTACCCTGTATCTTCTTCATCCAGAAGTCTGACTGACCCGCTCTGTTGCTGGAAGATGAGGATTGTTCCAGCCTCAAGAGAGTCAGCTTTCTCCTAACCTTTGGTCTTAGTGTGCACACTTAGACTTTTCATTGATGAGCAAAGTGTATGCCTGCTGTTACAGAAATGACTGTGCTCTCTTGGTTGTTGACCAAGAATGGTTCTGTGACCACTGAGGACCATCATCAGGCTTAGAATGGTTTGAGCACAGATTGCTTTTTCTGTCCCTGTCAGAAGGCTTGGTGGTTATGAGAACTCTTCTCCCCACCTCTCTCTCCAGATCACTGAATTTACAAAACTAAGCTGGTACACTCAAGAGGAAAGACTTGAGACATTTCTAGTCTTGCCAAGTTCCCACAAGGGCCAACCCATTTGGATGAAACACCCTCGGGTGCCTTGGCACAGCCAGTTCTGTTCCAGGTCTAGCTGAGGTTTCTTTGAAAGTATAGGTGTGGGTGGCAGGTACTTGGAAACAGACTCTTGAGCTATGGGGACTTCATGCCAGGAATCCATGACATGGCTAAGGACAGAACTGTGTCATTGTGTTTTCTCAAGTGTCATCCTGTCCAGGAGGAGAAGCAGATTCAACAGAAGCCACTGGACTGACTAGGTGAAAGCACACAAATATTAATTATGTTCTCCTACCCCACCCTGTTCCAGAGAGGTACAATGTGTATGTGTCTGTGTGTGCATTCATGTTCATGTTCAAGGTGCATGTGCACTAGAGTGTCATTCCTCAGGTCCCTTCCACTTTTTATCTGGGACAGCATCTCTCAAGGGCCTGTAACTTCACCAAGTGTACTAGGCTAGCTGGCCAGGGATATCTAGAGATCCACCTGCCTCTGCCTGCTTTCCTATAAGCAACAAGATCACAAATGTGCACCATCACACTCGACCTTTTGTGTGCGACCCAAGCTCAGGTCCTCACACTTGTGAGGCAAATGCTTTCCTGGATGAATCCCCTTCCCAGACCAGAGAGAGGCTTACACATCTATGAAGCCATAAATCACCCAGGAATCTTATCCCATGGAAAGTCCAATATCTTAGATCTGGAGTTACCTTGAGATTCTGTGGCTGTCACAAGGTCCCTGTGGTGCTGACACTGGTGGCTATAACCACATTCTGAGCAACAAGACCCCAGGGCCAAAACTGTGTGCACGGTGTAATTAACATAAGGTGAACTGATGAGAAAGAACTCATCATCCGTAAAAGACAGACACACGGACAGTAGCCCCTCCACAGGGGCTCACAGTGAGACCGAGAGAAGGTGAACCTGGGGAGGGTCCTGGGACAGGTCCTAGAGATGAGAAGCAGGTGAGAAGGGAGGAAGGGAAAAAAGAATGTCTCAGGCAGAATACAGAGCCTAGATAAAGAAAGAACACACACGATCTGAGTATCTTCCTTGTGGGAGCAGATGCCGGACAAATCACCCGTTCATCCCCAAGCCCCCAGAACAAAGATAATAATGAATCACAGGGAAGCCCAGCACATTCCTGTGGCAATAAGCAATCGCCCCCATCTGAGGGCACTGGGCCTTCTTTCTGCTGTGCAATGTAATTAGAGCGTTGGAAACGGTACTGTGGCGGTGCTCTGTGATGAAGGCATCAGGAGCCAAAATCCAGGAAGCGTCATGCTCTCATATTGGCTCTTCTTAGAGTCCCGTCTTTTGTTTCTGACACATTGACCAGAGTGGGGTTTGGGCTTCTGCTTTGCATTTTTCCCATTGTGTATTTTCTCTCCTTAATGAATCTAAAACCCAGAATGAACAGAATGAACCCAGGAAGGTGGTCAGTCTTCCCCCAGGTTCCTTCCTTTCCTGTGTTACTTCATCCTGTTCTGTTGTCCCTTCTACCCAGAGATGAGATACTCACCAGTCGAAAGGCCCAGAACAGGCCTTCCTGTGAGTACCAGCTTGCTGAGAAATTGGCCTGGGTCTCACCCTGCACCCATCTTAGTCAGCTTTTCAGGCAGGTCCTTGCATTTGGTCCCCCTTTGCAAATGGAACAACTGAGGCCCAGAGAACTCCAGCAAGGCTGTAGACTCCCCATAGTGACATTTGGCAGTGACCAGTAGCCGGCTCAGCAGAGGCTTCAACCTAGACTTCCAAGAAGCAGCTGAGGCCCCATAGGTGAAGCAGATTCCTCGGGTCAGTGAATTCTAAACTTGGGATGCAAACCCAGTGTGTCTGGTCTCAGAGGCCTTGTCCACCCTCCTGTTCCATTCCTCCTGTAGGCTGTTTACTCGTTTGTGAAGCAGAGGTGAGGATCTGTGATCTGCCACATCTCCTCCCAGCTCTAATGGTCTGGATGCAGCGACTTTGCCCCAGAAACCCAAGCGGTTTGCTTCTAGCATCTATGCAGTGCTCGCCATTGGGTTTAATGACATTGAACCCCATGTTGTACTGTAGCCGTCAATGTCCTGTTCAAGGTAATTGAGTTTCTTCCACCACAGTAGGGTTAGCTGGGTGAGGGCACCTATGTGCCATTCTGTAGGGCATGTGCACAGCCAGGTGAGCCATGTAACTCAGCTACAGGCTACCGTGTTTTATCTTGATGCCAATTCTGCTGTTTGTACTGGAACAACACCAGATCCCTAGACACTGACATGTAACCTTTGGCTGAATGTATTTTTCTGGCTGTGTGCCAAAGCCAGACACCTTGTGCCGAGGAGTTTTGAAGGTGAAGAGCACAGAGATTCATGTGTGACACATTAGAGTTGTCTCAGGTGTCTGTGGGGCAGTGTTTCAGGACCCCCACCATACCAACATCTGAGGATGCTCAAATCTCTTGTATCAGTTGGTCCAGTAACCACGTAAAACTTATGCATATATCCTTAATAATTTAAATCATCTGCAAGATGACTTACAATACTTCATGTAATGCAAATGCTATTCAAATAGTTATACTGTGTTGGCTTAGGGAATAATAACAAGATAAAATGTCTGTACATGTTCAAAACACAATGTTTTAAGTAATGTGAATAGTTCACTGACTCAGATGTGCAACCCACATGTATGGAGGCTGCTATATTTTCTTCTGGGACGCATCACCTGAGATAAGTTCCTTCTCTATGGTAGCTTCCCCTCTGGAATACCTCCCCCTATGGCCTAAATATCCACTCCTTATCTCTCTCCAAGCTTTAGAAAATGCTATGTGACCTAGGATACATTCCGTGACTTCACATGTCCATGGCATCACATGTCTGTGGCATCACATGTCTACACTCATGCTTTGCTCATTTGTCTCTCAATTTCTTCTGTTCATGGCCCTGTCCCGCCATAATGATAGTGTCTCAATATTTCTCTAGCTGGTCCATTAAATTTGTAATTTCCTCAAAGGCTCTACCCATATATCATTCCTCCCCACTGAAAAGGCTTCTCAAAGAAGGGATGAACAGATCAAGCAGTGATGGAATTCTATTTACTGGGTCTCCTAGTTTCCTACCTATAAGTCAGGAGCAAAATTGTCTTCGTCTTCCTGCTATTCTCCATGCCTCCTCTTCCTTTTTCTTTCCTTTTTCTTTCGGTAGACTTGCTGAGAGCTTATCCACGTGCACAATGGCACCCCGATCTAACCTGCACCCAGAGCACATCCCCTTCTCCCTCTCTGTCTTTCGTCCTGCATTCTTAGACTGAACCAGGTTCTTCCAGCGGAAACACCATCTAGAATGGTGACTGTCCAGGAAGTAAGTGCCCTGGGGCTGGAAAAGAGCCGGTGCTTTCTCGCCTGTCCTTGTGAAGTAAACATACAGCTTCCAGGACCTGTTGGTCTTCAGGCTTAGCCCTCAGATCATCCAATTTTACACAGATTTTCAAGTCTGCATCAGGGACTTTCCTAAACTCTGATTTGTTTGTCCTGCTAATATTTAAATGATAACTAAAAACTCTTCTACTTCTTAAAAAAAAAAAAGCCATTGATTCTCTAAGTCAGTGGTGGGTGCCACCCACCCCTCAGGAAATTCTGCTAGGAGGTCTAACACCAGACCTCAAATCATATCGAGTGACTGGTCCAAGGGAGGCCTGTACAAAGAGGGTAGTGTTGAATGTCCCAGCTGAGGGAGAAGAAGGCCTTCAGTGGTAGGAGAGGCATTGGAAGGCTTTCCCCTCGAGAGGCAAAGTGTATGGTGACAATGAGAGCCTCAGGTGTATGCCCAGAAGGTGCTTTCTCATGGTATCTTATTTATCTGCTGACTTCAACATATTCCCAGTGTTAAGTGATGCTCCTCAGACCTATCAACAGCTGTGGCTGGTGAGGAATCCCAGTTACCATCTTAGTAATAGAGAGCTATCCAATGTTATTGCTGAAACTTATAACTCCCAAGCTTATTATCACAGTTACCAATTGACTAGATAAGGTATTGCCCCCAAAGCTGCCCTTGGTGTGGGCATAATTTAGCTTAGTGCAAGAGCGACTTTTGATTCGTTGGTTGGTTGGTTGGTTGGTTGGTTGGTTGGTATCTCTTTAAGATTTATTTCTGTTCTGTAACTAATGTGTAGGTGTATGTATCTTCATGTGGGTATGTGCACATGAGTGTAGATGTCCTCAGAGACCAGAGGCAACAGATTACCCTGGAGCTGGAATTATAGGCATTTGTGAGCCTTTCTCAACATGAGTGCTGGGACTGAACTCTGTGCCCCTGGAAGAACAGTACTGTCTCTAACCACTAAGCTATCTCTCAGCCCTGGTTGGTTGGTTTTTAAGGGAGGGTCCCTATGAGTAGTCCAGGTTGACTTTGAGTTTGCAATGTATCATCCTGCTTCAGGCTTCCAAAGACTGGATTACGGGCATGCAATGCCATGCTCAGATGTTTTTTGTTTTGTTGTAAAAATTTAAACAATAAGGCATAACACAGCCCACACGTGACCCCCAGAATCAGAAACAAATTCTCCCTGTACAATGGAAGACTCATAACAGAATCAAGTGAACTAAACTAAACATAACTGCCCCTGTATTTACCGTCAGCCTCCCTAATATGCAACTAAACCTGACCAGTTTGACCAGGTGGGATTCTTAACTTTCTTGGCAATGACCTCTTGCTGAATCTCACAGCAATCCCACAATCTGAAGCCCACTATTGGACAGCTTTGAGAAGAGAAGTAGGGGTCCCTACATGCCTAGGAAAAGGATCTTGCCTGTGCTCAGCATAGCTTCAGAGCCACAAAGAGCAGCAGCTTGGGTGAGTGAATCAGAAGTTCTGTAGGCGCCTATACGGTCTGTCTTGTGGTTTCCATATGACCATAAAAGGTGATTCTAAGCTTGAGCTGCCCTGCTAAACCGACTCGCTCTGGTTTACAACATGAAAAGCCAGGAGACATCTCACTCCTTTGACACAGGGTGCTCTGGGAGACTTAAAAGTCTACAGCTCCTCCACATCTTACCCCATAGCTGTGCCTAGCAGAGAGATAAGTGCAGTCTAATAAAGCAGACAGGGTCAAATGTGCCATCCTTGTGGTCAGCCACATAGAAAAAACACCATCTTCAGATGGCCCCGAGACTCCACGCCTGAGTCAGCCACTCTGAGGTATTGCATGATATTCAAATTACTACCCCCCTCATGCCCGGACCAGTCTATTGGGATCCGACATGGAACTGATGCTGCACTGGGTGATTCTCATTGTGGAAGTGTGACTGAGCTGTAGTCGGTTTCCTTTCTAGAGAAGGAAGCAAGTTGTCCCCATTTACTTTGTATTGTTATGATAAAGACCATGATCAAAAGCAACTCGGGGAGGAAAGGGTTTATTTGGCTTACACTTCCAAATCACAGTTCATCATTGAAGGCAGCCAAGACAAGAACTTAAGCAGGACAGGAAGCTGGAGGCAGGAGCGGAAGCAAAGGTCATAGAGGAGTGCTGCTGACTGGCTTGTTCTCCTACCTCACTCAGTTTACTTTCTTACACACCCAGGACCACCTGTCCTGGAATGGCACTGCCCACAGTGAGCTGGACCTTCCCACATCAGTCATCAATCAAGAAACTGCCCTCCATGCTTGCCTACCGGCCATCTGGTGGCGGCATTTTCTTATTTGAGGTTCCCTCATAGCCAACATGTGCATACTTTGAATTACCTTCATTATGTTTTTTAAATTTTATTTTATTTATTTATTTATTTTAGATTTTTTATGTGGATGGGTGGGTGATGTGTCTACATGTCTATCTGTGCCCTGTGTTCCTGGGGCCTGCAGAAGCCAGAAGAGGGTGTTGGATCCTCTGGAACTGGAGTTACAGATGGTTGTGAGCCACCATCTTGGTGCTGGGAATGCAACCCAGGCCCTCTGGAAGAACAGTTGGTAGTCTTAACCACTGAGCCATCTCTCCATCCCCCTTTGTTACCTTTTTCTACTTTGCAGGTTTAAACATCAAATTCTCCATTACGTAAATAACTGGAAAATGTGAAATGGCTGTAGCATGTTTGGAGGAACTGATATAGCCTAATGTTCCAGCGTTTTTTAGGAATAATCATCTTAAGTGTTTGTTATTTATGTGTTTCTGTTGCTAGGAAGCTTAGCTGATTTGTTATAAGTTGCTAATTTTGTTCCTGATACCCACCCAAGGCCATCTTCAGCCATATGTTTATGCATGTGTGGTAGGTCTTGTTTTTTGTTTTGTTGGGGTTCTTTTTTGTAATGTTTGATGTGTCATCCCACCTAAACTGTTTTGTGTATAGCATTTTGTAAACTATAATTATCATCAACAGCAAGAAAAATCTTCTTTGAAAGTTTTTTAAAATTTAATTTCCTTACCATTGTGTGTGCATATGAGAGGAAGAGAAAGGATGCGTGTCGGGGGGCAAGACAGACAGACACACACAGAGCAAGCACTAGAGCGTGTGTGTGGAGGTCAGAGGACAATTTGGTAGAGTCAGTTCGCTCCTTCTATCTTTTTGTCTATTTCAGGGACCGAGATCAGGTCATCAGGCCTGGAGGCCGGTGGTCTTTACCCACCGAGTCATCCTGCCAGCCCGTCTTGAAAATTTTAAGGCAGAGTTGGAAATGTCTTGGAGTTGGAAATGGTAGAGATCATCTTAAAGTCTGTATTATTATTGGCTAATAATGTTATCCTTCAGGTTTGTATTTCTCTTTGACCTGATTCTTTGCAAACTACTTTTACATCTTTTCTCACACTTACTCTTCACTAGGACAATGTGAAGTAGGTATTAAAATCATTCCATTTCCTTGGGCCAGTGAAATAGCTCAGCAGATGAAGGCACTTGCTTGCATCAAGCCTGATGACCTGAGTTTGACACCCCAGAACTACATGGCAGAAGAGAAAACTAGCTCCCCAAAGTTGTCCTCTGATGACTACACATGCTCCATGCTCCGTAGACACACACACACACACACACACACACACACACACACACACACACACACACACACACACGTGAATCAATAACTCTAACTTAAAGCCATTACATTCCAAAAGCACAAACAACTGTGGACTCATACACACGAGCGAGAACTGAGCTTTAAACACAGGTCTGGCTTGATATGCACTTTTATTCTCAGTCTTTTTTACGTTGAAACTGGAATTCAATGGCAGAGATAAGAGAGTGGTTACCCTTGCTGGGACATGATGATTGGAAGATTCATGTAATCACATGGCTAGTTCCCCACGATTTTAAATCAGTGCCGGCCTAGGTGTATTGTGAACCCAGTTTCAGACACAAGGTGCTGTCCTGAGATGTTTTAATCACCACTTTCTCCTTTCTCTTTGATGTCTTCTTGTTGGCGACAGTCTAGCCATTTTGTTACATACCCAATTAAGTAAGCCGTCTTGTAGTCTTTTGTAAACTATGGAAACTTCTCGATTCATGCTTGTGACTCTGCTTCGTGGAGCCGACAGGAGAGATGGTGGAAAAGGTTACAGTTCCTTGGTTTCTCTATTATCATTCTCCACCAAGAACTTGTCACCAATTTGGGTGTCACAGTGACAGTCATTCTGAGGCCTCATGAAAGCCTACATACTCCCCAGTCATACAGACAGCCCCTGACCTTTGCAACTGGGGATAATGACCAAGGCTGTAACACAGTGACCTTTAGGCCAAGAGTGGGTGGCAGCACTTTCTTTTCTGTGACAGTCATTCGGCTTTGCCTCTGTCTATATTTTTAATTGGAAGCGAGTGTGTGGTGTGAGTCTTCCTGGTTATCCCCCACCCAGAACTCCTGAGTAGAAAGGTTGTGTGTGGCTGGCTCTCGTCATAAAAGAATGCTCTCCACGCTAAGCTGGGGGTCATTATTAATTGCCACAGTTACAGACACAAAGGATATGACTGGATACCTTCGGGGGAAATGCTGCTAGCAGAAGCGAGCCTTTGTCCTACCTGGCCCATGGTGTGTTTTATTGCTGTGTAAATGGAACCACAGCCCTGGAAGCCATTTCTTCCACTCCCATTTTGGGTTTGTGATATAACTTGCTACAGACTCACCCAGCATTCTTCATTCCCTTCCCTGCTGTTGACAGGGCTAGCCTGTTCCAAAGATGCAGACAGAGATAGCCAATATCCAAATATGGAACATCCAGAGATATTTCATAAGCAGTCACTGTACGCTGGCCTCTGCCGTAGGTGCCTTTCATACTGTTTTAATTAATTCTCACAACAAACCTCCAAAGTCAACCTTATAATCATTTCCCAGATCCAGGGTCAGGGTCAGGTGTCATACCTAGCTATTGAGTAGGAAGCCAGGTTACTAATGTTAACCATACAACACCACATAGAGAAGGGTAAGGAGACTCCTGGAACCCCAAACACTGATTACAGTTAGCCTGAATCACTCACTTCACAGGGCAAGAAACACAATGGGTATCCAGTGGGTTGCTCTTGAACACAGCTCTCTGCTGGCTGTATCATACAGGGTCATCAAAGGGAGATACAAACAATGGTGTGGTCAGGGCAGGTGTCCCTCTGGACAGGCCCTGACAGGGGTTGGGAAATCACCACAACACCACTGCTTGTTCCTCCGCTCACTCAGGAAACTATCTGTACTGTGAGTGCTCAGGGGGAGGCTTTCCAAGGAGTGTGGTAGTCACATCCTGGCCCTGAGGGAGCTGAGGCCTCATCATGAGGCACTTCCTTCTTCCTCAGAATAGCCTAATGGTCCAGGAGGAACATTCTCAGAACTTGCACCCATTTGGCGGGGAGATTGTGTTAACAAAAGCAAGAGGGAAGAAAATGATTGTAGCAAAATAAATACACTGTACATGTGTATACACCACACACACACACACACACACACACACACACACACACACACACACACACACACACTACAGTAAACCCAAGCCACCCAATTGTTCTTAATAAAAGGGAGTTTGCAGCATGCCAGTATTTACTCCCTTCCCATACTCAATATTGGTTTATATTTTCAGAAAACCCAGAGTAGGAGATGATGGTTTTCTCTTTAAATCGTGTGACTTGGTGATCCTGAGATCCAACTTTCAGATGTTCTGATCTGTAACCTAGAACACCACAGTACCCCAGGTACCCCTGCTCCAAGTCTGGGGCTGCCAAGTGCTCAGCTAAGCCTTTTACACATGTGGCTGAGGACCACGATGTGCTGGCAGGATAGAGTAATCAGGCCTTCCTCCCAGGGGGTCGAACGGAACCTCATCTCCAAGACAGCATCATTGGCACCTAAGATTGTTAAAGAGACCAACAGAAAGCCACGGTCTTGGAAGAACACTGTGCATTTATCTTCCACCAACCTGAACTCCAGTTTGTGCTCGTACGTTGCTATGTAACTATGCCAAGGGTTATGCGTGGTTTTAGGCTTGTGTGTCTACCCACAATACTGTTTGCAATGATTCAGGCAGCGTGAGCAGGGATGCTCGGTCCACCTCGCAGAGTGCTTCACAAGGGCTCTGACAAGTACAATGTGGTGCTGCTTTTGTGTCCTCATCTCCACACCCACTCACTCAGCACCAGACTGAATGAGATGTGGTCGGGTGCTTTGTGTGAGGAGAAAAAAAATGAAAAATAATGGCCATTCAGATAAAATAAAGCTTTTTTTTTTTTTTTTTTGGTGCTTTTCAGAAAGCACTCTTGTTTCTATTGTTGTGGCTGTGTCCACATAATGGCTCAGCCTTGTCCTTCATTGAAACACACCCAGTGTGAGGAAAACATCTCACGGCACACACAAATGAATGTGCGCTCTTGAAGTGATCAACAGGGTAGCGTGGCCCTGAGAGGATATTGAACCAGGTATCTAGATGGCCTCCATGCTCAGAACAAGACAATGGACAGATGACTAGGGATGACAGGAAGTGACTTGCCGGGAAATTAGCCTTCCTTCTGCCTGGCAAAACCCCAAGCAGGGAAAAAGGGAAAAAAACCTAACACTATCGTCGCCATACCTGCTCACATGGATTGAGCGTGTTCTATGAGGCAGATATGTGGCTGAGCATCCTACATGTATCAGGTAATGGTCTCAAACCCCTCTGAGGATAGCATCATTGTTCCCATTTTAGACATAAGGGACCTAAACCCTAGAGAGGACAGATACCTCCCCCAACTCCATGTCACTCACCTAGGAAATGGTGGAAGCATCAGGAATTTTTTTTTTTTTTTTTTGGTTTTTCGAGACAGGGTTTCTCTGTGTAGTTTTGGTGCCTGTCCTGGATCTCGCTCTGTAGACCAGGCTGGCCTCGAACTCACAGAGATTTTCCTGGCTCTGCCTCACGAGTGCTGGGTAAAGGTGTGCACCTCTGCTGCCCGGCACATTAGGAATGTTAATAAAGGCCCATTCCCCGGCTCCTGAATAGCACAATGAAGTCTTGATGGCAACTCTTAGAATCTAAGAATTAAACCTCCCAGGCTTCCATGTTAGTGGAATAGCTTCTGGATGAGGAGGGAGGTATACTCTGAAGTTCATACCAAGTTTATTTACGGCTCATCTTTGCAGTGGGTTGATGGAAATTTGCATATGGTACCCAACCAGATGTATGAGAGGCAGAATGAGCAAAGACCACAGCCTGGACCTGGGATCAAAGAAGGCAGGCTGGTCACAGCTCCTCTGTATGCTCTTATGACCTCAGCTCTGAGCCATAATCCAGACTCTCTGAGGTGAGCAGTGTATTGGAAACCCTCAACATCCTCCTGGCCATCAGACCCTCTGCCTCTGCATTTCCCAAGGTATCCCCTCAGGCTAACTCCTGGCTAGTGGCTCTGCCCAGCTCAATGATAGGAAACCAAATGACAAGGGCCGTTGAGACCTCATCTCGCCGGTCCTGAAGAAACTGGTATCTTCTGTTTTCACCCACTCTCCTTGGGCCGTCTACAGCCTCCACTGAAATCTTCTAGTTCCATCTAAAACCCACAGCATCAGCAAGGATCTGCTGTGTGAGGAACTGTCCTCACTGCTGTGGCAAAATCCCCGACAGAACAACCTACGGATGGGAGAGTTTATTGTGGCTCACAGTCTGAGGGTATCGTCCATCTTGGCCGGGAAGGCACGGTGGCAGGAACATGAGTCAGCTGCTCATATCGCATGTGCAGTCAGAGGCAGAGAGAGATGAATGCTGTTATGTAGCTCACTCTCTCCCTTTTATTCAGTCCAGAACCTTTTCCCTCAGAATGGTACCCCCTCATTCATGGTGAGTCTTTCTTTCTCTGTTAAACTTTTCTGAAAGTATCCTCATAAACATATGTGTTTTCATAGTGATTCTAACCCTGTAAGTTGATGACGAAGACAAACCCTCACACTTGCTCTGCATATCTTTTTCTAACTCCACCTTCACTACAGTTGTCATGATGGTACCTTCGAATCCATCATCACAGGAGTGTCTACCCCCACAGACATGTGCAAAGCTCTTGCTGTCCTGAGAGCTGAGTTATCAACATCTTGCTGCTACAGACCCAGTCCCACCACTCTTTGGACCTCACACTGGCCTCCTTTGTATCATATACTCATGCTTGTCTGTCTGTGTTGGCTATAAAAGGATGATCATATTCTTTATGTGTGCCTGTGTGTGTGTGCATGTATACACAATTGTATGTGAGGTACATCACTTGTGTGTGTATTTGTGGAAGCCAGAGACCCATGTCATGTATCTTCCTCTATCGTTCTCTCCCTTATTTTTTGAGACAGAATCTCTCACTGGACCTGACGCTCACTGTTTTGGTGAAGTCAGCTGGCCATTGACCCTGGGGATCTACCTATCTCTGCCCCTCTAACACTAGGATTCAGGTGTCCACCGCCATGCCTGGTGTTTGACATGGGTGCTGAAGATCTAAACTCAGGTCTAAACCCCCTGAACCATCTTCCCAGCTCTCAATTTCTTTTGATCTCAGCAGCACCCTCAGGACACACCATATACAATAAGTGTTCTGGTTTCTGTCTGTAGTTTTCAGGTGATTTCCAATTAGAGCAAAACGAATCTTTCAAGTAGCCAATCTCATCTGTCCATCCATGCAGTCACTTATTCAGACAAATATGCAGTGACTGTGTCAAGTAATGAAACAGAGTGCAGAGAGACACACAACTGAGGAGGCTTCCACGTCGGGAAGCTTACATTCTGATCAGGGGACACATAAAATAATCATTTACACAAGCAAACCGATTAGATGCGGTATGGTACAGAACAGGCTGTAAAAGGAGCAACTGAAGAGTGTGGATAGAGTGTGGACAGAATGATTCACATTCAGATTAGGAGATATATTATCTCCCTCTATTACTACAAGAAATTACCTCAAATGTCTGGCCTAGAAGCCTTGTATATTATCTTACAGTTCTGCAGATCCAGAGTCTAAAGTGGATGGACAGGACTTCTCGGGCTCCAGGGAAGATTTTATGCCCTTGACTTTTCTATTTTGGAGGGCACCTGAATGCCTTGGTTTTGTGGCTCTGCATTTCTCCAACTTCTGTTTTGTTGTGACATCTCTGTCCCTGGTTCTGATTCTCCTGACCCCCCCCCCCTTCTTTTTCCTGTGGGCTCACTTTTATGATCAGGGATAGTCTTCACATCTCCAAATACTGACTCATTCTTGGAAAGTTCCTTCCTCCACGTAAGACCACATAGTCACAGCTTCCAAGGACTGGGAAGTAGTCCTCTTTGGGGTGGCATTGTTCTGCCCATCATGGAAGGTAATGGGAGGCTTCATGGAAAAGATGACATTGGAAATGAAATCTAAATGAGGAAAATGGTCTAGAAAATGCTGGGCCTGGAAAAGTCTAAAGGTTCTGGGGAGAGGAAGCGTGACTAAAGTGAGTGAGCAGAGGGGGTGAAGATGAGAAAGGACCCACAGAGTTCAGGAGCCACAGGAGGTGTAGACATTTCATGCTCAGTGTGTGGGATGCTCAGAGACATCCAGAGTTGTGTTTTCCCTGAATTATCCATACTGGGATAGAAGTGGTTTTTTCTGGTAATTTTCTGATCACTGTGTAGTCCGTACTGTCTAGTCAAAGCATAATGTAAGCTACTTGTAAGATAGATGATAGATTACATAGATAGATAAACAGATGGATAGACAGACAGATAGATGATAGATAGGTAAATAGATAGATAGATGATAGATAAATGGATGATTATAGATGATAGATAGATAGATAGATAGATAGATAGATAGATAGATAGATAGAAAGGTAGATAGATGATAGACATATCAGTTGATTCATAGATGTACAGATGTTCTGGCAACTGCATTGTAAGAAACTAAGCAGGCAGTGTAAGTCTCAATGAACTGTTTTCCTTAACTCAGTGTATCTAAATGTTCTAGGAGACTGGGGGCATAGTTCAATTGGTAGAATGCCTGCCTGGCATGCACAAAGCCATTTGTTCATAAACCAGACATGGTGACATATGTCTGTAATCTCATCATTTGGGGGTTTGCAGCAGAAAGATCAGAAATTTAAAGTCATCCTTATCTACATAACAAGTTTAAGGGGAGCCTGGGCTGCATGAGACCCTGTCTCAAAAAAACAATAAATGGAAAGATAGATGGTTGATTGGGAGGTAGATAAATTATAGATAAGTAGTAGATAGATAGATAGATAATAGACAGATCAATCAATTAATAGATGTATAGATGTTCTGGTAACTACATTTTAAGAAGCTAAACAGGTGGTATAAGTCTCAATGAACTATTTTCCTTAACCCAATGTATCTGAATTGTATTCATTTATACGTATGTTCAATATGGAACAACTTTTAAAAAGATATTTTACCTTATTTTGTTAATATCATCAGCACATTTTAACACCATCTAAAGCACACTTTAGTCTGAACTAGCCCTCACCTGCTCAATAGTCATATGTTCATGGTAGCTACTTTTCTGAACACCACACATCTAGACCCTGTTCTCTGCATCCTGTAAAAAAATCTATTCAAGAAGGTGTTTGAAGAAGCTATGGGCAGTGAAGTATCCCAGGGAATATGGGCCATCTGCCCCCATCATTAGCCACTGTCCCAGGCGCTCTGACTTAGGTCACAGGAAATAGAAAATGAATAGACAGATTTAAGAAAGGCTGTCTCCTGCCAAGGTGAACAGGGCTCTATTCCCAACCCTGGCCAGACAGACCCTTGCTTTGGAATATCAAAACAAACAAACAAACCACTATCTTTGTCCTTTTAATGGATCTTTATGTTCACCTCTGTCTTTTACAGTTTAATTCTCCTAAGGGAGTTCTGGCCATAGCCTGACTTTCCCAATTTTTGTAGTTAAGACAATTTATTCAGGTCATTATACTAATATAACTGAAGACCGTGAAACAATGAGAGGGTACCAGTTGCAGAGTAAGAAGTATCTTCTGGCGGATATATATATATATCCTTGTACCCACACTTTCTTAAGCTCTTGCTGTGACCCTAATATTAAGCACAGAGTTTAGTCCCAGAAGCTCAGCGCCAAGAGAACATCATGTACGTCCATTCTGATTTCACAGTAATATTAGAAGAGCTTATGAAATAGAAAATAAAGATCTGAATTTAGGTCATAGTGGTTTACATAAAGGCTATTTTATGAGAAGTATATTCAGTACTGTACAAGGCAATAAAAACAACATCAGGTTTATTAGAATATCCTATATGGAGGCAGCCTGATCTTGGCAACATGTGTGCCTTCCGGAAGAAAGCCTAGCACTGAGATTCCTTCAGATAATGGATTAGAGGGACTGGTGTCTCGGCCCTGACATCAAGCCAGTACTGTCAAAAGGCAGCTTGGACTATATAGATGGCTCACTCTGTAATCTGCTTGTCTTGCAAATACAGAGTCTCAGAACCCACATAAAAAGAACAAGAAGCCAATTTGGAAAATTCCAGTTTAATAGAGACCTTATCTTAAAATTGAAAGTGTGATTGGCTCCTGAGAAACGATTCCCAAGGTTGTCCTCTGGCTTCTGGGTGTATGTGCACACACAAACAAGAACAAGGGGAATGAGGAGATGGCTCTCTCCAGTTGGTAAAATGCTTGCTGTGCATATATGAGAACCTGAGTTTGGATCCCCAGAACTCACAGAAAAAGCCAAGCACAGCAGTGCATGCCTATAACCCAAGCACTTTGTTGGGAAGGGTAGAGATGAGCAGATCCCCAAAGCGTATTGACCAACAAACATAGCCAATAGTGAGCTCTGGGTTCAATGACAGACCCTGCCTCAAAAACTAAGGTGGAGAGTGATCAAGGAAGATATCCAGTGTTGACCTCTAATCACTATACAGACACACACCCACATGTATAAATATGTACATATATTTAAACATGTACACACACACACACACACACACACACACACACACACACACACACACACACACACCAAAGAAGAACAAGAGACAGTGTGAAGCTCTAGTATATAGGAACAGATGGACCTTCTGTGAATGCCTTGGGACTTTGCAGTCAGTCAAATTACCAGTGACTCTAATTAACATCCCGGGATTCAGGAACAATCTCTAGCTGCATTCTAAAATGAAAGAAATGTTTCCCTTAGGGAACACATGGGCTGACCCCTTCCTGGGTGAGCCTTCCAGAATAGTAGAGGCCATGGTGGCATGGCAGCTGTGGTACAGAAGCCTGCAGCTTTGGGAAAGAGCAGATTAAATAGAATGTTCCAGTCTTTAGGGTGCTACACTTTTTAAGGAGAGTTACGAAGTACCAGATCCCACTCTCCAGTAGAGTAGACCATATGCTTCACACAGCAGGCAGGGCCACCCAGAAAGGGACTTCAGGGCCACATCACCTTTGCAACCTTTCTGGTCTCTGAGGTGTCAGCCACAGCTGGAGGAGCTGTGAATTTCACTTTAGCCACGCTGCTTAGTGGATCCCCACATACTCTGGCACCCAGAGCATCTTCCCTCTGAGACAGGGCGTCTCGGTTTCCTCTGCTTACACAACCGATGCTGTCTGGGGACACTTTTATTTAGGTTGCTCATCGGCCGCAAACTGTTTCGTTATGTGCTGCCTGGCTACCTTCACTTCCTGCACATTCTCTCGAGCAGATAGCTCATCTCCTTATTTCAGAGAATCGCTTCCCCAAGGTAGCGCTGGAGTCCATAGTGTTGATAGCATCAAAGCTGGTAAGCATGAAACCACCCTTTTGGTAATTGTTAGAGTGGTGCTTTTTTTTTTTTTTTTTTCATTTTTGCTTCATGAAACGATGATGTGGTTAGATTTGAGCGGGGCCTTGCTGAGGGTGACATCTGTGCCTGGGGTTACCCACATCGTCACGTGGCTCACTTCTTTCTGCAACATGGTGATCTTATCTTCTGGGCTGCACCTCTCCATGACACTCCAAGCTCCTTCTAGCTTCTGTGTGTGCATGGCCATGCAAATGTGGGCACTGGGCATGGGGTGGGGGGCCTTGCTCAGAGCAGCCGCTCACCCAAGGGGGCTTTAGTCATTAACCTAACGGAAACTGGTCAGTCGGGGGCTTACTGCTGTTGTGCTTAAAGAGTGAGGCTTACCCAACTTTTTGTCTTGGGAATTTGAAGCAAAGTTTGCCTGACTTAGATATAGATTTTTTTTTTTTTCTGAGTTTCGAAGCTGACAATTCCTTTGTTCCTCTCTATTCCAGGAACTAACCACTCAGTACAAAGATGATTACAACTGATCAACTGTCCTTGAGAGACTCTCAATATAGTCACACACACACACACACACACACACACACACACACACACACACACACACACACAGAGAGAGAGAGAGAGAGTCTAATTCAGGACGGGCCAAGGAGATACCAGGAGCTGGGTTATGTGGGAAGACAGATGAAGGGGAATGGAAGAAACACTGTAAAAAGGAAGAGGCATTTCAGCCCCATCTTCAAAGTCAAGAACAAGCTTGTCACTTAAAAAAGGGAGAAAATGTTCCCAGCAAAGGGAAGAGAAAAGAAGCGTATGAAGGTGGGACTGTGTGGACTGTGTGTGTCCTGAGCAGAACAGCTGGCTGGCTCAGGGTCAGGCTGCACAGAGCTCACCAGCTTCTCTGACAAGGGAACTCGTGTATTTTCCTGAGGTATTTAGCACTTGGTGTGTGCTTTAAGAACTAATCCGGTGAGCTCACCGGAGACCCCAGTCTATCCACAGGAGACCTGCGGGGAGGGGCTTTGGTCAGCTTGCTCGCTGTTCCCTGGTTGTGTCTCAGCCTCCTTTTTCTCTTCACACATCATTCAACCCTGCCAGTTCCCCAACCTTGGTTCCCCGAGTGTTAACCTTAAATGTATCCTTGACCCTACCCACTAATGGGAAAGAAAAGAAGAGAAAGTAAAAAAAAAAAAAAAGAAAAAGAAAAATGATAATAAAAAAAGAAAGAAAAGACAAACAATAATAAAAAAAAGAAAGAAAAGAAAAACATGGCAGGGTGACAGAGTCCCTCTTGGATCCCTTGAGAAGCTGATAGGCCCTTGACTCTGAATGTGCGTTGGAATGGCTGGAGTGCAAGGCTCTGGGTAGGGAAAATAGTTCTCTGTTTGAGGACATGTGGACTTGTGATCTCGACAGCCTCCAGCCATCTCACTTGGGGACACATATTTCTCTCCAGTCTCCCATTTCCTCATATAGGATGAGGGATCCTGATGTGATGGTTCCTAACATCCCTGCTACCTTATCTGCCTCTTTGATGCATGTACACCAAGAGTGCATGAGACTAAACAGCTGACCTTACCATGAGAGGACTGGGATTTTTGATGTTGTTGTTGTTGTAGTATGTGCTTTGAGTAAGAAAGAAAGAAAAAAAAAATCACCAAGGGGTCCAATGAGCACGGGCCTTTCCCAGCCTCCTTACAACTTCAACACAAGGAGCAGAGGGAATCAGAACCCAGCTGTGGGCTGAGTTGTTCTTGGGTTTGGACATTTGGGTACCTCAACCTAGGAATGGAGTTTCATGTGGGGTGCAGGTAGATGAAGGGGTACACAGAGCTGGAGCTGTTGCAGGAAGTGGTCAGGGACCTACAGCTCAGCTGAGCAGCCAACTCAGTTCTTCCTTCCACAGTCACCCAGCAAGTGCAGCAGGCCCATAGTCCCTGAGGTCCCGGAGAGACCTCCAGCTGGGTCTCCCTCATTCACTCCTTCCTAGCTGGAGGGCTTGGAGGAGGGGTCAGATTGCCACCTGTCCTAGTTTGCTTTGTCACTGTGGTTAATGTCAGGACAGAAAGCAGCTGAGGGGAGGAGGGCTTATTGGGCTTATAGTTCCAGGTTCCAGTCCATTGGTGTGGGGAAATCAAGGCAGGCGCTTCCAACGTCACATCACACCCACAGTCAAGCACAGAGAGGAATGCATGCACCCATGCTGCCTGCCTGCTCCTGGGCCCAGCTTGCTTTCTTCATCTTACACAGCTCAGGGCTCAGCCTGTGAATTGGTACTGCCACATTCAGGGTGAGATTTTCCACCTCAATTAACAATCAGCGTCAGCCTCCACAGGCCAACCTGAGCTAGACAGTCCTCCACCGAGATTCCCGTCTCGGGTGCTCTGAGTTGTGTCAAGTTGGCAGCAAAGACTGAGCAGCATACTGTCTAATGTGTTTGGAGGTTTCCTAGGGAATCGTCTTTTGCACTGGCCAACAGGGTGGCTTATGGAGGGGGCCTACTCCTAGCAGCCCAGGCTGAACAGGAAGAGCAGAGGGGAAGGCTAAGTGGGTAGCACTGCTTCTGATGGTGTGAGACCTCAGCTTTCCACTGTCTACCAGGTCACTGTGTAGCCTTCTGTAGTCACTTCCTCTGTGACTGTAGTCTTCTACCATCACTGTCCTACCTGGGAAGGACAATTAGCCTAACTTCTCAGGATTCTCCTCCCCTAGCCACGACAACCTGGTATGGAGCAATCTGCCTATAAACAGTAGCTTGAAAGTATCTTCTGATTTCTAATATCTAGAAAAGTAAGTGACAGTGGAAATATAGAAGTTCCTGTCTGCCAAACCAGACATTTGGACTTCATCTTCCAGCTGTAGATCTTCCAGCCGGGAATGACATTAAAGAAATTGGTGTTTGGGGAAATTGTCACCTGTCATCACATGGAGGAGCCTTGGCGTAAAGAAGGAATGTTGGCAAGGGAGCTGGCTCAGTGTCCAAGGCAAGGAGACTCTGGACCTGGGGAGCTGGTGGAAGGAACGGGATGGAAAAAACAGATTCATGACAAAGGAAGGTGGCTGGGAGCGGTGATTGGCCACCACAAAGGAGGTGGGAGGAAGCAAAGCTTTGCTTTGGAGATGCGCCAATGGCGACATGGCCCCTGGCTGATGAAGTGTGAGGGAGAGGCAGGACAGTGCTGTGCTTTCCTGGGATGGAGCGGCCATGCTGGCTCTTGGATCTCACGTCTAGGTTGCTACTTGGTGCATTTACTGACTTTTCTCCTAAATGAGTGCTGGAGATGGTTTTACCCCATCAGGGAATGGTAGACATCTGATTCTTTCCTTCTAAGTAGAAATGGGTTAGGCAGGGTTAAGCTAGAAATGAGTTTAGAAAATGAACTCATGGAAGAGGTTATGTTAGTCTGAGTCCATTCATAGTCTTGGGATTAAGTCTATCCTTTGTGATCTACTCCCTTCCTAAAGGATGCCTGCCGCTCGCCAAAAGGGACCAAACAGGCAAGTTCTATTTTCCTTTTTTAAACCCCAAATATACTTTAGAGGATTTTTCAAAGACGTTTTTAATTTTCTTTGTAATGTCAGAAGCCAAAGCAAGAGTTTCCTTCTCCAGAACTAAAACCACCCCCAAAGAAAGGAGTTTGGGGGTGTGTAGGAGAGAAAGAGAGATAGAGAGAGAGAGATGAGAGAAAAGTGAGTGAGAGAGAGAGAGAGAGAGAGAGAGAGAGAGAGAGAGAGAGAGAGAGAGAGAGAGGAAACACAGCACCTCCCTAGGCAAAGCCAGTTGACCCTGGTTGGCTGGAGGCAGCTGTGGCTGCCAAGGATCCAGCTTGTAGCTTAGATACCTCTCTCCTGCAAAGTCACTTAGCCTTGGATTCCTCAAGTTGTCCGAGCTTGGGAGTGGGGTGAAGGCTCCATGTATCCACCTAATGGGTTCTGAGGAGTTCATGATCACCTTGGAAGATCTGGAATTTGAGCTGGGTCAGCTATAGAGTGAGACTAGAGAGAAACCTGGGTATGCTGGCAGTGGGGGTGGGGGTGGGGGCAATGCTTCTCTTGGCTCTGCTGAAAGATGAGTGCACCATCTTGGAATCCTGGGCTCCCTGGCTTCCAGAAGATGCTTTTGCCACCAAGGAAGGAGGGTAGGTGTGGCTGTTCCCCTTACCTGCGGTGTGACAGGTCACCCATTGCTGACCTAGGCTCACTTGTCTTAGCTTTGGGACAGAGTGGTGGCTTTAAAAACAATAAACAATGATAAACCACTACTAGACTCCTGCTGATCAGGCCTCCAGAGCTGTTATCACAGAGCCAGGCAAGTATTCTGTAAGGCCAGCTGCTGGGTCACAGGGATCATATACTGGCTTCTGGGGACAGTGTTCATGTGCTCCTCTGGACACAAACCAGACTGCGAACCCAAGTCCTTGGACTGTGGAGAGAAAATAGCTAGACGAAGTTGTGCTACCTAACCCCATCAGCTCCAGCCACCAGCCACGGCCACACCTATGCATGGCCCTTTCAGAAGGGGAAAACTGCTCTCACACATCTGTCCACAAGGGAATTTGGAGGCCTAGAGGACACAGCCCACTCCCTCAGGTCTAACCCATGACATCTGGGAGCTGAGACCAACTTTGAGATTTCAAAGACTTCTTGGTAAAGTGCAAGAGCTTTGTTGCCGCCGGGCAGAATGGGCAAATGTTGCCTATGAACTGGGGGACTTGCTCTCCACCAGCTCAAGGCCGACCCTCAGGCCCTAGCAGGGGTGTGTGGTTGCCTTTTGCATCAGAAGCTGAGAATGGCAGGGCAGAGCATCAGACAAAAGAGGAATGGCATTTGTCTCCTTCCCTAGTGAGCAGTCCCTCTAGCTCCCAAGCAGAACTATCCAAGGAGAGCAAGGTCTCTGAGCTCATGCGGTGGTTTACCCCAAGGGCAGTTCTCCCTGCTAGAGACCCGAGCCTCCTTCTACCACTGAGGGCATTCTCAGGACCACTGTACACAGAGCCTGTTTTCATCAGCATATCCACAGGCATTGCATCATGTCCCTGCAGGAGTGACTCCCTCTGCAATCTCTACTCTGACCTGCTACACACAACAGTACCTGTCTCATAGCTCATCTTCTTCCAGTCTGGGGACTCTGCTCACCTTTTAAAATATAATGGTTGAGCCGGGCGGTGGTGGCACACGCCTTTAATCCCAGCACTCGGGAGGCAGAGCCAGGAGGATCTCTGTGAGTTCGAGGCCAGCCTGGACTACCAAGTGAGTTCCAGGAAAGGCGCAAAGCTACATAGAGAAACCCTGTCTCGAAAAACCAAAAAAAAAAAAAAAAATATATATATATATATAATGGTTGAAGGAGATAAACTAAAATATCAGAGCTGCTGATATAAGACCTATAGGTATCCCTGATCGGGACTTTTTAAAACTGTGCAAATGGGTATGATGTATGTGTTCATGTGTGTGAGTGCAGGTGCACATATGCCATGGTGTATGTGTGGAAGTCAGGATAGCCTCAGGTCTGTCCTCACCTCCTACCTTGTTTGAGGCAGGGTCTCTTATTTGGTGCTGTGTACTCTGCTCTAGCTGGTCTGCAAGCATCTGGGGACTCTCTGTCCTCACCTCTCATCTCACTGTAGGAGTGTTGTGATTACAGATGCAGGCTACCAAGTCCTGTTGTTCATGATTTCTGGGGATTTGAACTCAGGTCCTCACCCTCATGTAACAAGTGCTTTATCTCCTGAGCCAGCCCCCAGGCCTGGGATAATTTTTCCCTCTCCTAACTCCATCACCCCTCTGTGAGCTCAGGACTTTCCTGGGGGCCAGTCTCACAGCATGGTGTGTGTGTGGTTTTCTCTGGAATGGCAGAGCTGCTCTACAGGCTCGCTGTGAGCAAGTCACTGAATCTCTCTAAGACTCCCAGGAGACCTTGCAGCTTGAGCACCCCAATGCAACAATCAAAACCCGAATCTTTCTAAGCAGTGACGTACCAAGCAGGGAAGGTTTCCACACCACTAACCTTTGTTTCGTGTAGGAAGTTACTTAAAGCATTGTGTCCAATTGCATTTCTGCACTCACAGACACAAACCCACACTCACATACAGGTTTACATATAATTAAAAATAACTACAAATAAAAAGTATTTGAAAAATAAATGAGTTTCATGTTTAGACTTGGGCCCAATCATTCCGATACCTGTCTATTGATAAAATATGCAAATTTTACACAATGCCCAGGAAAAAAAAATTCCAAAATCTGAAACACTTCTGGTTCTAAACATTTCAAAGAAAGATAACTTAGCTGAAACTTTATCTTTAAGTTGACTTGGTAAATTAAGTAAATATATATATATACACCCACACACACAAATGGAAACCAGACTGAGACATAAAGAGTCAATAACTATTTGTAGTTATCATCTTCAACAAAATAAGGGTGTTTGGGCTTGGTTCATATGCTTATTAAAGGGAGGCTGTACAGTTGCCATAGTACCTGGAATGGAGCACTTAATGGGCTTGTGTTGAGGGAGGGTTTTCAAGGATGACCAGGTAGGAAATTTAAGTACTCTTTTGCAACACGAAAGAACATCATCCCATGTCCTGAATTACAGCTGCAAGCCACTGAGCTTTTTGAAGTGATTGTGGATAAATTGCATTGACTAGGACAGGAGGAAATTTCAACCTGGCTGCAACTTCAGCACCTACAGAGCTAAGGGAGTATGTGGAATCTGTATAGTGTATATGTGTGTGGTGTGGGGGGGGGGTGTGGTGGTGGTGGTGGTGGTGGTGGTGGTGGTGGTGGTGGTGGTGGTGGTGTTATGAACAGGCTGCCACCTTCCTGCAGCACTTTTTTCTACAGGAAACTTCCAGAAGGATCGGCCTTCAGGTCTGAGGTTTCAGATCCCCTCTGATCCTGCACAGAGACAAGATAGCATCAGAGAGCTGTTGCCCTTCTACATGGGCAGAAAGCCCTGACCAGGAGGGCGAGGACCCAAATGCTTCTTCTTCCCCCTGCCAGGCATATGGACTTTAGAAATAGCGGGATAATTCTGTCCCCATCAGATGCTTGGTGCTGTGCATCCCATTAGAGGAAAACACCAGCCGCAGCAAGGTTAGGTCTGGTTACCTGTGTGTAACCCTAGAAGTGAGAAGTCTGGACCCTCCACGCAGAAGCTGGGCTTACCCTAGAGGTGGGGGCTAAGCCTTAGCCAGCCATGATAAACAAATGACAAGTGATCTATAGGGTTGTTGTTAGATGACTGGCCTGTGGGGTCTGGGACTACATGTGCTATGGGGTTGGAATAGTAGGACAGTGGGCTAGAGGATAAGCCTAGGTCATCCTGCAGCCTGTGAGGGTGTTGGACTATCTCAGAGATCAACACAGGGAATGAGAACAGTATCTCTGTGGATCTTGGCTCCATCTCCAGGATAAGATCAAGGCTACTGATTCATGAGGCTGCATCCCAAGCATTTTGAACATGCTCTCTGCTGGCTCCTGTGCTGGCAATGACAGCATAGAGGTAGAGGAGAAAGTCAGTCCTTCAGGCAGAACTTCACAATGCCTTGTTTCTTTGTACAGAGCCAACATCTTGGTTACTCTCTTAGATTTTTCAAACTTGTTTTGTTTTGTTTTGTTTGGCATTAAGAGAAAGATGATCAGATACTGACTTGTTCAGTGGGGCCCTGTCTGACTTCAAAGTAAATGGAGACATTGAAGACTACACCCTCAGCCCTCTATCTAGAGGGGTACACTATCATGGTGACTATCAAGGAGGCCAAGGGCAAGCCCACAGGCCAGGGTGAGACGTGGCATAGGATGGGCGCATCTCTCTGCTTGCAGCGGGCATCCACAGAAGGACCTGAAGGAGGTATTGATTCTCTTGGCTTTTGTTTTTCATGTGTTGAACTTGCAGTCCCTTCTGCCAAGCCTACACTGGTGTGTACAAGGAGGGGTGAGGCTGGCAGCATGCAGGGAGCACTGATTGATATATGTGCACCCATTTGGCATGGTAATTGCTGTGGCCCCACCTGGGAAGGAGCTTGTATTTGCCAAGCCCCATCCCATATCTGGAATCACCTCAATCATAGCCTGTACTTTTTTTTTTTCCTTAGTCAGTTTTTATTCCTGTGCTGACAAATTGGCAGATATGAATATGGGAGAGGAAAGTAACAAGAAGGAGTTTTAGGGACAGGTGCTACATGTAGGAAAATAAGAACAAGGGGATGGAGAGGTGGCTCAGATTTTAAGAGCCTTTACTACTCTTCTATAGGACCCAAGTTAGGTTCTCAGCATCCATGTCACATGGGTTCACAACCACCTGTTTGTCCAGCTCCAGGGGATCTGATGCCCTCTTCTGGCCTCCATGAGCATGTACACTCAGGTGCACATAATTACACAAAGACCACATACATATACAGAATTAAAGAATAAAATATGAAAAAGGAAAAGGAAAAACAAGAATGCTGTACCTGTGTTCTGCTCTGGTCTCCATCTAGAGAGGAAAGAGGGAAAAGATGAGGCTAGTGGTACCCTTAGAGGGCAAGCAAGGCTGGGACTTGGTACATGAGCATCAGGACAGAGAACCACTGATGGATTTTTTTTTTTCAGTAAGAGAGATTCACTTTTTATTAACATCACTAGCTGCAGTGGACCCTAGCATATGGCTATTGCCTTAGCTAAGTGAGAGACCCACAGGGCCTGACCCAGGATGGCTTTGGTAGGAAAGCTAGTGTGGGTGGGGCTTCTAGGGAATTCATTAGTATATGAACCTTGGATAACTTCATGACCAATAAACATGACCCATGCTCATGTCATATCAAGGTAGCTTGTGGAGAGATCCCCCCACAGCTTTCCTGCTAAGAAGGAATGGGATGTGTGTGTCTTAAGCTGAGGTGGAGGTTTTGGAGGGAGTAGGAAATGCAGCAAGGTCATGGAGTTTGAGTCTAAAAATTGTATATCTGGAGCCCCCACTGGGCTTGTGTGTAGAAGTCTTCCGGGAGACCTAAGAGAATGAGGACAGAGCAGAGGAGAGCTTTGCTCTAGAGAATGTGCTCAGTGTCACGGAAAGCGGGGAGTGTGTGACTCCAGTCTGTTGATCCAGGCAGCCAGTGTGGCCATCGCTCAGGGGCATGTGGGGAAGAGGAGACTATGGCACAAAGAAAGACCAGAGAGGTTAGTACAGCTGGGGCCACACTTCAGAGCTCTTCTCATTCTGCCATGAGAAAGTAAAGATCAGGATGGATTTCCTTCCTCTTCTCTTGGTCCACGTTGAAAGCAGCATGGGCTGATGGGAACCATTACGGGATACTTTTAGTCCTGCTGTTGTTCCAGACATGTTCCTATGTTTGACATTTACACCAGCATGTGCTGGCGAAAAGGAACACAATTATAGGTGTTACTTTCAGCTGAATGTCAGGTATTTGGGAACAACAACAACAAACAGTATCAGCTGTGGTCATCGAGATAACCTAAAATCAGGCCTATCCCTAGTCATCTCCAAAGACCTTTCCCTAGTCGTCTTCAAAGAGATCTGTGAGGGAGGAAATAAGCATTTGGTGTCATTCTTGATATTGTTTCTTGACTCTCATAGGACTCGAGTCTTTCTAATAAAAATAGGCCAAGAAGTGCAGGGTCTCTCACTAACTTACTGCTGATGAAGCTGCGCTGACCGACCAGTGAGCTCCAGAGATCTACCTGTCTCTGCCTCGCTTGCCCTGGAATTGCAAGCGCAGTGTCTATTCTGGGAATCAAACTCAGGTCCTCATCCTTGCATGGCAAACACTTTACAGACGGATCGGTCTCTCCAGCCCTGAAATTTTGGAAGGAAAGCTGTTTCAATAGCTTTTCCCAGCCTTTAGGGGTGACTCTAATAGCACAGCCTGGCCGTCTTCGAGGTTAGATCTGAGGCTGGTGAGCCGAGTAGAATGCCACAGTGACTCAGCACATAACGTAGCTTCAGAGGGGATAAATAAGCTTCCAAGGGATTTGCAGTGGGAGTCAGAGGACCTGGCTTCACCCTTCCTGCTCATAAGTCTCAAGCTTCTCACCTGTAAAATAGGGGTGACAATAACCTGAAATCCCTGTTGGTCATGACTGTTAACTGCATGTAAAAATGGCTTCGTCATGTGAGGAGGTTGAGCACAGGTGGTTGGTACTGAGGGAGCTCATATTCGGGTCTTCCCACAGTCCTGGAGGCCTCCTGGAGAGCCGCTGATGTTCTCACGGGTTCTGTCTTTGAAAACTTTCTTTGGCCCACATGGTTTTCACTTACCCTAACACCAAAGAAGATTATCCGATTGACTGATAGAATACCAGCAACCTAGAGAGCTACTGCAGCCGGCCCAGGGCTATGCTTTCCGTTTTTATTAAAATTCTTATTAACTTGTAGCCCAAGAGCTTTTAAGCCAAGCCTAATCTCCTTTAGGGCCCCTAAATTTGATCAGAGCAATTTGTGTGCAGGATTCTGGTCCCCCTCTGTGTGGATACTGTGAAACCAGCAGCCAGCTGATGTTATTCTGAAGTTACCTCTGGTCCTCAGCCCCTCTGGGGTGGTTTCCCTTCAGGATACTGTTTCCATCCTGTCTGCGGAGACAGTTGAGTTCCACAATTATCCCTCCATTCCCTAGGTTGAAAATGAAACTCGAACTTTCTGGAAATATTAAGTACCAAGCTCTTTTTCCCCTCAAGGATAGTGAGCTTATTGGCTCCTATTCTTGGAAAAGGAATTCTATTGGTAAAATAATATCCTTGTAAGGTGAGGGGAACAAAGGCAAGCGAGGAAGAGGGGTCTGAAGCATGGGATGTTGCCCAGAGTATCACCCAGGGGCAGTATGTCAAGACACAGCTGCTGTTTCCCCAAGGCAAATGAAGAGGTGGCCTTCTCTGTGGCTGGGACTTAGTCTGTAGACTGGGCTCTTGCATGTTTGTCCCCAGTCACCCTTGTTCTTCAAATGGTGCCTTCCCGAGGGCCTCACGGAATGACTCGCGCACATCATTCCATTAATAGGTGGTTTCAAGCTGAATGTCATCACCTCGGTAATCTGCTACAGTCTAGTGCACCTGGAAATAGCAAGCGTCCTTGCAGCTTGCTGGGTAGAAGCCATTTCTTTCCTGACATAAAACGTATGTGGAGCCTTTGTGATTTCTAGTCCTGTTCCTGTGGAGGTCAGGGACATGCAGAGTCGACACTGAGAAGGGTGGTGGCACTGTTCTTAGGAACTGACCTTGCATGTCTAACGTGATGGACAGATCTGATGGCCATGCATTAATTACTAACCTAGATCTTAAAGCCACTCCTAAGTAGAAATGGAAGCCTAATCTTAGTGTGATGTATCCCAACTTTTGCCTTCTTTGCATTATAGAGATGTCCAGCCAACACCGTATCCATTGCAATTTCTTCATATTTGAGGAGTGTCATCTTTGCCTTTTCCTATTTATGCACTCTACAGAGTCATGCAGCCATCCCCGGCACAGTCATGAGCAAGCTAGGTGTGTATGGTGAAAGATTAGAGAAAGGGCATAGTTCACAAAACCATCACAATAGCTGTGGTGTTTGATGCCTGGTGGCTTCTCTCATGGCATCTCATTGTCACAGCATCACAGAGGAGATATGGTCATCACTCCAGTTTATAAAGGAGGAAACCTATGTTCAGGACCACCCAAACAGCCTTTGTTAGACCTTGGACTTAAATATGGACCCTCTAACTCCTAAGCTATGTTCTCTCAGCCGTTCTGCCTCCCTCCTTGGATATTAGAGTCTTTCTAGAGATGCAAGACTTAAGCACTTAATGGAAGGCACGTACACACACACACACACACACACACACACACACACACACACACACTCTCACATACACACACACACACACTCACATACACACACACAGTTGTAATTAAATGTCAAATATCAGATGTCATCAGATTTTAGAAGAGGCCACAATTATGATAATCAAACAAGGTAAAAGATGAGGTGCTCGATGGGTTTGGTAATCAGAAGAGAAATTATAGACCTATAGCTAGAGGACAGCAGAGGGAAAGAACCAGCAGTCTCCAGTCAGGAGACGGTGAAACAAGGTCAGAATGGAGCAGCAGGCTGAAGGGCAGGAAACACAGGGCAGAGAAACAGGAAAGGAAAGACCTAGGTAAAGATCTGAACTTTAATCCAATTTTCCCCCTTAATGCAACCTCATAGATGATGTCCTTCAGTAGGATATCCAACCCCCGACAGATTGAAATTTTGAGAACTCTGCCTCCTGTACTTTTACCATTATCAGAGAGATAAATGGGTGAAGTTAGATATATTAGGGTTTAACTATCTCAGAATATACTGGAAACCTCAAAAGCTAATCACTTAACCGAAACAGAAGTTGATTGTCAATGACCATAAAGTCTAAGCAGATGTGATAGCCATGCTTTGTGGACAGGATGTGGCTCCAGGTCCCTTCTTTCATTCATGAGCTTCACCATCATCTGCATATCCAAGATGGCTCATGTTCCAGGAACTAGATGGAAGAAAGAGGAAAGTAAAGAGACAGGGAAACGACATCCCTCTTTTGCCCAGAACTATGGGATTTCCCAGGGTGTAGAACTTTCAATGGTAAAATCGGGGAAGTCCCTGACGAACTAGAGAGTTGGGAACCAACTTTCACCCGAGTTCTAGGGCCTGAAATGTGCATACCTTACTCATTGATATATCCTGTTTGCTACAACTTGTTCACAGGGTCATACCTAGCTGTAAGGGAGACTGGGAAAATATATAATATAGATAGCATAATACAAGATAAGGTATCATTTTGGCATGTGCCCAGTTAAAATCTTTCTTCCTGTGGAATAAGGGGGCAATACAAATTTGACCAGAACTATCTCTAATAATATTCAAATCTTCTTTGGTGAAAGAGAACATTGTTTACAAACATTCCTGCTTTATGTCAGTCACAGAAGCTCTGCAAATACTATCCCCAAACGTCAGGCTATGTGATCTGTGTATCTCCTACTATACTGCCTGCAGGGTCTCTCTTTTCTCAGTTCAAGAGGCACATCTGAGAGTTAGCATTTGATACAGACAGCCTTGAACTGCTAGTTTCTTTTCCCAAAGTATCAAAGAGCACAGGCATGTCTTACAACACCTCTGCTATTGGCTACAACACACCATCATGGCCAGACATGGGAATGCAGATGTGCCCTAGCAGACTGCCAGATAACTTTGAGTTCAAGAGTTACGAAGCTTCATCTAGAGGCTGGAGAGTCTCCCTTCCAAACTACCAAATAAAGTAGAGGTAAATCTCCAGATCCAGGAATCTATATTTAAATATTAACAGAGGTGTTTGACTGTGGGCTCTAGAAAACTCCACTAGAGAAAACTTGAGGATCTGGGCCAATCTTACCCTCTTTTAACTAGCTAATGAGAATTCCAGAAACCATTCATAGGGAAAAATCTGCTTTGTGTCCTGTTCCACGGGGAGGTAATGTCAACAGTCCAGCTGGCATATCAGAAGGGATGAACCAGTGGACATTGGGAGTCATAAGGGCATCCAGCTCTGCACTGCAGACATGCCATCCAGCCTCTGCTGTGGTCCATGCTGGAGTGGTTCTCTATACCAAACATCCCAAACCAGATGGACTACATCTACCTTGTTGATGTTCTAGTTTCAGGACAAAAATTGGATCAGGGTAGGATGAGACCCAGGAGAAGAAAAGAATATGGCAATGGTTGGAAACTCATTCTTCGTTAAGAGAAAACCTGAGGTGTGGTTCTCTTGTGCCCACATAAATCTTGAGTTTTTCTTGAATCGACTAGACACTTGCCATGTGTTTCCCATCACATTCTGTGCTGTTTTCTTGTATACCCTGGAGCTTCCAATGTTCAGAGAATAAACATTCCAGAGGCATTAGTCTGCTCGTATGAATTTCAGAGCTCTGAGGAGGGAAGAGATGAAGATGAGATGCACCCATACAGGCAGCGGCTTTACTTGCCTGGAAGGATTTATCAAGTCCTAAAGCATCAGCCACTAAGACAGTCACAAAAGCCTGGGAACTCTTGTGGCTAGGCAGTGGTTGGGGAGGTATTAAGGACAATATATTTGTATTAATTAAGAAGTAAAGAGCTATAATATAATTTACACAGCCATCAGGATAACATTTTCAAAGATTACTTAATGACATAGTACAGTGTTAAGTGGGGAAAAAACAAGATCTAAAACTTCAGGGATAGAATAATTCCAATTTTACTAATTTCTGGATAAAGAAAAAAACGATTAGAAGGAAATCTTCTAAAACGGTAGCAGAGGGGTTCTAGAGATGATGGCTCATCAGCTAAGCACATACACTGCTCTAGATGAAAATTCATATTGGATCCCCAGCACCTACATCAGGCAGCTCACAACCACCTGTGTTTGTAGCTATAGGGGATCCAACACCCTCTTCTGGCCTCCATGGGCACTGCACTCACGTGTGCACATACTCATACATAGACATACACTTGTATGAACACAAAATGTAAAATAAAATGAACTATTTTTTAAAAAAGAAAATGTCAGCGGAGTCCCATGGCAAGTACCTCCAGCGTCTGGGCCCTGCCCTTTTGGTTGATTGCCCCATAAATGACAACAGCTCATGGAAGAACTGACCAGATCTTTCCATGTGCTGTCCTGGGCTGCTTGGGCTGTGTTAGAAACAGATGACTCTGGAGAGAGTCATGTTTAGAGACCTTCAGATTTGCGATGTCTTTCTATTTTCATCCTTATTATCTCAGGGCTCTGGGGAGATCAGAATTCTTTGTGGGTAGAATGGAGGGGGGTGGAAGTTCATATAATTATTTCTTGGTATCTGAGTCATATTGAGCAAGAACACAGATCCCTTCACACTCAGGTCCCTCATATAAAGCAGTGCCATTTGTAGATAGCCTACACACAAGCTCCCACGTGCTTTAAATCAACTTTCTATCACTTCTAAGACCGATGTAATATAAACCCTGTGTAAATTGCTCTACCGTGTTGTGTCGGGAATAACGACCCAAGAGTGAGACTGCACGTGTTCCATGCAAAGTCATCCACCTAAGGCCTTACTGTATTTTCATCCAGGCTTGGTTGGATGGAAGAATGCAGAGCCGAAGGACAAAGACAGCACCAGCCCCTGTGAAGTGTCATCTGCAGTCTGGAGATGGTTGCATTTATCCCCTACTGCCCCCTGAGAGACAGAGACAAAGAGAGAGACAGAGAGAGAGGCTGGCTAATGGGTCAGGCCCCCAGAAACAGTAACCCACTGTGTTCAGTTTGCTCTAAGGCACAGACACATGCCAGGGCAGATGAAGACTCCTGCTTATGAAGGCCCGGGGAAGCTCCTATCCCCATCCTGGCAATAATCGAAGTGGGCATCCATGAAGGTGAGGCCTGGGCCAAGTTGGGCCAAAGGAATGGCATTTTCCTCCTGGGAGGTTCTTACTAAGTGCTGGGCCTTACTGTCCATTGCAGTACCCCCACCCCTGTGGAGCATACAGGATCTGTGAGTCTGGGGGAGGGAGGGCAGTGCCTCATATCTTCTTTGCAGAACTCTTGGAAACTCTTGAATGAGCTAAATAAGTGAGTAACCATTTGGATATTGTGAGGTGAAAGTAGATGAGCTGCCTTGAGACCATAATGGATGCAGATGAATTCCGGACCTTTCCACAGGTTAGGGGGAGTCTAGAGCAACCGCTGGTGGTGAGGGTGGTCGAAACATGAGAGGGACTCGAAATCAATGGGAATCGGGAAGAAGAGAGGGAGGGAAACGTAAAGTGGTCCTTAGAGTAGCTGTTCAGAGAGACCTCCCTCTCATGGCTGCCTTCCTGAACTTGTCATCATGGCTCTGGATGGTCTCTGCTACTGGCCTCCCAGGAGCCAATGGGGATGTTTCTCAAGACAATCCCGGCTGGGCTAAGAGGGATGGTTCAGCCATATAGTACTCTGCAGGCTGATTGTCACCCAGTGTCCTTTACCAACTGCCTGAGGAAGGTCCTGGAAGTTTGTGGTTGAGCCTAGCTTTGCCTTCATCTCTCCTTCCCTGCCCGCCTTAGATTCTCATTCTAGAAATGTCTACATATCTGCACCCCACCCGAAGATTTCCGCCTGCTTGCAAGTGGCCGTTAGATTGGCAGGAGCACCCCTCTCCTTCTGCCTCTCTACCTTCCCCCTGCAGGCAGGGGTTTGGAGTCAGAGCTGATGGAGCTGCGCCTCTCCTGAGCTTGACTCTCCCCCAGCTGTTTCCCCCACCCCTGCACATCCTCTACTTGCTACCCAGCCCCTGTGCGGTCTCAGTCTGACCCCCTTTCCCTGCAGACCTCCTTCTAAAAGCTCCCTGTTCATATTCCACCACACCTCGATATCGCCCACTCTTTACCCTCGAGAGCCTACACCGTGAAACCCCAGCTCCCACTTGACCTGGTAGGGCTGGAGACACCGTTCTGTGGCTAAGGGCACTGGCTGCTCTTGCAGAGGACCTGGATCTGAGTCCAGCACCCATGTCAGGGAGCTCACAAATGCATGGAACTCCAGGTCCAGGGAGCCCAGTGTCCTCTCTTCTGGCTTCTTTGAACATTAGGTAAACGCACGAGGCACAGACATGCATGCAGGCAAACACTCCTACACATAAAAAGTAAAAATAAATCATAAAAATCCTAAAAGAAAAAAAATAATACCGTTTTCTGAGTGGACACACGTCTGTCTTACTTCCTCCAGTATTGAGTATGTAGTGCATGCCAGCCACAGTATCAGGGATTTTGTACCTGGCAGCAGATAAAACATACACAACAGTAGCTGTATTAGTGTTCTGGCTGCTGCAGAGGCACCTTCAGCAATGCTGACTGGCTGAAGCAGCTATGGAACAGCTGGTTAACCCCGGGCTCAGGGGAGCAAACATCCTCACTAGGACCCGTCCTCTTCCAGTGGACCAAGACAGCTTCTCCCCAACTCAGATCCTCTGGAGCCCCTTTCTCCCCAGAGGATCTAAGTTCCCATGTTACTGCAGTGGGAAGATGTACGGATAGACTTACATGCTGGTCCTCCCAGAAGCCTAGCCATGCACAGTGGCTTGAGAACAGCCTTTAGAATTAGTTCAAGGGCACTATATATAAAACACATTTTTTTTTCAGACTGTGCTCTGGAAATACGATCATCTTTCATAACCTTGCACTTCCAGGGAAAAATTTCCAAATGGCAGGTGGAGTTTCAGACGACCTCTCCTGCATTCTAGGCTGGACCTCCAATTCAATGCCCAAAATGACCTTACACACCTTCCTTCTCTGCTCAAGTGCCAGGATTACAGGGGGAACCACCTTGCTCAGTTTTAGGAGCTCAGGGATCAAACCCAGGGCTTCCTGAATACTAAGCAAACACTACCTAGTGAGCTGCACTCCCATCCCTACCACAGCATGTTTTCTTACCAGCCCCTAACCCCTCCAAACTCCCACCCAAGAGTTCACTTGTTCAAGCTGAAGTCTTTTATGTCAATAATAGTGTTGGCTAATATGTTTTTCTTCTAAGTAACATATAATTAATGTAGTATATTACATATTAATATAATTCATGTCTATTATTAATATATGTTGTCAGAGTCTTTTGATAGACAAATGTCCTAACCTTGAACAATAAGCAAACAAAGCATAATTCTCTCCGTAGCTAATACAGGGGCGATCTCAGGGAAGTTCTGAGTCAAACCACAAGAAGAACACTAGGCATTGAAATGTCAGCACTGCAGAAACCCAGTGTTGTGGTACATGCTTGTAATTCCAGTCCTCAGGAAATGGAGGGCAGGAGGATTTAGAGTTCAAGGTCGTCTTTCCCACATACGGAAAGTTCAAGGCCAGTCTGGGCTTCATGAGACCCCCGTCTCAACAAAACAGAGAAGGAAAGATTTGGGAAGTGGGCAGTCAGTGTACTCTGAAGCCCTACACTTTGAGTCAAGGCTCAGTGGATGGAAATACACCCTCAAGATTGGGTTTTGACTGGGTTCACAGTTACACCTCTACAAAGTACTCACTTTCTAGTAGTACATGGAAGGTGGTCCTACCCACCCAGATATGTGCATCTCCATCTACAGTGTGGTTAAAGCTGGTGGACTTTCTAAACTGAGCTTTCCATCCTGGGGTTCGAGTAGTGCTTGAAAACTAAAGCAGCCGAGGACGATAAATATCTTAAGCTTGATGTTTGATGAGGAGGGGGAAGAAAAGAGTACATCTTTAAGAAAAAAAAAAAAGAGGGGGAGGGGAGCAGGGAGGATAGTGTCCCCAGGCCAGGAAAGTACCAGCCATTTTCAGATGAATTATACCCTCCTCCTCCTCCATGGGAAAAAAAAAATCATAGTCAGACTTAACTGTCCCTTTGGCACTTTTGTCAAATGAGTTTTAGTAGCAGGAGCTGCTAAAAATATAAGCCAATTTCTTTCTTCATTTAAATCAAGTGCTTAAAAAAAGCAGAAAGCCTGGAAGTGGTACAGCCGCAGCCTGTAGCAGCTCTGCCTGCATGCAGCCCTGCAGTGTTCGCCCTGCTCCCTGAATGGTCCTCAGCAGCAGCCCAGGGTCTTCTACGTGTCAGAGAGAGGCAGCAGCAGCAAGCCTAGAGACTGGCTTCCGGAGAGCAGGGGATCGCTTCAGCCTTCAGCCCCTGGGACCCAAGTGGAAAAGCTGCCCTTGAGTCCATAGGAACCAGGTTAGAGGTGGTCCTCTATTTAGAAATAATGTTTGGAGGCATCAGCCTACAGCTAGCCTGGGACAGGCTTTGTGCAAGTGAATGAGACATGTCCCCCTCCTCTCAGGTACTATGAGATGCGTGCCATTACATCCAACAGTCTGTTCTCACTTGTCATTCACACACACACACACACACACACACACACACACACACACACACACACACACAGCTCACAATCACACATACATTTTTTTAAAAACTAGTATTTCTTAAAAGAATCCAAAAGACTTTGAAACCCCGAGAGATATATCCATAGTGGTAAGTTTTCAGGAACACAGTAGAGTGAGGAGAGCTCTCCGTCATCTCACGTGGCAGTTTGTTTTGCCCAAGAATCAGACAGGTTAGGTTAAATTACATCTCTCAAAGCTAATCATTCATTCTAAAATCTGGACATGAAGAAGCTCGCAGAAACTAGTTAATTCAATTCTCATATTTCACAATAGAGAATTCTGGAAGTTCATGCTGTGGGTGCTATCTACTGTTCTTTCCTTTTGCCAACCCTGGTCCCTGAGAGCAGCACATAACCCTGAACTGAGCCTTAAAACTGGTTGGTGCCCCCAGATCAGGCTGGGATTTCGCTGTCATGCCTCTGGTTCCTTGTGCTTCCTAAATCAGGCCACCTTGAATCAAAGCCCCCATGGAATGTCGGTGATTCAGACAAAGGTCCTGAATGAGACTGCAAGAGAGCTTCTCTGTGGTTCAGTCTCTCATGAATCATCAACACCGTTATTAATGTCACAGTGACTTCCACAGCATTGCTACAACTTACACTGGTCCCCCGGCCCGTCACATCAACCCTGTGTCCGAGCATGCATGGTGTGGACACAGAGCTCCTCGGGATATGTTTCACAGTGTGGATTGTGACAAGCCATCCCCATAACACTCCTCCAGTTCTTCCTGGTAAGTGGGGAAAACTTAGGAACATGTACCTGGTGCCGTGTCACAGGAGGGAGATCACTGCTTCAAAGTAGGTTGACCTCTGAACTCTCCTAAGTATCAGGCTCTAGTCACCCAAGCTAATTAGTTTTCAGGTATCAGCACTAATCAGAACCCCCCAAGTTCCTGGCTATATAGCATTCCTTTAGCAAATGTGGACTGTCTTTATGAGGTTTTACACTCCACATCTGAGGTCACTACTGTGACATTTTCCATAGACATAATGTTATTTTTCCTTTCATCAGCTTCAATTACAATTTACTTGTAATATCTTTTGGATAAGAGAACATACTACTTGGGATCTGGAGAGAGACATGGGTCAGCAGTTAAGAGAGTGTACTGCTCTTCGAGAAGACTCAAGCTTGGTTCCCGGCACCCATATCAGGAAGCCCACCATTGCCTGTATCTCTAACTCCAGGGAACTCTGATTCTTCTGGTCTTTACAGGCACCTACACCCACATGCACATACCCCAACATACATATACATACATAATTAAAAATAAGAAAAATTAAATTTTTTTAAAGAAAACATTCACAGTAGTGAACATATAGTTTTGGTTTCTAGAGAAAGCATGCCTTCTTATGGGCTGTTTGTCAGGAAACTACTCAGTTCCATCACATAAGCATCACAGACACAATACTGTGATGGAGGCAGTCCTTTGTGTCCCATTGCACAGATGGGAAAACAGAGCAACACCACATGATGTAATTTGCCAAAGTTCACAGAGCTATTCAATGGCAGGGTTGGACTAAATCTCACTCATCTGGTCTAATGACTACAGCATATGCTTGCTAACACACTGAGTGTTCTAACATGGATTTTATTATTGAATGTAACACCCCGGTTGCTGGCACAGTGGGGTTCTTTTTACAAGGGAAGATGTCTGTAAAAGGAGCCAGTTGGCCGGCCTCTGTCAGCATGCAGTATTTAGAGTTCACAGAGATAATTGTGTCTCCTCATTTGAACCCCCCAAAGATATCCAAGAACAAAGTTTGTCTTGACTCCATAGATCAGGGCTGTTTCCACACCAGGACCAAGGGAACATGTTGGCTGAATTAACTCCCCAAAGCCTACTTGAGAGAACAGTATCTCCCCATGCTGCCTCTGCCCACCTACAGTACTCCTCCCCTGTGTCATTTCTTCCTTGGCTATCCCCATAGCTCATCTGTCGGGCACCCAGTGACCCACGCACTGGCCATGTCTGCACATTAGAGACAACCTCTCATGACTTACTTAGCGGACCCTGTGATTCTTTACCAATGAGCCAAGCTGTTTTCCCAATAAATTCAAAGGTCAGAAAACCTTGTCATAAACTTCATTATTTCTCACAAACAAACCTTATTAATATGCTGCCCCCCACACTCAGTGCACTATAATAAGTATTCAGGATTTTGACCTAAAGAAACAGTCCTATTTTAGGCAAATGTATTCGTTTGGGCAAAGTTGTTGCATATTCACTTTTTTTTGGGGGGGGTGCTGTCAGTATCTACCCTTTTTGTTTGTTTACTTATTTATTTATTTACTTACTACCATGAATTAGACTTTCTTATCTCTGGGGAAGATAAAATGTGGCTTATGTATGCTTATATCCCACCTCTATTAGGCCATGACAATAAATTCTGAAAAATCAAAATTTCACTAATATATCCTCCTCACCTATTCAGATGTACAATGCACACATGCATTGTTCATTTCTTGAATGTATTCATTGAGTTTCCATCCCATTTCAAGCATGGGATGCTCTGTGGCCCCCCTCCCCACTGAAACTATAGTCTGCATTCAGGAAGCTTTCCATCTAAGGCTGGAATGATGGAGGGAATATCAGAGTTAGCTTTTGTCAACTAGGCACAAACCTAGACATACCTGGGAAGAGGGTATGTCTCCATCAGATTGGCCTGGTAACATGTCTGTTTAGCCTTTTCTTGACTGCCGATTACCATGGGAGGGCCTGGCCCGCTTTGGGCCATACCATCCCTAGGCAGGTAGGCCTAGGCTGTGTAAGAAGGGAGGCTGAACAAGCCAATGAGCAGCTTTCTTCCATGGCTCCCCACTCTGCTCCTGTTTGAGTTCCTGCCCTGACATCCCTCGATCTAGACTGCCATGTGGAAGGGAGGCTGAGACAGCCCTTCCCTCCCCAAGTTGCTTTTGGTCACAGTATTTATCACTGGCAACAAAAGCAAGCCCGAAGGAAAGCAAAGGACACTAAATGAACAAAGGTAGAACTTTGTAGTTTTCTTTGTCATGGAAACTCACAAAAGAGTGCAAGCCTGGTGGAGAATTTGGCTTTTCAACCATTTCCCACGTGAGGCTGCTTGGGTGTAGGACATTGCCCTTGCTTGATGGATGGGTCACAATCACCTCAAAAATTAAAGTCTTCATGCCTGGCCAGAGCCTAGAGGATTAGTTTGTTTGGGCTGTTGCCTTGGCATTTCTAAAGGTACTTAATGACCACAGGCTTGGGGGAGGGTGTTAAAGATAACAACAGAAGTGGAAGCCAGATGTGCCCAGAAGGGTGGTGTTGATCCCTGAGTGCTGGTGTGTATAGACCTGGGGGTAAAGACCCACCCCAATGCTGATTCACCACTCAGTAATCAGTCCGGTAGGAGGAGTCCAGCCTTCTTCCGGGGTGGATCTCCCAATGTGATTCTGTAATTCTACCCACCTGTCACATGAGAGTTCTGGACCTTGATGGACCTGCTTGCCTTGAATTTGAGCTCCAGCAGGGAATGCTTCTACTGAACTGAAATTGAAGAGCTAGACTCTGGTCCTAGCTGAGAGGACGCAGGGCATAAGGGTCGGGGATTAGTGGGCCTGTGCTTGCATAGCTGAAGTCCAGAGACCCACATTCACCCTCAGGGTCGCTGAGATTGGGGAGGGGTCTGACTCTTTGGACTGAGCCTTCCTCATTGGGAAAAGGAGGATGTTGACTGACTGGGAGAATTGGCCGTGTTGCTTTTTCGAGATCATATTCTAGCTATTCCAGTTATGAAAATCAATATGAAAACAATACTCTGGTTTCCTCCTCCTGAGTAAAGCAGGACTTGAGATTCTGAGACTATTTTCAGCCCCTGATGTGGTGACTCTACCAGTCCCCGGAGCATTTAGAGAGCAGTTGCTACACACTAGGAACGCTTCCATGAGCCTCCTAGAATCTTATTTAATCCAGACAGTAAAACAACATGATCAGTTCTATTGTTTATCGCCTCTACTTTGGGAGGTAGAGAAGCCAAGTAAAAAAAGAGGGTAAAGGACCCGCCTGGCTCACCCAGACAGTGGGTGGCAGACTTCTGTTTTTACCTAGGCCACCTCTTCTCTGCTGGGACTTACACCCACAATACTGTTCACCGCTGCTCACTTCGCTCAGTACTCAAGCCCTCCGTTTCTCCAGCACTCAAATGGTGATTTATACCAAATGCTGTCTGCTTGCTGTGAGCTCTAAAACACAGCATTTCTATGGACATTCTGTATTTCTTCTATTCGGCAAACTACAGTCTTGGGAGTCTGGCTGCCTGGATTCCTAGCTTAAACTGACAACTTGCTAACTGTGTCACTTTGGTTGGGTCCCCTCAGCCCTGTGCCATCCCTCTCTGGCCTCTTTTATTCAAATGGGACTGATAATAGTGTGGATCTTGTAGAGCTCTTGTGAGGATAAAGTGACATGGTACATATTGCATAAAAGTGGCATGCTGCCCCAGCTTGGTGCCTGCCCAACAGTAGGCTCCCCATCAATGTTTATACTGGTATCGCCAGGCCCCACACTGGTTGCTAGGGATGCTACCATGAGTAAGACATAGACCTTGGCGTCATAGAGCTTATAACTTAGGCAGGGTGGAGAGATGGGTACAAGTCATTAAATTGGATCTGAACCCACAGAAGTGTGTTCCAAGCCTTTGGGGCGTACCGAGGAGGGAGTGCCTCTTCAAGGGGCAGGAGGTGAAGTTAGGTGAGCTGCCAGTTCCTCGGGCACACTCCCAGGGAAGCATCTAGACCACGCTGGGTGCAGAGAGTCAGGAGTAGAAGGCTAGTGTCTTCATGAGAACCCCACCTTCAGGAAGGCTGCGAAACGCCAGCATGGGAACAGATGTCCTCATCCCAAACAGCCAAGGAGGCCATAGGTGGGCCCCCAAAGGGGTGCACAGGCAGCGTGGAGGTGGAAAGAGTTTGCCTGAAAGGAGGGGGGTTGGCTGGAAGGACTGCACACACATACCAATGACCTGGGTGCCTGGAGGGCAGAAGGCAGGTCCCTGATGTTGCCAATTAGCCTTGCCAACAAGTAGAAGGAGCCAGGCCTGGCTGCAGTCCTAGGCCCGGTAACCAGTAACAGGTAATGGTAATGCTTGGTTGAGGTGAGGCGCACCCTGCCAGTGGGGCAGCCACAATACTGGCTGACACTATCTTCCATAGAATTGGAGAGCTGGAATGGAGGGAGATTGGGGGTGGGGGTGGGGCTTGGGGATTAGATACCCATAGTCTCCTGCAAAGGTTCTTGAGTGACATCCCCGCTCCTTGAGGTCAGAGCTTGGGAACTTGCATTCTAGCAAGCTTCCCTGTGGCCCCAGTACCTGAGGTGAGTGACTTCATGTTGTAAGACTGTGGTAGAGGGAGACGTGCTTAAACAAACAGAGATGTGGGAGCTGGGGTGTGTGGCTCAGCTGGTGGCTTGCTTAGCATGCACAAAGCCCTAAGTTGCATGCTCAGCTCTGCATGAACCAGACATGATGGTACACATATCTCATCCTTGTGGAGGTGGAGAAGGAGGATCAGGAGCCCAAGGTCATTGTCAGCTGCAGAATGAGTTCAGGACAGCCTGGGCTACAATGAGGCCCTGCTTCATAAAGGAAGAAAAGGAAGGGGGGGAGGAAAGAAGAGGAAAGGGTGTGTGTGTATGGAGATTCGGTCCGTTGGTAACCAAGTTGGAACCTCCAGACTGTCAGTTTTGACAGGTTAGGGGAAACTGGTGCCAATGTCCTCCAAGTTCCTTGTAAGCCTCATTCACCTGCCGCCCCCGCCATCCCATTCTCACTTTGAAAGCTGTTGGCTAGCAGGTGAAAATTCAGCTAACCGACAATGTGTACAACTTTTACAGGAAAGTGTGTGCCCTAATTTGACCTCACGGCTTCGCCCACTTCATGCGGTGCCAGCCCTGCCCCCATCAGCCCTCTCCCACAACTACACTGTTGAATCAAGGTCCCAGCCATCCGTTTTCTTAAAGCCCTCCTGACCTGAGGGGAGAAGGGTTGGTGATCAAGTTCTGTCTTCCCTCTTCCCTTCTACCCATGGAAAGCTAATTCCTGGTCCTTTGCAGTCTTTTCACACTGAAGAGAACCGTGAGAGAACTTTGATCAACAGTATTCATCTATCTCTGGGTGGGAAAAATAAAAAATAAAAAGCCGACTTTCGAAGCACATGCTAGAACCTGTGAGGACTGAAAGAAACCTTATAAATTCCCAGAAGCACCCTCAGGTGGCTGGGAGGCGGAGCTGGGTGTGCTGGCTTGCAGTATCTTTCATCAGCCCATCTCACACTTCTAGTTTCCCGATGGCAAGCTAGCAAGGAAGGCTTTAGACTTCACTGGCCCACTAGAAGACATGCATACGTGACCCCCAGGGAACCCCACCCTCCCACCCATTCACATTTCTCACTGGACAGTGGGACTGAAGGGCTTCATGAGAGAGATTCTTTTCATTTAAAACGGAAGGAGTAGATTTGTTAGTCCCAGAAGCAGGCAGGCATCCACTAAAGAATTTAAGGGTCCTGTGACCTGATATTAATGCAGAGCACTTAGACAGGGCAGAGAGGCTTCCACTCATGTGTTGATGGTGTGTGTGTGTGTGTGTGTTTGACGTGAGTCCTTGACTGGTACTTCCAGAGAGCCCCTTAATGGAATTCAACTGCTCACCCAGCTGGAGAGTCGAGGCAAGAGAGGAAGAGCTTGCACGGAGGTCCCTGGACTCCATAGACAAGTCTCAGCCTCTAAAGGGCAGCAGCCACAGTCGAGACGCTGTGGAAATTTCTCTAGGGAAATCTCACAAGCCTGTAAGAAACTTGACCTCATTTGCATTTTCTGATTGAATCTGGGAGAGAGATTTTGGTTCTCTCTTCCTTTTACAAAGACAGGCCCTGGGATGAAGAAAGCCTGAGTTACCTGGTGTTTACAAGAGAAACGTGATATTACCGGTTGTCCAATCTGGCTCTTGAGATGTTCCCATGCCTCAGCTAATAGCACTGTGGTGGATGTGTCTTGTGTTCTGTGACTTAACAATAAACCTCTTCCTGCTCTCCTTCTTGTACATCAGAGTTTGAAATAAACAACAAAAATGCTGAAATGTCGGACAGTATCAGAACTTAGTCCTGAAGGATGTTAGTTAGTTAGCAGACTCCTCCTCCTTATTATGGTGGGGATGGAATTGCTGTCGGGGAAGATTGTTCCAGGGACCTTCTAAATCAGATGAGACTGTTGCTCCTCTGCTCCCCAGTCTTCTTTTGAATCCTATGCCCCCAAAGGGAGGCAGAATTGAGATACAGAAAACCAGAGAGTGAGACCACGCTGCTCAGATATTAGGAGCTATCAGGACTTGGGGAACTCTTCATGCTGGTGTCCTGCAGCCTCTGCCGGAAGCACACAAAATAGAGCAGGTGTTCTTCAGCCAGCCTGGTGTCCTTTGTTGGGCAGGTTTTCAAAAGTCCTGAAGTACAGTTCTGGCTGCCTGGCCCAGACTGGGTGGAAAATCTTGCAGGGACAGGGACTCTTCTTGCTGGGCCTATGTACACAGACAGGCTCTGTGACACACACCTAATCTTAGGAAAGTAGACCCAAGAGCCAAGGAAATTTGGCTGTTTGTTTTCCTTATGATGATGTGAGAATTTTTTTTTTCATATAAAAGCAACAAACTGCTGTTCAGTGTGCTTACTACCTCACTGGGCACTAAAGGTGGTTCCTGCTTAGTAGGTATGCCCCTTTCTTGTCTGGCTCTCTAGAAGTTAGGGGGTGGGGTGTTTGAGACAAGATCTTTATATAAACCAGGCTAGCCTTGGGTCTGTAGAAGAAGATGTGGCTTTGAACTTCTGATCTTCCTGCCTCCACCTCCCAAGTCCTGGGATTACAGACACGTGCCACCACACAGTTTTATGTGATGTTGGGATGAGGAAGCCCATGGCTTCTTGCATCCGAGGTAAACATTCTACCAATTTAGCTACCTGTCCATCACCAAGAGGGGAGTTTTGAGAGCCCCAGAGTCCCAAATGAATGGCATTCACCACACTACTAAATGGCAGTGTTGTAGTTGGAATGGAGATGTCCCCAAAGGTTCATGTGTTTGGAAAGGTTATAGAACCTTTAGTGGGTAGAGCCTTGTTGGAGGAAATGTGTCACGGGGTGTTAATAGCCCTGCCACACTTCCTGTTTCTTCTCTGCTTCTGTTGTGTGGAGTGAGTTCCATCCTCCCGCAAGCCTTCCTTCCCTTGTCTGTCATGATGGAACTGTAAACTAGAGTGAACGGTTTCTTCCTTGAGTTGCGTCTGGTCATGACATTTTATCACTGCCACAGAGAAGAAGCTAATACAGGCAGCGTGGGGTTCAGACCCTCCTCCAGTTTTCTGGGGGGCTTTTCCACTTTGCAGTGTGATCTTGCACAATGGATGCTGTCTCTCGAGCCTTCTGTATCATCCTCAGTTATATGTGGCTCAACTTCCTGTTGAAGAGAGGAAATGGAAGGAACAGAGAAGGGAACCCTTGGAGAGCATCATGACAGGTGTCTTCTTCCCACACCTTTCCTCTGGTGTGGAACATTTCCTTAAAAATGAAAACGTGAGCATGGCTGTGTTTTCATTGTCTCATAGGAAACTCCCTGTTCCTGGATTTTGTTTCAGAACCTCCCTTCCACTGGATCCTTTCTCCTCTCTCACTGGGCCCCATTCCTAATTGCCTTTGCCCACAGAATGTCTATCCTTTTGAGAATCTGCTTTTTCCTTTTCTCCCTCCATCTATTTTGGTGACCAGTGAAGAGGGTGGATAAGGAAGGGCCAGTGCTCAGGCTGGAGGGGACGCTAAAAGACTAAAGAAGGAGAAGGAGACAGAGGGAATCCAGGTATTCATGCAGCATCCTGAAGGAGTACCTGCTGTGTGCCGCCCTGAAGAATGGCATTGACACACTATGCCAGCAGGCAGAGGCACATGGGCAAATCCAGAAGATTGAAACGGATTTGATTCTCTCTGTCAGGGTTTGGTATATAAGACCCCTAGGAGTGGCCTTGGTCCAAACTGAAGAAGGAGATACTGGGGGTAAGATGAGGAGCCTTATCAAGCTGAGAACAGTATGTTTGTAAAGGCATGACGAATAGAGTAGACCTGGAGCCTGTGACGTGGATGCACTTTGCTCTGGCTGCAAGAGGCTGGGTCTGCCTCTTATTCCTGTGTGAATGTCTTTCATGCTCACACCCTGGGCCTTTGGAGTTGCTCAGACACAAGCCTCGATAGCAAGCCACTTTGCTAAAGTGTGGTGATTTCAGTGGGCATGAGAATAATGGAGATGAAAAGAGGTCCCTGTTGGCCAGGCGCCGCTAAAGGACTCTGCAGAGGGTTTCAACGGGTAGTTTTGAAACGTCAGATAAACCATAATCACTGTACGATGCTCTCTTGTTTTACCAGCGAGAGACATTTATGGGTATTAAACTTGCTCCAGAAGGCCTCTAATACAATTCCTTAAGTGCAGTAATAACGCAGAATTATTAGTGGAAACTATTATTATTATTCCAAGTAATAACATAATTTTGTGCCCATGGAGGATGTCCAAAGTGCCGAGAGAAATGAGCCTTGGTTAATTAAGCCTCTCTACTCCTCAGTGAGTTGGGCGAAGCATCGTTAGATTCACTTTTATAGAGGAGGAAGCCCGGACTGGGGTGGGCAAGCTCGATTCTTAAGGTCGAACTATGGGAAAGGAGACTGGGGATTTCTGCACCTGTGAGGATCCAGTTTTATCCACTACCTAAGTAAGAATGAATGTGCATAGAGGGAGATGTGAGAGTCCATATCCTTCCTTCCTCAGTCTGAGGCAAGAACTTGGAGAAGAGGAGTCACATGGGGAGTGGGTCAGAAACGTGCCCCCTGCCCTCTTCAAAGAGATTGGTATGTAAGACCCCAAGGAGTAGCTAATCACAACTTGATAGGAAAATGGTTCATGCCTTCAAGCAGGGTGGCAGTGGATAGGAAAACAGAGAGGCCATTTTTGTTAGGGTCCCCGGTTCTGAGGCAGTCATATAAACCCCAACAATTCCTAAGCGCCTAGTAATGCAGAGCTTCCTCTAACTCCCTCTGCATTTTTTTTTTCTCCTCTGGTGTCCTACCTCCAAAATTCCAGAATGAGGCTGGCAAGATAACCTAGTAGGTGAACTGCTCACCGTGCAAGCATGAGAACCTGAGTTTGGATACCTAGAAGTGATGCAAAAGCCGTTTAGTATACGATGCATGCATCCTTAATCCCAGTGTTAGTACAGGGAGATGACAGGTGTAGGCAGATCTTCAGGAGCTGGAGGGCCTGCTAGACTGATGTACAAGACAGCAAACAGCAAAAGAAAGACCCTGCCTCAGACGAGGGAGAAGGTGAGACCTACACCTGGGATTGTCCTTTGACTCCATACTCACAGTATAGTGTGTGTAAACATGCTTGCAGTCACACACATGAACACACACACACACACACACACACACACACATACACACACACACACACACACACACACACACACCAGGATTACAGATTGGAAGAAACACTTAAGCAACTATACTAGTGGGATTCACTATTTTCCCTTGTCACTACTGTTGTTTTTGGTTTTGTTTTTGTTTTTTTTTTCATTGCATGAACCTTTAAGTGTATGTCAGGAATAACCTCAGACCCTGGAGACCCAGAGCAGAACAAGGCTGACTGCTGCTGCCATGGAGCTCCAGGCTGAAGGAGATAATGAGGCCATGTATCCCCCTTCATCTCTCCCACCTCCAACCAAGCCCACCATCTTTACCATGAGGTTTGTACTCCGGGACAGAAAGTCCATGTGCAGGACACCCTCACGAATGTGGAGCCTACCCGGGGAGTTGAGAAAGGCTTTGTGGGAGGGACAACATTTTGTCAGGATGAGAAAGAAAATCACTGGGCTGAGAACTAAGAGAAAAGACTTGTTTTGAGCAAAAGGAGTAGCCAGGGACACGTGACATTGTAAAAGTTCAGGGACCATTTAAAAAACAGCTCTCCATTACCTAGAATTCCCCCTGTGGACTGTAAGAGCTATCTTTATCCCTAATTATATACTCTCTTATAATTTTCACAGTCTGTTTTATGAAGTACTGCATGCCTTTCTAATCCAAATAGATTATAGGTTACTTAAGTTCCAAGAACTTGTTCCCCCCGCAGCATGGAACTGGGCAGTGCAGAATATCCAGTCCATACCATAGAGATCTACAGGAAGAGCCAGAGTCAAGCACATGTTTGGAGTCTAAGCTGCCCCCACCTCACTGAGTGATCTTGAATGTGATGAGTCAATCTTCTGAGCTTCGACATTCTACGGTGAGAGATCACGGTAACTGTGCTACTTCTAGGAATTAAAAACAATGTATGCAGTCTTATCCTGTTTTAAAGGCTTTTTAGCAAATAGCTCACCAGGCCAAAGAGAATGGGAGAGACTCTATCGGTTACAGTGTCTTGAAAGTTCAAAAGCTGATGGAATAAGGTTTATCAGAGACTAGAAGGCTGAATTTCAAGTCAGCAGCAGGGCAAACTGAAGACAGCACAGAACACATCGTCCCAAAGTTTCAGGATCTGGTACCGCCTGTTACCTCCGGAGATGGAGTAGTAAGCCTGGAAGAGCTCTTTCTCTTTCTTTTTCTTTTCTGGGACAGGGTCTCATGTAGTGGCAGTGGCTAGTCTCCAATTCACTATGTAGGTGAGGATGACTTTGAGTTCTGAGTCCTCCAGCCACCCCGCGGAGTACTGGGATTACAGGTGTTTACCCCCACATCTCCTTTATCTAGTTCTGGGGATTGAACTCTGGGCTGTTTTCAGTAGGAGTTTGATCCCAGATCCCTCATGGGAAACTGCTCCATCCTCCGCTAACCTGCCCCATCCTTTGTCTGGTGTCCAGTTGTGCCTCCAGACTTGGGACCCATGAACACTGTGATGCTCAGAGTCTGTTCCTGTTTTTATGGCAGTTGTCAAAACCCTTCAAGGGACTGTGTCTTGTGTGTCCCTTTATAAAGTATGTCTCTGTCCCTTACCCCAGAGCTTCACTCTATATTTAGACTTCACTCTTAACGAGCTCCACTCTTAACAAGTTGATTCAAAACAAGAAAACACAAAAGGAATATGTTCAGAGGTTTCACTGGGGGATCCTCCCTTCTCTCTCCCTTGGACATTTCTTTAGCGTAATAGTAACCACATGTGTACTTCTAATCAGGAGCAGGGATCTTATAAGACCAGCCCAAGAGAAATAAAATGGTAAACACCCTGGCTATGAAGCTCCCCAAGGAAATGGTCTAATCAGTGTGAGAACCCCTCTTTTGTGTCCAGAAATCACCCATCTTCTTAATACTGAACTCCTCAGTAGGAGTCAGTAAGTAGGAATGGCTGGCATCTAATGGGAATACAAAGAGTATTGTTCTTAAGGCAGCAAATTAAAGGAAACCAACTATGACAAGAAAGAGACGGCATTAGGGAGGGGTGGAGGGAAATGTCTGGTCTTTAACAAACACAGGAAGACAAGTAAAGATGGTACAGTCATAAGAAAAGATGGTGATTGACCTTTACAAAGGCAATTCAGAGATAACAGCCAAGGCCTGGGGCTGGAGCTCACTTGGTAGAATGTTTGTCTAGCAGACATGAAGCCCTAGGTTCAATCTCCAGCACTGTATAAACCAGATGTGGGGGTGCACACTTGTAATCCCAGCACACAGGCAACTGGAGCCTGGAGGACCGAGAGCTCAAAGTCATCCTTAGCTCCATAGTGTAGAGGCTAGCCACTGCCACTCCATGACACCCTGGCTCAAAAAAGAGAAAGATCTCTAATGAATTAAAAGTCTAACCAGAGAAGCAAAGGGTGGAGGATGGAAAGGGTAAAACAATTCAAGAGATATTTCCAGATAGTTTCTCCAAATTAAAGATTCCCACTGAATCTTTCACATGGACAGGGTAGATCCATGGGAAGCCAGTATCCTTATGCAATTTGCAAACACCAGGGATAAGAAGCTCCTTGGTTTCCAAAGAGCAATAGAAGACTGAGATGCAGGATCAGCAGTGGGACTCGCACAAGACCTCACAGGAGCAGTGTGAGACCAAGGGGCTGAGAAGCAAGGTCACCATTGGACTATGGGAAAGTGATTGACAGTGCAGACCTCTATACCCAACACCACTGTCTGTGGCACGTGAAGTTAGAACAAATACATTCGTTTTACTTCTCACATGCAGTTTCTCTGAAGACTACCAAAGGACACACCTTCCAGAATGATGTAAGCCAAGAAAAAGAGGCACTCTGTAAACCAAGGCAGCTGGACCTGGAGAGATGGCTTGGCAGTTATGCGCACTGGCTGCTTTTCCAGAGGATCTGGATTCGATTCCCAGCACCCACCTATCAGCACACAACAGCCTGTAACTCCAGGTCCAGAGTGTTTGATGCGGCCTCCAGGGACACCAGGGACACATATGCTACACAGATATGCATGCAGGCAAAACACCCATACATATAACATAAAAATAAACAGAATCACAGAAAACAAACAGCAACAAAACAAAGACGCCAACCCAGCACAGTCAGATTTCACAGACAGAGAAATCGCAACAGCTAGAAGAAGAAAAAACAATTCAGACTGGATAAGATCCAAAAGGACCTGTATTAGCATTCAGACCTGCCATTGGCCTGCCCAGCGTCCTGAACAGTGGCATCCTACATAAAGTCCCCTTTAGAATAAAAACCCTCCCGCTTCTCTCTCCCTTTTTCTCTCTCTTGCCATGGGGTAGTGCACACCTCCTCTCTCCCTTTCTTTTTTCTCTTTCTCTTCTTCTTCTCTCAGTCCCTGCCCGCTTTCCCTCTCTTTCCCCCAAATAAAACTTTCCACGTGGGCGCAGTGGCTGCATGGTGTGAGCGACTTTCCCCTGTGTCTCCTTGACCACTGCCCACTGGGTCCGCATGGTGTGTTTCCCTCGCCCACTCTGGGGCACCTTGGCTCCACCCACCAAGGCCTCTCTGGCCGTTTTACAAAATTGGTGCTGTGACTCGACTCCTCTTTAAGAGAAAACTCCTCCCCTTTCTCTCTCTCTCTCTCTTCCTTCCTCTCTCACCACGAGGTAGCGTCCACCTCCACACTTCCTTTTCTTCCCTTTCCTCTTTCTCTTCTTCTCCTCTCCTCAGACCCTGCCTGTTTTCTCTTTCTTCCCCACTTAATAAAACTTTCCACGTGGGCGCCACCTGCCTGGTGTGAGTGGCTTTCCATCGTGCCTCTTGGCTCCGCCCACCTAGGCCGCCACCATTTACAACAACCCGAAGACAGGGCTTTGAGGAGGTGAAATTGCTAGAACCTGCAATACATATGAATGTAGGGAGACTTCACAGCTCTGAGAGAATTTGGGTGATAAGTAAGTGCTACGCGTCTAGAAAACTAAGCAAGAAAAAAAAAGGGTGCGTTCGCAGGTCCAGGCAAAGCATAGCACTGTGTAGGAACTGGTGAGAGCCGTGGTATTCAGAAGGATGCAGCAGCAGCGAACAGTGTTGACCTTCTCGTTAAAAAAGAAGTGCAGACTACGGATCCAAGCACAAGGCAGACAGAGTTGCATTGGCAGGACGTGGAGGGCGGGGAGAGGGCAGGAGGAGTCCATGTCCATGGTGAAGGTGGGGTGGTCAGGAGACAAAGCCTGTTATTTAAAGATGCGGAGGTAAATAGCAGCAGCAGCTGAGGAGGGGAGGGAGAAAGCCTGCCCCAGGGGCAGGAGAAAGGCAGACACAGGCTGTGAGTTTGTCTGTTGTGCTTTGTAGAACTGTCTCTTTGCATTAACGCGGGGTTATGGCTTTGAAAAACAAAGGTATTTTTTTAAAAAAAGAATTGGAGCCAAGGAAGCTAGCTCAGCTGGTGAAGGGTTTCCTTGCCATGCAAACCTAAGGACCTCTGTTCAGATCTCTGGCACCCATGTAAACCTGAGCATGGTGGCATAGATCTGTAATCCCAGCACTGGGGAGGAAGAGGCAAGCTGATTTCCTAGAGCTGCTTGGCCAGCCAACCTAGACGAACTGATTTGCTTCGGTGAGAGGCCCTGTCTCAAAAAAGAAGATAAAGAACCTTTGAGGAAAATACTCAATAACAATCTCTGGCCACCATATCACAAGTACATGAAAATCCACCATGCACACACGTGGACGCAGCCCCCCAAATTCTCTCTCTCTCTCTCTCTCTCTCTCTCTCTCTCTCTCTCTCTCTCTCTCACACACACACACACACACACACACACACACACACACACACACACACTAGGATCTCACTAGGGAGATACCTTGGTTGTGTTTTCTTAGCCTTCACAGAGACGTAGGTTTGCTATCCAGCAATGTGAAAACAGAGCACAGTGCTTCACATTTATAATTCCAGCAACTGGGAGGTGGAGGCAGGAGGATCAGGAGTTGTACATCATCCTACATAGCAGATTACAGCCCTGTGCAGCCCTGATCAGGCTACCAGAGGCCGTGCCTCAGAAGTTAGTAATCAAAAACACAACTGTGAGGAAGCATACCCATTCTACAAGTTGTGGCCCTTCAAGGTCCAGGCAGTTTCCTACCTAAACCTTGGCTCAGTTTTGTCATCCGGAGGCATGGGGTTGTTTGCAAAATTCAGAGATGTCACTGGGTGCACTGTTACTAAAGGGGTCCTCACTAGAAGTTAAGAGGTGTAGCCATATTTCCTCCCAGCTCAGAGAGGGGAGGATCCATCGGAAAGCTAGGGCGCCTCTCCTCACACAGGGGCCACTCTCTCCTCGACGCCTTCAAGTCTGAACTTTCCTCCTTTAGCCTGTGAGGTACACTCTGAATAATGGGGGGGTGGGGGGGGCGTGGGACAAGGAAGGCACTTGAATCCTAGCCCTGCTGTCACCTGCCAGTCCCTAGAAGCATTGTGGTTTTCCCCATCTGTAAAATGGTCGTAATGGTACCCATGCCACGTTATTTGCAACGTTGTTATGGGAACCCCAGGAAAGTATATGGATGAAACCACTGTGTGTCACTCATCACTTCCAGGTACCCAGAGTTCTCACCACCATGGCAACGCCCTGGGAGCAAAGACAGGACACCTCATTTGGAAGTTCCCATTTAGGGACACTGATGGGAGTTATGGGTCATACTGAAAGAGGCCTGTGGGAAGACACGTAGGAGGTGGTTTGCCCTCATCATCCTGGCCTGGCCCCGTTGCTGCTGCTGTACACCGTGAAAGGACAGACCCCTCACAGAGGCACGCCTGCAGTGAGTGCTCTGTGCTCTGGCTCGTTGCCAGACGCCAAGAATGTGCGTTCCTCTGCCCTGAAGAATTTTTTTTCAGCCCTTACTTATTTTTCCCTCTTGGGCTCTACCCAGCAAATCAAAGGCAGTAGAGTTAGATGACTTGTGACAGGTCCCACCTCTCCACTGGAAAGGGAGTTTCAAAGCAGCATGTCACCGCCCCAAATACTTACTAGAAATGCAGAGGAATTAGCTGGAGCACTCAGAGGGGAAGTGTTACAACAGACCCCAGTGTCCTCAACCCTCCCTGGTCCTGGAAGAGGAGGAGCCTTGAGAGAGACAGAGACAGAATGTTGCTCCCACGGGAAATGGTCCTGGACCCCTGAAATACAAACCTCCATCACTTGTGTTGACAGTTGGTATTGAGCAGTGGGTACTGCAAAAGATACCACATTCTAGAAATAGCAAGAGGCTTCTAGAAGGCATCCAGGCATACACTTGACAGAATTGTGTATTGGCTCCCGGGAACCTAATTTGCCTCATCCATTCAATGGCAAAATCAGCGCTAGAATGCAAGCCTCATCTCTGTCCTTCCTAATGCTGTGCTCTGAACTGGGGAGATGGCTCAGAGAGCAAGGGTGCTTGCGGAGCAAGGCTGACAACCCAAGTTTGATCCCTGGAATCCACAGTAAGGTGGAAGAACGGAACTCAAGATATGACACTGCCTCTGATCTCTGCACACGTGCCCTAGCCAGCACCAACCCCTCATCTCTCCTCTGTCTTCATCTATCTCTATCTCTCTCTCTCTCTCTCTCTCTCTCTCTCTCTCTCTCTCTCTCTCTCTCTCTCACACACACACACACACACACACACACACACACACTACAATGATACACAGTACAGCTGACCAGAGTAAGAGAAGTCTATTGAGTTCTAGAATGTTTACTCATGTACAAGGGACTTGCCATAATAATTCCATATTAATAAAACAATTTAGTATCAGCCATTGTAGCTTAATTATTAACAACTGTCTATATATCCAACATCAATACTTAGAATCTTATAACTTAATGAGTTGAGGCTAATTATTTTTCTATGTTATAGCAGAAACAGAATCAGAGAGGGTAAGTAACTTTCGAGACCGCATACCCGGTAAAAGCAGGCCCTTCTGACTTCCTCCCCCTCCCTCTGGCTAGATAGACTTCCCAAGCACAGGGGTAGAAGCCCAGCTTTTTAACTGCAGTGGTAGCCCCCGTTGCATACTCTCTGCCCTTTGCTGTGGTTCTGTTTGGATTCCCCAGCCTGGTTAGAAATCATTTGCCGTTTAAGTGACAGGCCTCTCTGTGGACTGTTGTCAGAGTTACTGGGCATGGTGAAGTCACCTTCTGGCAGGTGTTTTTTGGCCAGGCAGAAGAGTGGCATCATGGAAAGAGGGGGTGGCTGCTTGGGGATGGAGCTGAGGGGACAGAGAGGCTGGGAAAGCGACTGATGGAGGCAGCGATCCATCATCCTGAATCCAAGAGACTTTACCATCTTCACACCCTGAACCAAACAAAAACCAGAGCATTTAAACCTGCGCCTGGGAAGGCTTTCCTCTGTGACTGACTTGGGCTAGGCATAGGTCATTTTAAAGCTACATCTTTAAAGAGCCAATGACCGCATTGAAAGAGAAGGAGGAGGAGGGGGAAGAGGGAAAGCCGGAAGGAGGAAGAGGAGGGGAAGGAAGGCACTATCTTTGTTTTAGGCTTCTGGTTTCTTCTGGTTAAAGAGACTATTAAGGAGTCGGGATCACAGGCGTGCTAACTGAGAAAGACTGGTTGCACAATTAAAACATGTGCACTCTGGCTAATGTGTAAGATTAATTTGTGTGTGTGACTCTTGAAGTCTATCATTGAATTACATTCATGTGTAATTTGGAAACCACACTCCTTGCTTATGGAAATTCAAAAATATTTCTAGCTCCTCACAGCTTATCAGGGAATTTTAGTCAATGGACAAGCAATTAGACCTATGGAGCCAGAAGTGGAATAGCCCCCATTCATGAGCTCACTCATTCAGCAGTGTGAACACAGCACTCACTGGGGATTTAGAAGATGCTTGTTTCAGAGGGAGCTTCTGTTCTTCCCAGTAGGACCTTGCACGAGCTTCCTCAGGAGCTTCTGCCCCTTGTTTTCTAAATGGACGAGGTTAGGTAGACTGCTGAGGCTGTTTGAGTGACCAAATGAGAGAATCGCGATAAAGAATTAGGATAGTATGGCTGATGATGAGTAGATGCGTGTTGGAATAAGCTAGCTACACTAATGAGCAAATGTTTGAGTAGAGGTTTATAGAATGTTGGAGAAGGAAGATCCTGGACAATTTGTCGTTTACCATGAAAGAAACTGAGGCCCAGCAAGGTATTAGGACTTAACCAAGGTGACAGAAAGTTAGGAGAAGAGCCAGGACTCCAGTTGAGCACATCCCCCTGTCGTCTGTGCCCCTCTGAGATGTGGCCTGCTGAGTGCTGTACGCCCCTCCGACTTCACGGTCACTCAATTCCTGCATCTCCCTTCATGAGTTCTGCCCGTGAAGTTCTTGCCTTACAAGTATGGGGACCTGAGTTTGCTCCCCAGAGCCCTCAAAAGAATCTGGGTGTAGAGTCAATTGCTAGATCAATTCTGGGGAGGTGGACACAGATGATCTGTGGGGTTTGCTCACTGGCCAGCCTAGCTTACTCGGTAAACTCCAGACCAATGAGAGATGCTGCCTCAAAAGGCAAGGTGAGGGCTGGAGAGGAGACTCAGTGGGTAACAGCACTCGATGCTCTTCTCGAGGACCCAGACTCAGTTCCCAGAGCCCGCATGGTGGCTCACAGCCCTCTCTAACGCTAGTTCTAGGAGAGTCAGCACCTTTCTCGGGAATTGGTTGGCACCAGGCATGTGATGCACAGGTGTACTGTAGGCAAAGCAGTCATACACATAAAAATAAAAATAAACCCTCCTCTAAAAGAAAGCAAGGTGAACAGTGGCTGAAAAATGACATCTGAGGGAATCCTCTGGTCTCCATGCACATGTGAACACGTCTCTGTGCCCATGCAGCCACAAACACACATACACAGAGAGAGGATGGGGTGGGTGTTGCGAGTTTTCTCTTTCATTTGACTTTAGCAAGCCTTCTGTCTGAGGTTGCATCCTTGAACAGCAGCTGGCTGGCAGGGCCTGGCTTTCTCCCGACCCTTCCCTCTGCCTCTGGGAGAGAAAAGAATGGCGTGGCTCCCTCCTGCTCTCGGTATGCATTCTAGTCCAGAGGAGCTGCCGCTCTAGGTGTGCAGATGAAAGGGAAGATTCCAGCCAACTTGAGTCCTAATTTGAGGCATAAATTAACGCACACCTGACCAGGTGACATTATCCAAATGATAAATTGCCACAGGCACAGGCCATTGTGTTCATAAGGGTGATTTATGGCCCAGGTTTGGAAATGAATAGAGAAAGAAATATTTCAATGTAGCCATTTAAAACCCAAACTGTTAGGTTTGGTTGGGGCTGTCTTTAAAAGATTAAGGTGTCTTTCTTTTGTTGAAGTTGTCCATATTAATCAGAATGGCATGGCTTTTAAAAAAATTTTTAATAAAGCAAGGGGGAAGCATTTGGGTTTGACATAGTACAGCGGTGCAGGTAAGGTCATTCTTTCCTGTTTTAGTTCTTGCAGAACACAGAACTCAGAAAGAAGCTCCCAGGCATCTCCACCCACCTTTCCTTAGGCTCCTGTCATTGTCTTGTCTTTGGGGGCTGAGCAAAAAATGAAAACCTCCATTGATTTCCTGCCTTATTGAATCTGGGCAAAGATTTTCATCTCTGTGGACACAGAAATATCTAAAAAAGACAAGTGGTTTGTCAACAGCCAGTGAGCAGTGTTTAAAAAGTGAAGAGCAAAGGAAAGAGCTACCTGATTCCTGCCATGCACACACCCTTACACACAAGCCCTGACTTGATACACATAGCCACACACACACATACACGCAAGTGTACACACACACAGCCCCTGACCACACACACGCCTTATGCCTCATTGGGCTTGGGGTTTTCTTCTGAATGTAGAAGCCAGATGCTTCAGCTGATTGCCTTTTGCTGAGTCCCTCCATGGCGGGTTGTGAAGAGCCTTGTGAACAATTTGAGAGAATGCCCACCCAGGCAGAATCATGGGGAATAAATGGACTTAATACCTTCTCAGGGCAGGTGGCCCTCTGTAAAGTTTGAAATAATGACGAAGAATTCGTAACTGTCACTCTTGTAGGATCGACCATACAATGTGCCCTTCCTTATCACTTGATCCTTGCGTCACCCTATGATGGCCCTTGATCATGTGATCTGTCGTTGGCAGGCAGGGTGCAGGAGCAGAGTCTGATCCTTAGGGTTCCAGCACTTAGGCCATCTCCTAACCCCTCTCCTTATAGTCTTGCCCCTCCTGTCCACTGTAGCCCACCGCCACCACCCTAAAGCTCCGTTGGGGGGCTGGTACCTGACAGCCATGGCGAGGAATTAAATCTGATGCCAGCCTTCATCTTCCACATGGGTAGCATCAGTCATGCATTGCCCATCCAGCTAGTGTGATCATTGTATCAGTATGAAAACAGCCTTTTAGACCACCACCACCATGACCACCACCACCATGACCACCACCACCACCATGACCACACTCACAGTCATTACCACCACCACCACCACCGTCACCACCATAATAGCCACTATAAGCATCATCACCACCATCACCACCTTCATGACCATCTTCATCATCAGAGAAATAAGCTGTGTGATAAACAGTTGAGGAGTTTTCCAAGGCAGGCCAGTTTGTTGGTATTTTCTTAGGAAATTCCTGTCCCCTAAGGTCCCTGCAGGCGGCTCTGAAATCCATCTGAGATGGAGAGTCTTCCCCACCCCCACCCTCTGGGGTCCGCTCACAAATCCCACGTGGTGGTAGGCCTCTCCACTGACCGCCCCAGGCCCTTGAACAGCGGAGCTTCCGTCTTTATAACATTAAAGTAGTCTGTAAAATGAAGAGACGTTCCAAACAGCCCTTCTGGTTTTCATTTTTTCATCCTGGCATGGGGACAGAGCAAATTTTCCAGAATGTTTTAAAGAGGAAAAAACGGCTCTTCTCTAGACAGCTGGTCTGTATTGCATAGCCACTGGGTCACATTCAGGCAGGAATCTCCAAGCCGCTCAAGTCCGTGTTTCTTTAAATGGGCTGTTTCTTTTATTAAAACAAATGAAGGCTGCATTCATCCCTTATATAATCTTCTTACCTCAGAGCCTGTGGGCAGGGAGGGTTCAAAATCCTGGATCAAGCAGTTGGGACACACTGGCAGGAGGAGAGGCGGGCTTCCTCTTCAGAAGAACACTGTATCCCTCCTGGTTCCTTTCCTCCTGAACCTGCAGGTGTCTGGCTCATTTTAGCCAGTGCCAGTGGATTAAATGCTTGGACAGGGTCTGTTCTTAGTGCCCTGGAAGGGTAGTTCTCAGGGTAGTCAATAATGTGTCCCCCCCCCCCCTACTGTGAGGTCTGCCCTTCACGATAACTATATTATATGTATGATGGCCACAGTTCAGAACCCCTTCCCATCCAGTTTCTCGGATCACTTTCATAAGCACCCAGCCCTCAAGTACTGTGTACCAAGCACCATAAAAGCATGAAAATGTAGACATCTGCCCTTCGGAGTAACTGGAGGCATTATATTAATAAGAGCTAACTGACCCAACACAATGCATGCTGGAAGGGAGAGAGAAAAGAGTGAAGGGGCCCTCACAGTGAGAGAGCATCGCACTGGCTCTTGGAGTATGAACAGGAGTGTGAGAGGTTTGTGGGGAGGTCTCCCCAGAGGATAGACAGAGAAGGTGTCATTGACGAGTTTACAGCCTAGGAAACCGAGACTCGGAGAAAGTTACTCTCTCGCTGAGGTCACCCAGGGGAGCGGCTGTACGTGACTGCGCCCCGTGAGCCTGGCATCCTTCCTCTTGTGGCTCTGTCCTGGCATTTAAGATAGTTCTCTTTTGAACATCAAAAGAAACGAGAGATGCTGTGAGGTACTTGCCTGTTCCTTGAGGGTTTCCAAAGTTGATAACTTTCCACCAGGCTTGAGTCAGAGGCGCGGTTACCAAAGAGAGATTTTGTGTTAAGTTCGCCCTCCTGGCACTGCCCTTCTGAACATCACCGCTAATCCCAGGATGGGGCCAGACAGGTGTCGGAGCTGCCTGAATTCAAGACAACCCTCTGCACTCTCCCTCTGTGTATTTAACAAATATGTGTTGTGTGTGTGGGATTATCTGGCGAGTGTTTAGCAGAGAAAAAGGGCCGGGCAGAGGAGACAGCTCAGCTGGTAAAGTACTATGGGGACCTGAGTCGGTTTCCCCCAGAACCCACCTTAAAAAGTCAGGCATGGTGGCACACACTTGTGATTCCAGCACCAGGGAGGCAGCCACAGGCAAATCGCCAACCTAGCCTACTTGATGAGTTCCAGGCCACTAAGAAACCTTTAAAAAAACAAAAAAACACAAGGCGGGGCTGGTGAGATGGCTCACTGGATAAAGGTGCTTGCCACACGAGCCTGGCGACCCGAGTTCGATCCCTGGAACCAGTGTAAAGGGGAAAGGAGGGAATTGGCTCCACAGAAGTTGTCCTCTGACCACCACACGTGCCCTGTGGCACACCTCTCACCTCCCCCAGTAGTGACAAACACGGCAGGTACATAGTTTTCAAGTAGTGAGCACCCTGAAGGACAGTCCCCGAGGTGGACCTCTGGCCTCCACATACACACATACTTGCACACGCACAATAAACTTTTTTGAATAAGGAAAAATAAAATCTCTGGCTTGTGGCTTTTGCCCATCCCTATGGTGTACATGTGCTTGTTGTAGCCAGTCCAAGGTACCCAGCCTGGCTGTTGTAGAAGGCAAGGTTGGAAGGAGATTCCAACAGGTCCCTGTAGCCCTGGGCCAGGACTAGAGAGAAGCCTCTCTACAAGGCTCCTGCTTCCTGGTCTCTCTAAGATAGTGGCATCCCTAGGGATGTCTCAGGACTACCCCATTCGGACAGCATCCAGTGTTGTCCATCAGAACCTAGCAGTGTTTTGAAAAGGCCCCCACTGACAGAAGCGTGGAAAGGACAAACGCGTTAGAGAGAGTGACACCCAAAGAAGGCTATCCCACACGAGTCGATCTGTTCTGGACTGAGATGTCAGTCTCTTCCTCTGCCCCTCCTTCCCCATCTACCTGTTTGTTCTCACCATCTCCCTGCACGCGGGGGTTTCGGAGAACACCAGACAGCAAAGGAAATGAGACAAGTCACATGACGTGGCAGCTGCCTCTCAGGTTGAGTGTGAATCATGGTGAGATGCTCTGTGTCTCAGCGGTGGGACCTTCTGACCACCCCACCTTCCCTTAGCAGCTGACCCGTCTCCCCCCTCCCCCACCCCCCACCCCCGGGGTTGTGGCTAATACCGAGTGTAAACAAATTGCCTAAGTAAGTAATCCCAGGTTAGGAAGATGGCTTGGTCAGTAAAGTGCTTTCCTTGCAAGTGTCAGGGCCTCAGTCTGGCCCCCCGAATCTCCCTTAAAATGTAAGGCATGCTGGATGGCACGAGCTGGGAAGGCAGAGAGAGGGGATCACTGGGTGTCTCTAACCAACCAGGCTAGCTTGCTTAGTGAGCTCCAGGCCAATGAGAGACACTGCCTCAAACAAAAGGTGGACAGGGCTTGAGGAATGAAGGTTGAAATTAACTTCTGGCCTCCACATGCACAGGCGCACACGGGCACATACACACGTGTACCCACATACATGAGTGCCTCCCCCCCCCCACATAAATAATCCACATGAGTGAATCAGTAGGGGAACTGTTTTAAATGGCTGTGAACCAACAGCTCACTGTTTTAGGGAAATACCAGATCGCAACAGCAGCCCTTGCCTTAGAGCCCCAGATGTCTTAGAACAGTATTTCAGACTGGCCAGCAAGAAGGGACTGCTCGTAATGCACATTTTGGAGAAGTCTCCAGGAAGTCTCTCTTCCCCCATGCTAATTCCTCATTGGTTTGCTGCCTTTTTGGGGAAGGACTCAGCAGCACCCTGGCTAACTGATGTCCAGGAAAACTCTGGCTCTAATCAAACACACACTTGAGAGTAAGTTCGTTTATCCTGGGCAGTTCTTGGCTCATGCATGAAACACTGGTTTTGATTCCCACTACTTGGAAACCCAAGTGGTGGTACACACCTGTGATCCCATTATTACTCTGAAGATGGAGGCAGGAGGGTCAGAAGAAGAAGCTGAAGGCCATTCTCAGCTAACTAGCAAGTTTGAGACCAGCCTGAGCTACAGGAAACCTTGTCTGGAAAAAGAAGTAGGTCCTCAGATATAGGGTGCAGAAAGAATGAACTGAAAGAAGAGAGATGTGCACGTGCTTCTGAGATGGAACCAAGGCCTGGAGGTAGGAAGGAGCCTGTGATCAGGCAGGGATGGTGGAGAATCTTGCTGGAGGAAGGTCATTCTCTTCTCCCTGAGAACACGACTGTATGTCAGCTCTCTGTAGATGACTCAAGGGTCTCACTGTGAGCACAAATAGACCACCACACTGCAGGACTCTGATGTCTTCAGGTCTTTAAAGAAACGCAGGCACAGAAGAAGTCTTTCTATTGAGCAATAAATAGACATCTTTGTTGGTCCCTTACATAAAGTGTCTCCTGTTCAGGATAACCCTGTGAGGCAGGTCCATTCCACCTTAGACAGATAGACCCCTGATTTGTAGAAGGAAAGCAGGCCTCAGAGAGGGGAAGCAGCTTACCACTTACCCAGAATTTCAGAGCCAGGAAGCAGTTCTCCAACTGTGGGGTCCTCTCCCTGTGTGTTGTGGATTAACCTGGCTCCTGCTTAAAAGAGATGTGGGGTCACACACCTTTAATGCCAGAACTTGGGAGGCAGAGGAAGGTGGATCTCTGTGATTGTGCACCTAGTGTGGTTTTCACAGCAAGTTCTAGGTCAGCCACAGCTACCTAATGAGAACTTGCCTTTAAAAAAAGAAAGATGAATCTGTGGGTGTGAAGCTGATGACAAGGGACACCTCTGCACATTTTAGGATGATTTTTGAGACCTATCTTGACCAGGCCTTTAAATTTTAAATGAATTATGCAATACCTTTATTATTAAATATTCCGTATTTGTTTAGAATCATTGTGTGTGTGCACCTGTGGTTGCAGGAGCGAAGGGCATTTATGTGTAGATGTGTGTAGAGGCCAGACATCGGTTCAGCTTCCTTTCTCAAGAGCCATTCTGCTTGTTTTTTTGAGACAGGGTCTCTCACTGGCCTGAGACTTGCCAATTTGACTAGGCTGGCCAGCCTTTCTCAGTGTCCTGTTTCTGGAACTCCCCGGAGTCACAAACTCATGTATGTTCTCGAGATGGCATGCAGGTCCTTATTCTTGGGAAGCAACCAGTTTATCAACTGACTCTTCTTCTCAGCCTTGTTACCCTATACATGCAGTAAACATATGGGTGCATACACATGACATATATGTATGTGTCTATGAGAGAAGAGAAGCGTGAGGGGAGAGGAGAGATTGGGAACTCAGTTTATTGCTCAGGGCTCACATATTTAACATCGGACAAACCCTTTTGAACACTATTAAGCCCCTCTTAAAGCCAGATTTCCAGCTCCAAAGATTGGATAACCACCTTCCTCATTCTCTGGGCTGCCATGAGGGCTTTAGAATGCGTGATGCCTAGCTTAGCTTCTTTGCTGTCATGTGGGTGATTTTAAAGTCTTCACTACATCACAGCAGGAGGTCAGCCTAGCTCTTAGGACAAGCCTGGAACTTTCGTGGACACCTGTTTGTGCAGGCAGGTCCCTCTGCCCATCAGGGCCTCCATGGCTTCATGTGGAGAAGGAAGAATAAGGCCAGATGGGGCTGACAGCTGCCTTGTGTGGAGGCTGCTCTGAGTCCCATATACACACTCCGGTCATAGTGAGACCAGAAGATGCTTGGCCCTTCCTAAAGGATGGCAGTCCATGGCTGTGCTGTAAGGAGTTGAGGTCTCCCCTGCAGAACAGGAGAGGTCTAGCATAACTCATTCAGTGGTTGTGGGAAGCCTCTGTCACAGAAGAATCTGGGTCTTTCTCCCTTTTCCCTGGCACCTCACAGAGGTGGCTGAGACCCAGGTCCTCCCAGAGCTGTGTCTGCAGGTACTGACTCCAGAACTTTACAATGCCTGCTGAGTGCGGTTGAGTCACAGAGGAAATGGGAGGGAAAGGTTACATGACTGAAATGTCACAGAGCATCAGCCCACCCTACCCCCGGCAAGCTGGCAGAACTTGGTGGCCAACAAGCCTTGGGGTCTAGCCTGGCATGAGTTCCTCTCTGTGGCAGACCACCAGAAAGCTCTTTGAAGGTTCCAAGAGGTTCCCCCAAGGTGAAACACACACACACAGAGAATAGCTAATGAACTGCGCTTGGTCCTGGGGGCTCTGGCTCCTTATCTGCCTGCTCTTCACTCGGCTGGGTGGATGCAGTGAACTTCTGCACTTGGTGAAGCGTGTTCTGATGTGGTGTAGTGGCAGTCCATAAGTGCTGAAGACGACTAAGAAGCTAGCATGCAGCATCAATGTCTCACACATGTGAAAGGCAGCCTGACAAGAAGAGAACAAAACCACCTCATCTTCCCGGCATGGAGTTTTGCAAAGTGCAGCATTGCCGTCTCCCTCCCTGGATCATGTGTTCTATGGGACTGTACTAAGGGTTATTTTCCAGTGATGAGGGTAGGGGGTGGGTCGAGGACACTTCTGAGATTCACTAGTTCTGTTTGTCTGATATATAAGGATAAATTAAAACAATAATAAAAGATAAATGGAGACTATTTCCTACATACTGCTGCTGTAGACTCACAGTCGGTAGGCCAGCAAGATGTCTTAGTGGGTAAAAGCACTTGCAGCCAAGCCTGATGACATGAGTTCAATCCCCAGGACACACGTGGGAGAAAAGGTAAAGACTTCTGCAACTTGTCCTCTGACCTCTACACATACACACATGCCCACTTGCCAGAAAAATGCCATAAAATATTTAGAATCATGATATGGGCCAAAAGAACTTGTGCTCAGTATATCTTTTCTATTTTATAAATGGAAAAACAGAAGCTCAGAGATGTTAATTTTTTGTGCATGGTCACACAGCTAGGTAAGAAATCCAAGTTTTCTTTCTTTCTTTTTTTAAAATCTCTTTCTTCTCTTTTTATTATTCTTGCAAAGGTAAGATGTCAATTAGCCTAGGGTAAAATATGACTATGTTGTAGAAAGCTACTACCCATTGGGGAAAAAAATTAATGATGTCTAACTTTTTAAAAGTAATCTTCACAGCATTCCTTCATCCTCTCTGAAGATCTGAGCTACCACCCTATGTCATTGCCCTTCTGATGAATGCATTTTCTTCATCCTGTATCTTAGTATAGATCTCTTGGGGTACACTCTAGCTACTTTTCTATGGCTGCAGTCAAACATTCTGACCAAAAGCAGCTTGAGGAGGAAAGGGCTTATCTCATATTTTCAGGGCATGGTCCATCTTGAGGGAACAGGGAAGGAACTGAAGGCAGGAACCTGAAACACAAACCATAGAGCAACGCTGCTTGCTGGCTCATTCTTTGGCTCACTCAGTAGCTCTCAGCCAGTTTTCTTATACAGGTGAGACTCATCTGCCTAGGGAATGATGCTGCCCACTGTGGGCTGGGACCTCCCACATTAAACGTCAATCAGAACAACCCCTTATAGACATGACCACAGGCCAACCTGATGGAGAAAAGGATTCAACCTGAGGTTCTGTCTTCTTAGGTGACTCTAGGTTGTGCCAAACTGACAATAAAAACTAACCAAGACAGTATAATATGAAAACAACTCTGCCTTTATTTTTGAAGACTGAAATTCTGAGTTGACAGTGTATCATTTTTTGCTTATACTTTAGCGACTCCATCTCATCCTCTCCCAGCTTTCGTTGACAGTTGAGAGATGTCAACTCTTGATCTCATTGGTGTTTCCTTGTATTCAACCTGTCTTCTCTGGTTTCTTCAAAGATTTTTCTCTTTATCTTTAGATCTCAGAGATCTAAAGATCTCTGGTGTGCCTACATGTAGTTTTTTTTGTATTTACCCAACTTGAGATGTGTTGAGCATCTTGGGTCTGTAAGTTTATGTCTTCTACTACATTTGGAAAACAGCCATTCCTTCAACTATATTTTTAGTTCCCTTCTCTCACTTCTTAAAAGTTTACATATTGGCCGGGCAGTGGTGGCGCATGCCTTTAATCCCAGCACTGGGGAGGCAGAGCCAGGCGGATCTCTGTGAGTTCGAGGCCAGCCTGGGCTACCAAGTGAGTTCCAGGAAAGGTGCAAAGCTACACAGAGAAACCCTCTCTCGAAAAACCAAAAAAAAAAAACCAAAAAAAAAAATAAGTTTACATATTGTTATTGTGTGTATGCCACAGTATACATGTGGATGCCACATGACAACTTTGTGGAGTCAGTTCTCTCCTTCCACCTTAATATAGGTTCTGGGGATCTAACTTGGGTCATCAGAGTTGTGCAACAAAACCATTTGATGACCTGGGATTCTCAAGACACTGGTTTTGTTCACTTTTAACCTATTTCTCTCCCTCCCCCCACCAAAGACTGAACACTTTGCATTCAAATCTATCGACTGTTCTGCCATCTTCAGTATGCTGTTAAAAACATACAGTGATTTTTAGCATATTATTTTTTTAATACCATAGTATGTCTGCATGGTTCATTTTTAAAATTTCTAACAGAGGTCATGTCCTGCTCATTTATCATGTCTACATGTTCTTCAATTTCTAGAACATGTCTATAGCATCTCTTTAAAAGTTTTCCTCAGTTGACTTTGTTCTCAGAATATGGGGGGTTGGTTTCTGCTGATTACCATTTGTCATGTTAACGGTTTGCACTTCCTTTCTTTGAGTGTCTAGTGACTTGCTTGGATACTAGGTAATACAAACGGTTGACAGAGGGACTCTAGATTCTATTGTGTTCCTCTGAAGACAGTGTCTGTTTTGGTAGCGTGTTAACTTGTGTGAACTCAAATGCCACCCATGTTCCATGTGGCCAATAAGAGCTAAAGTCTCTCCCTGTCGTCAGAGTCCTAACTTTCTTCATCCTCCACCAAACCTGGACTTTTCCTTCTGATATTCAAGTTCATGGGGACCAAAACCCAACAGGGGGATGTATCGGAGTCAGAGACCAGTTAATTGATTGATTGGTCGATTTTGCTAGGTGGGACACTTTTCACTATCCGATGCTTGCAATTTGTTTGCTTTTGGTTGCATTTCAATGTTTTCAACTAGTTGTAAAACCATTTTGTGCTGATATCTTAACTACTAGTTTCAAGATGGTTAATAGAAAATTAATGAAACTAATACCTCTCAATACTAATACCTACCTCAATACCTCAATACTAATACCTCTCAAAATTTCAAAACACTGACTCAGGATGTAGCTGAGTTGATAAAGAGTTTCCTAGCATGCACAAAACTGTGAGTTGAATCCCTGAACACAGGTGTTGGAGGCAGGAGAATCAGAAGCTGAAAGTCATTTTCAGTTATCTAGTAAGTTTTGAGATAGCCTAGGCTACATAAGACCCTATCTCAAAAATAAAACGGAAATGCTTTGCCTCTGTCATTTCTGAGAAAGCAGAACTAATATTAAAATTCCTTCCTGCCATTGAGGAAAATGATGCCAGGACTTATCCAAACCCAGCAGGCCTGAACATAGAGCCCCTGACTTCAGCCTGGGTGTAATTCCACGATGAGTTCCCTGAACTTTTGATTCTAAAGGCAGCATACTTTTTCAATACCAAAACTCCAGTTGCATTAACTTCCTGCTAAACCCCATGAAACAAACAAACAAACAAAAAAAACAAACAAACAAAAGAAGGTCCTGGTTTAAGAACTTCTGTTTAAACTTTTTTGCATTTATATGCAAGTATTTATGTATGCTTGAATGAATATAGTCACAAATGTGTGCTCGTGTACAAGTATACGTATGTGCCTGCCTGTGGAGGCCAGAGACCGACCTCGGAGGTCTTTCTTCATCACTCTCCACTTTATTTATTGTGGCAGGATCTCTCCCTAAACCTGGTGCTTGCCACTTTGGCTAGTCTAGCTGACCAGCTTGCACTTGGCCTCCTGAGCTCTGAGATTACAGGGGAGCCACCATAGCCATCCAATATCTAAGTTGGTGCTAGAAATCTGAACTCAGGTCCTCACATTTACACAGCAAGAGCTTTGTCCACTGAACCCTCTCCCCAGCCTCCTAACTTTGAAACCTTTTTCAGGCATTTCCAGGGGTGTTGAAAGCAGAAGACCTCTGATAATTCTAGAACTAGCTGCATGCTCTGTCCTGCACTATTGTGAAACTGAACCAGCCCTGGAGTTTCTTTCAGTGGGAGCCATGTAAAGTGAGGACAAGAGAGCAGGATATTACACATCCAGGGGTTATCATTTGAAATCCTTAGTTTAGCCTGCATTAGCTGCTGAGTCTAGGAAAGGTGTTCGGCGGGAAGTATCTACCAGTTAAGATGCATGAGGACAAGGACTGTTCTCAACCTCACAATCCATTCTTCTTCCTCTATTTCCTGTTAACTCCAGCAGGAGACTTCCCAGAGCAGAGTCTCCCCTTGGACACAATGCTACATCAAGTTCAAGTTGTAGTCTTGCTTCTGAAAGGAAATGCAGCGTTCTACCCACCCGCTGTGTGAGTTACTTTTGCCCTGCTGTGACCTTAACACCTACTGGGGTCAGAATGGCAAACGTCCCCCCCACAGGCCCAGTGTTTGACCACTTGGGCCCCAGTTGACAGTGATGTTTGGGATGGCTATAGACCCTTTAGGAGGCGGAGCCTTGCTGGAGGAAGAATGTCATTGGGCCATATTGTCATGTCAGCATTGAGATCTTATAGCCTGGCCCATTGCCTGTATTCCCTCTCTGCTGCTAGTACCTGGGTAAAATGTGACCAACTGGCTTCGGGCTGCCGCCGCCGCCATGATTTCACTGCCATGTTGGCCTCCATCCCTCTGGAGCTGAAAGCCAAGATAAGCCTTCTCTTCTAAGTTGCTTTTGGTCCAGGTTTTTTTTGGTTTTTTTTTTTTTTTTTTTTTTTTTTTTTTTTTTTTTTTTTGGTTTTTCGAGACAGGATTTCTCTGTGTAGTTTTGGTGCCTTTCCTGGAACTCGTTTGGTAGCCCAGGCTGGCCTCAAACTCATAGAGATCCTCCTGGCTCTGCCTCCCGATGGTCCAGGTATTTTATCACAGCAACAGAAAAGAAATTAATGCACTACCCAACAGACAACTTGAAAAGAGAAAGACTTATTTTAGTTCCTACTTGGGGAAGTTTTCAGTCCATCATGATAGGGGAAGCATGGAAGAGAAGCTCAGTACATGGAGGTGGGAGCCTGTGAATGAGGCTCGTCACATCACAGTGGGCCAGCAAGCAGAGAGCAAGGGGCAGGAAACAGGGACAGGATGTAACCTTCAAAGCCCTACCCTGTGGCCTACTCCCATTATCTAGGCACCACAGCTTCCCGCAATAGTGCCAGCTACAGAACTAACATCCAAACAGGAGCGTGAAGAGTGACATCTCCTAGTCAGACAACAGTGCCCTTCCGACCATCTTCCACAGAAGCCCCCCTCTTCACACGGACACTGGCCTTTGAGCCAGTATCTCTCAGAGTGTGGTTATAGACAGTTTACTGCAAGGTTGTGAATGGGAACTCCATCGATGGTCACAAGAGGACCAGGACTTTGAATTTTCAAGTCAACAGGTCTGCCACAAAGTGCAAGACTGCAGCCTGGCCTCCATGAGCCACTGTCATTTGGCCTGGGGGCGCCACAGCTTTGTTTCTTGGCTCCTAAGTTCTCAGGTGGAGAAGCTCAATTCTTAGAAATTAATTCCAGCTCCTGTTGTATCTGTGGTGCCTCCTGGGCTGGTGGGGTGCTTACAGGGGACTCCCTGGCCAAAGGTCTTTGTTGTTCCCATCACAGTCTCCAGAGCCAGAAGTGGCTCCTATCGTACCATTCAATTTATGTTATATACACTTATCAAGTGCTTGTATATATAATTGCATGTGTGTGTGCACACTCAAAAGACTGGAAGTGGACACACTCCAAGGCTGATAAATCTTAAATTTCAAGATCCTTCAATGAAAGTGTTTCTAGTAGCATGTTCTGGTAGTTATACTGTTGTGTGATATATGAAAATACTGGATGTTTTCCATTTGTTTTGTGACAAGGTCTCATGTAGTTCAGCTTGGTCTGAACTCCATATCCGTCTGAGGATGACCTTGAACTTCTGATCCTCTGGAGGTCCTCAGCCTGAGTGCTGGTATAACATACATGTACCACATCCAGTTTATGTGGAGCTGGAAATTAAACCCAGTGATTTTTCATGCTAGACTAGCACCCTGTCTACTGACCCCCATCCCAGCTCCTCATGTCTTTTCTTCCTAAGGTAATCCCTTCCACTTTCTAAAACTTCTGCTACCCCAAATCTAAATTTGCTCCTGGCACAAGCTCACACCTAGTGGAAGAAAGAAAGACCCATGTGCATAGACTGTTAACGGGTGTGGGTGGTGGGCACAATATAGATCCAGTCCTTGGCATTCTGAGTCCACATTTTTGAGGAAGGCAAGTGATCAGGAAATGCCTCCTGGAGGAAATGACAGCTAAGGCTGCCGATGAACTTGGGAGGGGGGATGCCCTACTAGAGAACGAGTAAGAGTGAACTTGCAGAAGTGAGATGCAGCATTGCTTTGTGGTGTGTACATGTACACCAGTGTGTGCAAATGTAGCCCTTTGCTATGGAGAGTGTTCTTCTACTTGGAAAGCAGCTGATGTCAAGGTGTAGAGATGCCATTTCTAGGGAACTACATAGACTGGGGACTATGCTCCCAAGGATCCTCTAGGCCACAGACCCCAGCGAGCCCTTCTGCTCCACCTTTGGGGGACCTAGCAGTGACGACAATGAGATTTGTTCTTCAAGGGAAACAGCCCCTCTGTGGCTTGCTTCTTCCTGCCATCCCTCCGACCCTCCTCTCCTGTCAGACTTACAAATCAATATTTCATTTTGAAGAGCCCTGTTTGATGCTGGTTCTGCTTATTTGCTTCGCAGCCACTGTGGGTAATACGCTTTGTAGGTCTGTCAGTATGTAAATTAAACCAAGCATAGATAGCTTTGTGTTGCTTAATGTTCAGCTGATAAAAATTAATGTGGTGTGAAATGAGCATTTTATCTGACTGCAGATACAGTGACGGAGTTAATTAGACAGGCAGAGGAAAAGTGCTATTAAGTGGGCCGGGGGCTTTCTCCTGGAAGGGGTGTTCTGCCCCCTCAGACGGCAGGTTCAGATAGAAGGGGGAAGCCGGGGAAACTGAGCAAGAGCAGGCTCAGAGCACTGAGGCAAGGAAGGGAGCCTCCTTAAGCAATCATCCTCACGGTGCTGATGACTGGATCCTGCCTGGGGAAAATGAGGGAGGTACAGGCCCAGCCAGGCCCAGCAGGGCACTTCCAGCTCACTGCAAAATGCATGTGTCAGCATTTGCTGAGGCAGCTTCCTCTTGGTTGCAACCTCATAGCCATTGGGAGAGAAAGGATTTTCATTCTTGAGTAAGGAGGAGTCAGAGGAGAGGCTAGGCCCCACCCTGAGTGTCAGTCAGTCCAGAGGACTGTGCAGCCCCTAACCTCTGTCCAAACGCCTGGGGTGCTGTTATCTTAGCCCCTGCACATTCCCCTCATAGAGGGAAGCACCCCTGCCCAGCCATGAATGAAACCCATCTCTACAGGTTTCAGCACCCAGAGGCCAGTGTCTTCCACTTCACTGAGGGCCCCAGGGCTGACACTGTGCCAACGCACACAGGCCTGCAGGAATGCCAGTGGAATGTCGAATGTGCTCGATGCTCCCTCACCTGGAAAGCCCTCGCTGGCCTCGCTTCCAGCCCCTGGATCTCACCCACTGCTGAGCATCCTTCTGTCTCAGCTCCAACGCCACGCGCCACACACTGGCCCAGGCTGCTTCTGCCTTCCAGACCAGATCAGGTCCCCAGGTGGTCTCTCTTCAGACACCGTGGACTTTCCCTTTATAGCACTTCCCAGATTTATGACTGACTCTGTGCGCGAACTCCTCCGGCTAGACTGTGAGTCTCAGGAGGGCGTGGCCTGGACTGTCCTGCCCTCCAGTGTAGCCCCAGTGCCTGGCAAGGGCAGCACGGTCCGTCCTTCGTAGTATTTGTTGAAAGATAAGGAATGGACTGATACGAATGTTCCTCAGAGACTAAACTGTTGGGCTTACAAGCATGAGGACTGAAGATTGGTCCTCAAGAAACCCTATAGAAAGGAGGGAAGGAAAGGAAGGGAGGGAGAGAGGGAGGGAGGGAGGGAGGAAGGAAGGGAGGGAGGGAGGGAGGAAGGAAGGAAGGAAGGAAGGAAGGAAGGAAGGAAGGAAGGAAGGGAGACATGAGCTGGTGAGATGATTCAGCCAGTAGACAGCCTGAGACATACACAATAGAAAGAGAACTAATTTCCACAAGGTCTTCTGACCTCCACAGATGTCTCCTCCTATAGAAAGACAGACAGACAGACAGATGGACAGATGGACAGATGGATGGATGGATGGATGGATGATAGATAAATGTGATTTTATTATTTTAAATTGTATTATTTATTTATTTAGATTTTCTTTTTTTTTTTTTGGGGGGGGGGGGGGGGACAGGTTCCTGGCTGTCCTGGAACTCTCTCTCTAGACCAAGCTGTCCTCGAACTTAGAGATTTGACAGATAAGAGTGCTGGGATTAAAGACATGCACCATGGGGGAGGGGGGAGGACAGGGGAATTCGTGGCTGATATGTAAAATTAAATCAAATTATAAAATTTAAAAAATAAATAAGTAAAGATATGCGCCGCCATCACACAGCTAATAAATGGAATTGTAAACCTTTTTTAAAGAATCCAGATGTGGTGGCATATACAGAGACCAGATTATCCTTGAGGCCGAGGACATCCGGGCCAAGGACAGACTTTTTGTCTCAAACAAACAAAAAGAAAACCCACCAAAGTGGATAGCAGTTTAATAAAACATCAGCAGAGATTGTCCTCTGCCCTAACACACACACACACACACACACACACACACACACACACACACACACTCACACACAAAGGTAAGATTGATAGTCTTTTTTGTATGCTGCATTGATAAGGTCGCCCAAGGGCAGTTGTGCCTCTTAATCATTTAGCCAACAGCCCCTTGAGAGAGTCAAAGCACGGGCACGTCCTATGTAAGTGCTTGCTACGCTCACTGTAGACCTAGTCAAGAGGTAGAAGGAGGCTTTCTTGAACCGACTTTTCTCTTAAAGAAACAACTGCTTAACCACTGGCGTAGGCCATGTGCCCTCCATCGCTCAGGGACACAACTGGTTCTGACTGTCCTCAGCCTGCAATATTGGTGTTGAGAGACATGGAGACAGGGGGGGGGGTCACAAGTTCAAGGCCAGCCTGGGTTACAGGCGTCTTTCCCTTAAAACTAAAAAGCAAACAAACCCAATAGTACTGGCAAGGCTCTCCTAGCTCTCCAGTCGGTGGATCTGGAGTAGCTGGTTCCATCCTGGGAAAGGTGGGATCCTCACTCGGTGATCGTGTACCTTCCAGGCTGCTGCCCAAATGGTTGCTGAGTGTTTAGCACAAGCTGAGACTTCAGGAGGATTTTCCTGACCTGCACAGCTAATAAGCAGTGAAGTGAGATTTGGCCACTCTGTTCATTTAATGCGCCACACGAGTACTTTCTCCGCCCATGCCCTGGGAGGGGCTGGGATAGGATATAAAGGATTTTATGGACTTCTGGGGGAGGCAGAGTTCATCAAACAGTCACCAAAGAAATGTAAAATAACAACAATGACTCACTGACTGATACATCTCCTGAAAATACGTAGTCCTCAAAGTGGAAGGGGGGAACCATAGGGACGCGACTGGTACCAAGCTGGGTTCAAAGGCTCCGTGGCAAGAGGAAGGGTTTCGTATTTGAGGAACAAGGTAGCCAGAGTCCAGAAACTCGGGGAAAAAGTGCAGTGTGGAACACAAGTTGAGAAGTTGAGATGAGGCTTTCCCAGAGGCCCCTGAGCCAAGATGGGCAACAACTCTGACCTTTCTCTGGGCTTCAACGTACAGATGAGTTTGTTGACAGAATGTGTGGGATCATCCAGGCAGTTACATCTCTCTTTTTAAAAAAAATAATTTATTTAATGTCAATTGATGTAAGGGTGTCAGACCCCCTGGAACTGGAGTTACAGACAATTGTGAGCTGCCATGTGGGTGTGGAATTATGAGCTGCCGTGTGGGTGCGGAGAATTGATCCTGGTTTCTCTGGAAGATCAGCCAGTGCTCTTAACCACTGAGCCATCTCTCCAGCCCCAGTTACAACTCTTTTCTTTCCTCTTTGTGCTCCACTTAGGAGCAATTCAAAGTCAAACACCTTCTCTGTCTACCCCTGCATTTCTTTAAAATATTTCTCACGGCAAAGTGAAGCCCCACGGTCCCTCCTCTGTCTGCCTCAGTGACTCCAAGAAGAAAGTATTTAAGCCTTCCTCTTAGAGTCTCCAGGAGACCATTCAGGCTGTGAATCGAGCCTGTTAGGACACTCTCAATGCTGTTGGCCTTCACATGCTCCATTCAGTCCAGACACCGAAACTGTTCAGTCAGAGTTCCTGCATTCAGGCAGACAAAGGGGAGTCATTTCAGAAGCTCAGTAATGAATGTACGTGTGGGTACAGGTTATCTTGTCAAACACAATAATCACAAGGAGAAGGCAAGCAGATGCTGCTTGTGTTTGAGTCTGTCTCTAACTGCAGCATGCTGACAACCGCCTCTGGCCCTCTGCTTCTTTGAATTGGGGCGTCTGGCCTTGGCTTAGTGATCCCTTCTAGACAGAACTGGGAGCATGGTGATGTGTAGGTCTGAGAAGCGTACAGTTGGGGAAAAAGATGGAGAACATTGAATTACACCAGCATAAATGTGGACACTTTCAGAAGTGAAGGACACAGCCCAGAGGCTGGTGGGAGGCAGAGGAGGCATTTCTAACTTACCGAAGCCAAAATGGCTTTCTGCTTTATAGAAACGGATTGCACTTGGGGGGATACAGCTCAGTTGGTAGGTCCTGGGTTCCTTCCTCAGCAGTACATAAATTCAGCATGGTGGTGACTGCCTGCAATCCAAGCATTCTGGAAGGGGGAAGAAAGAGACTCTAGAGTTCGAAGCCATCTTTGGCTACATAGAGTTAGAGGCTAACCTGGGCTATGAAAGACCCTTCCAATAATGGGATTGGAGGAAAGATAGCAGAGAGGCCAGTGGTGACATCACACAGATGTCACATGACAGAACCAGCATGTGCATCAGATACTCTCAGCTGTTTGGGATGGCCCAAGAGGAATGGCCGGAGCCTCCACCTGCCTATGTGGCTGGGGTTCACAGTGAGTTCATTAAATAAAACAGTATGATCTTGGGATCATCGGGGACAGCTGAGGGCTCCTGGGTTTTGTCATGCAGTGATACAAATCAATAAACAACTCAATCTCTTTTTTACCAATCTCTTTCCAGAAGGATGGAATTCTAACACCAAAAAAATAGAAAGGATATTATTCTGGCTTTTGAACGTATTTAGCCTGATCAAGCCATTCTGGTATCCTTCCTTCCCCCAGTAGGAAGTAATGCAATAAAAAACAAGTCGTGGACTTGCCCCTCTGTTCCCTGACCTCACTGACTGTGAGTCGAGGCTGCTGGGGTACAAAGGGGCGGCTTTGCTTGGTCTGACCATACATCACACGTAAAAACAGCCTTCATGATATTTTCGTACACGTATGTATGTACTAGATGTTGATCAATTCACAGGCTCATTGTCACGTCTTTACAGAAAGATACTGTTTCAAGAAAAGAAAGACATCTCCTTCCTTTGTCCTCTTTTCCAGACAAGTTGGGATTCCTGTGCTTCAAGATGGTAACAGGCAGGTTGTCCATCTGGAAGGTTCTGGGGTTTTTAATCGGGACCCGCTGGAAGCAGACAGGAGCTTGTATGGCTGGACTGCTGATGTGGATCTAGGGCAGCCCCTCTGGAAGTCATGCTGCTTAGGAAACGGAAGGTCATTCTCTCCAAAGCTGAAACTCCTGCGACACACAGGGGAGTCGAGGGCACAGGGACTGGGGCCCCTGCACCTTCCTGCACGATCTAGGGGATCCTCTCTGCATCTGCAAAGTCCTTGGAGGATGCCCCCTGGGTGTTCTAAGTGTTCTCACTGTCAAAACTGAGGAGCCGGCTCAGCTGCTAAAGGCCTGCCATGCCAGCGTGAGGACCTGAGGTAGGGTCTCCAGAACCCTTGTTAAAACAAAACAGCAGCAGGAAACTACACACCTGGGCATGGTGGCAGATGTTTGCAACCCAGCAAGCTCTGCTGGGGAGGCAGAGGCAAAGGATCCCTGGGGTTTCCCCACCAGCCAGTCTAGTCTACCAGGGCAATGAATGATGAGTGATGGAGGGTATCTGAGCAACACCACCAAGATTATCCTCTGGTCTCCACAGACACCCCCCCCCAACACACACACACACCTACCTGCACACACATATGCACACATACACACACACACATATATATGATGTGTAAATGATACAGTGCCTATGTTAGTTTATCCATTCCACAGTGGATGTGTCTTTCAAAGCATTGTATGCTATAAAATAAACGTATAATTTTAAATTTCCCAATTAAAAATTGATTTTGGAATTAATAAGAAAGCAAAAGCCCCTTTGCCTAGATGATATGGAAGGGAACATAGTCATCTGAAGACCTCCTGGCACGTTCTCTATAACACAGTTTCTTTTATCCGTTAAAGCCCATCAAGAAAGACATTCTTTCATGTAAATCCTACTGCCCTGGTGACACTAGTTTAAAATTTGCTCCCTGTGTCTTTTGGACCTTAGTGGCTGTGTCGTAGCATGCATTCTCAATACACCATAGTTTGTTAAGCCGTCCCCAGCTACTGAACACTGGGCTCCTTCTAGCGGGGTGTGTGTGTGTGTGTGTGTGTGTGTGTGTGTGTGTGTGTGTGAGAGAGAGAGAGAGAGAGAGAGAGAGAGAGAGAGAGAGAGAGAGAGAGAGAGAGAGAGACAAAGACACAGACACAGACAGACACAGAGACAGTGAGTGAGGCGGGGAGGGAGATCAGAGTTGATCAGCAGCAATAGTGTTGCAGTTTGTATAGCTTTTTTGCTTGTCAGATGGTTTCTTTAAATCCCCAAGAGAGGGATTACTGAGTCAGGGTGAGCGGCTCTTCTGATTCCTGTTACAGAGCATGGTGTTTCTCTGGTGAAGAATTAGGCAGATTTACAGGCTAAGTCTCCCACGTTCAGTGCAGCCTGACCAGCATCAAGGGCATTTTTTTTTCTTTTTGAAAACAAAGTAAAATGTCATCTCCCGAAGATGGTGTTAATTTTCATCTTTTATTCTGAGCGGGAATGAGCATTTCCCCACAAGTTCCCTCATCTAGGGCTACTTGTGCGCGCGATGTTTTAGGGCCATACTTGTGCAGACAAATACAGAAAGGCAAACATTTCTTCTCTTGGCTGAGAGTGTAGCTTGAGTTTTCTTGCCTGGCCCATAGTCAGGACAAATCTCTCTCACCCACCAGTCCCACAGCCTCAGACCCAACCAAGTAAACACAGAGACTTATATTGGTTACAAACTGTATGGCCGTGGCAGGCTTCTTCTAACTGTTCTTACAGCTTAAATTAATCCATTTCCATTAATCTATACCTTGTCACATGGCTCGTGGCTTACCGGCATCTTCACATGCTGTTTTTCATCATGGCAGCTGGCAGTGTCTCCCTGACTCAGCCTTCCACTTCCCAGTTTTTTCTCCTCCTTGTCCCACCTATAATTCCTGCCTGGCCACTGACCAATCAGTGATTTATTTATTGACCAATCAGCAACACATTTGACATACAGACCATCCCACAGCATCTTATCTAGGTCATTATCCCTCATTATTCCTGGACAATATTTGATAACCATTCCTTTATATATAGTCTTGTATTAGGTTACAACTTTCTTATTTAGACAAAAAGGGGGAGATGTAGTAGGTAGCCATTCCAGCTTTGATCTGGAAGTTCCAACCCCCATTGAGACTTCGGCAACTGTCACGCCTACAAGGCGGGGCCAAGGGAGGCGGGCGCTCTCTGTTGCGGGACCCTGGATAGTGGAGGTGAACCGAGCAGAGCTCCAGAGAACACCGCTGGACTGTGATACACCTTCCCCAGACTCCGCGACCTACCTATCCCTTAATTTGTAAGTTATGCCATTAAATAAATCTCCTTTTAACTACGTGGAGTGGCCTTAATAATTTCACCAATATGGGAGGGTGATGGCAGGTATGGAGGAGCCTCCAGAGTCTCTGTTGGACAACTTACATTGATTTCTATGATGGGGTATCCTTATGACCATCCTCCCAGTTAAAAACAAATAGATGGCTGTCACTCTTATGGCCCAAAGAGACAGACGTGCCAAGTAAAGGACCCCATGAGGGTGCTTTGTTTTTTTCTCATCCTTATTGAGAGGTTTGAAGGAGCTGGTGGGAGTCTCAGGCTCACATCTTTCCTGCTTTCAGACGTCCACAATGAGGCTCCCGAAGTGAAAGCCTGGCTGCAAAATGCTTGATGGTGCCTGTCGTCATCCCTGCATTTGCTCATTCATTTTGGCTTTCCTGTGTCCTTAACCATGGGTCTCCTGAAGACATGCAGAAGAGGGTTTTGTTGTTGTTGTTTCCATTTATTTTGTTTTGAGATAGGGCCTCCTGTGGCCCAGGCTGGTCTCAAACCAGTCGTCAAGGATGGAGTCAAGGATGGCCTTAAACTTCTGATCCCCCTGATCCTGGCATTGTGACCACCACTCTGCCTGATTTTCTGCAGTGCTGGGTATGGGACCCCAGGCTGCCTGCCTGCTTGGCATACACACCGCCAACTGAACCATATTGCTAGAGAGGGCTCGTTTTAAGTCTTAATAAAGTAAGGGCCCCAAACCCCCAACCTCTGCTGGCTTCCCCTAGTGTACAAGTGAGGGCTTGAAAATTGTGGAATGAGATAGGGAGCACGGGGCTCCAGGATCTCAAGACAGCAAGCTTTCTCTGTCTAGTTTCTTATCACAACGCTAATAAGGCCTTTCCTGCTCCTCTCCCTCCCTTCCCCCTCCAGGGAGGCAGGCGGCCAGGGCTTATATAACTGACTTGACACCACGGCCAAGTTGCTGGCTTGTTCAGCCCACTGAGCTGTGGAAAGCTGCTTTCATTCTCCTTTCCTGCACTTGCTTGGGAGGAGACAACTGACTTGAGTCACAAAATCCACTACACTGGGCTTTGTGGGCCTCTCCAAGCTGTAGAGGCACCAGGGAACTAACCAGGCACAGTCCTGCCTTGGGGGCCCGAAAGCCAATGAACAAATGGTTCCTCGGGTACCAGGTGAAGTCCTAGCATGCAAAACCCCAGCTGCCTGTGTTCCTCTTCTCCCTCGTGGGTGTGGTTTTCAAGACATGAGCCAGAAAAGCTGCCCAGGCTGCTGGGACATGCAAGTTCCAGGGAGTCCCCAGCCTCAAAGTTGAGGGCTCCAAACATGCCATGGTCACACTCATCTGGAGCGGGGTTGACCTGGGTGAAGAAAAAGCTGTTTTCGATTCCCCCAACTCCACTCCAGCACAGCCAGTTAGCCTGAGTACCCCACATCCAGAGCACCTCCCCCCCAAAACTTTCTACACACTTAAGCAGCAGAATATGATGGATTAAAAACTCGACCTGCTGAATCCGAAAGACTCAGCTCTCCTCTGTACTGGTTTTGTGACGTGTTCGTGCACAGTGTGTCCATGTGTATGTATGTTTGCGTGGAGTGTGGGGGGGTGTGCATGCAGGTGTGTATATGCGTGGATCCTAGAGGATGATGTCATCAGCCATCTCCCTCAGCCACTCTCTACTTTATTTCCTAAAGCAGGTCTCTCACTGAACTTGGATTAGGCTAGTCTAGCTCTAAGGTTTTTTTGTTTGGTTGGGTTGGGTTGGGTTGGGTTTTTTCGAGACAGGGTTTCTGTCTGTAGCTTTGGAGCCTGTCCTGGAACTCGTTCTGTAAACCAGGCTGGCCTGAAACTCACAGAGATCCGCCTGCCTCTGCCTCCTCCCAAGTGCTGGGATTAAAGGCGTGTGCCACCACTGCCCGGCCTAGCTGTAAGTTTTTGAGGGGTGGGGAGACCACGCTGTCTCTGGCTCCCTAGCCCTAGGTTGACAGATGGTCCACCACTCCTGCTCAGCTTTGATTTGGGAGCTAGAGATCCAAACTCTTCTGGTCCTCCTGATTATGTAGTGAACACTTGACCCACTGAGCTTTCTCCCCGAACTCCTAGTTGGATAGCTTTTGTGAAGTGACTTAAGCCTTCTCAGACTAAGGCTTTTCATCTATGAAATGGTCATGATGAGAGAACCCACTTAGTAAAACTCTGGAGACGGGACAGTAAGTTGTAAAACAGAACGCCTTTGCAGGCTTGCATGGCCTGTGAAGACGCAAATCAAAACTCTCTGGTTTTGTTGTTTGTTTTTCCTTTCTTGTTTCTTGTCCCTTACCCCTGTTTAACCTAGGCCAGGTGGCATTTCTCGTCAGAGACCGTGACTGCATCATTGATTGCTGGCAGGTCCCTCAGCAAGTCACTTCAGTGAATGGACTGTGTTCCCCGGATACAGACGACCCACAAAGCAGCCTGGTTTTGTTTGGTTGTATTTCAATATTTTTTTTTCCATTTTCAGTTATTTCGAGGTTCATGATCTGTCTCATTTCTGCTCATCCATAGAGCAAATTATTTTGAGTCCATTTCCATAAAAACGATAAGGAAGACACCCTTGTTTTAAAATAGTTTCTCACCTGAAAACCACAAATAAAGTCAAATCCCAATTGAACAGGGATGCTTTCTACAAGCAACCTCCCGGGGAAAAACAAACCTGATTCTTCCTAAGGGTCCATCTCTCTTTACTCTGACCCACAGTGTATCTCACATATTTGCTGTTCACCCTCGGCACTCTGCTCCCTAGATTGGTCCCAGGCTACCGGGCCTGACCTGAGCATCAAAGCTGCTCCCCCACCCCCGATTCTGGAGAAGGCAAATCCAGTAAGCACAGGTAGACATGAGGGTTTGCGATTACCATTTCACCTTCTCTGTGCCCGGGGGAGAGTGCTGATTGACTCCCGATTCTCCAAAGTGATGCTGATAAGCAGCTCGGGTTGAGATCTGCCAGGCTAATAAGCCTTTCCACTCCCCGTATGCAATAAAAACAGAAAGGCAAACTTCCTCTCTCTGTTTATCTCCAAATTCTTTTATATTCCTTATGTTCTCAGCTAAGACTCCTCCTCCTTCTGTCTTCGAGCCTAACGTCATTTCAGGTGTGGTCTGCAAAGTGTGAGTGCTGTTCCTGGGATATATAAAGATTTGCTTGCAACCCTGATGCATTTGGGAAAACACATTTCCAGATGTTACGGCTGAGGAGAGGCTGAAATTCGAGTGCCACAGCACTTTAGCTGAGGCCACCCTCCCTGTGCAAATGAGCCACCAAGATAAATCCACCCAGGTCTCAGTTGACCATGCCATGACGTTTCAACCCATGGATAGGATATCCAGGCTTATCAGGTTCAGGCAATTCCTAGGAAAAAAGTGGAACCGTGGCCAGATCATGGGAGGCTCCAAGGCTAGAATTATCGAAAACAAAACAAAAACTTTGTACATGTGGCTCTAATGTGATCAGCAGCTTGCCTTTTATAAAAGAGATATAGATTGCTAATATTAGTAAACTAATTTCATTTTTTTTAAATTTTGGTCCTTGTGTAGATGTGTAAGTGTGGTTTATATATGTGTGTGAGTGGTTGTGTACATGTGTATGCACATATACATGTGTACACACACATGGAAATCAGAGGTCAAAATCAAGTGTCCTTACTACCTTACTACAACTTTCTACCTTAATTTTTGAGACAGGCTCTCTCATTGAATCTGAAGTTTACTGATGTCTAGGACAGCTGGCTGTGGGGACCCATCTGCCTCTTCCCTTCAATACTGGAGTTACAGACACATATCATCCACCACATTCAGCTTTGTATATGGGTACTTGGAATCCAAACTCAGGTCCTCATGATTAGATGTTGAACACTCTACTGATTAAGTCATCTCCCCAGCCCTAAAAAACTCATTTAAACAATGAGAATCTATACAAAGGATTGGCCTGTTAGCCTCCTCCCCCTACCGTGTGTGTGTGTGTGTGTGTGTGTGTGTGTGTGTGTGTGTGTGTATTTGATTCTTGAACCAAATAGCATTCATGCTTGTACATTCCTGACCAACCATCCAGCTGCACAGTGAATGACTGCGTTTGCAGATGCCATCCCTGTTAGGCTGGTAAAAACCCAGGTAAAACTCAGGGACTAGTGTTAGTCAATTAGCAGGAATGTCTGGCCATTCAGATGGCCTATCTAGAGCCATTCCACTTGGTTACTTTGATAGAAGGCAATCCCCTGAGACCAGAAAACTGAGGCTAAAGGATAGAAATGGAGTCAAGCTTGGTGGGGGCATACTGACCATTGCAGGAAGACAAGGACGTGCACTTCCTGTTTCTATAATGCTGATGGGGCTTTCTGGACAAGGGAAGCCAGACAAGGCATTAATGTGCACAGAAATCCAACTTCCTCATGTCTTTCCGGGTTATAGTCCATGTGGTCTTGAAGCAAGCCACACAAGTTCCTTACCTAGCCGTTCCCATCTATAAAATGGAACTAATTCATACCTCACACAGTGTTGGGAGTAGGAATTGATTAATTAATGTTTATAGCCCACTTTGAACTTGAAAAGGCTTCCCTAGAAGTTGTTATTAAGTCTATATCGTTCTCACTTTGAGTTTTGGGCAATGTCTGAACCTGAAACTCAAAGGGAACCTTCTAGATCGCCCTCCTCCTGAGGAAAGGGAAAATGTAGTAAGACTGATGCCAGTGCTCTGAACATGGCCATCCTTCCACCGGTAGTCAGGATGTTCTTCAGAAGGCCCTGCATGAAGGACCAGGAAGCAAGAAGAATAAGGGAGGAGCCAGGGAAAGCAGAAGTTATCCTCCAAAGTGAGAAGAGCTACGGGTGGAGGACTCTGTTCTTGGCTAAAGACATCTATTGGTTCTCAAAAATTCAGCTCTCGTCCCCTTAGTCTTCATTAAGTTACGAGGAAAATCAGACCAGAGACTGTAAGGCAGAAGGGTTTGGGTACAAAGCATTAGAGAATGTTCGAGACTTGTGCAATAGCTCAGTTGGTAAAGTATTTGTTGTGCAAGCGTGAAGACCGGAGTTTGATCCCCTGAACGTGTGTGAAACAGCCTGGCTTTGTGATGCACACTAGTTCTGCAGGAGCACAGGCTGGCAGATTCTTGGGCCTAGCCAGTCCAAAGCAATGCACGAGCTTCAGACTGATGAGAGATCATGTCTCAAAAATAAGGTGGACATCACTTGAGGAAGACACCCGGGGTTGTCCTGGCTTCCACACCATAAACACACACGCACACACACACACACACGCACACACACACACTTTAAAAAAGAATAGTCAGTATAATTTCATTGGTAACTCTGCTAATTAAGCCATTTTCTCTTAGTAGTAAGGTAGCCAGGAATAGACAGTTGTCTCTAATCAGATCATCAGGCTGTGGTCTGGATTAGGTTTGATGCTTAACACAAACTTATTCGTGGCTGGGAGCCCCGTATGGGGAAAGTGACTCTTTAGAACTGGGCAAGTTTAGCCTTTCAGTTTGGATGAGGAAAGAAAAGTATAATGTCTTCAGCATGGGACGTGGGGGTTCACAATGACTAAATTTCATTCGAGAACCACTGAAACTCACAAAGATAACAAGCCTAGGTTCAGCTCTTCAATAAGCCAGATCAAAAACTTATTAGCCACTTTGATCTGGGAGCACTCACTGACCAGCCCCACCCGACGAAGAAACCGCTAGCTGTGATGTGCATCTCCGAGGCCCACACAGTTGAGTTGAATTAGTCTCATGGGAGGTGGAGGCTTGAGTTTTAATTCAATGGAGTCTATACAACAGGAGTACATATTGACTATTGGATTAAACAGCTAGTCAATTTCCTTCCCTGGGTTCAATATTCAAGGATGCATGGGAGCCAACAGCCCCTCCAGATGTGCTTTTGTGAGGCTGTGGTAACCCACTTACGCTGTGGCAATGCTTCCTAAGCCATTTGAAGTAGCAGCCGCTCACCCCTGGCTCAGCAGTTCAATATGCCCTCAGCTATTGATATCTTGCTCATTCCCCAAGCTCGTGAGATATCTGCTTGATCCTTGGGTCTCCAGCGTGGTTATTAGAAGTATGCACCTGGCCTCTGCAGCCCGTGGGGCTTCCATCACCCCACCTTGAGTGTAAGTGCCCGATCTGCTGAATAAAGATATTTAAATGGAGGTGGCACGCCCAGGGACTGTAGCCCTCTGTGACTAGAGAAGGGAGAGGCAGAAGTGGAGATTTTTAGTTAGTTAGTTAGTTAGTTAGTTAGTTAGTTAGTTAGTTAGTTAGTTGGGTGTGTGTGTGTGTGTGTGTGTGTGTGTGTGTGTGTGTGTGTGTGAGAGAGAGAGAGAGAGAGAGAGAGAGAGAGAGAGAGAGAGAGAGAGAGAGAGAGAGAGAGAGCGCACAGAGACAGCACCAACTTGCAGATGAGAAGACAGCTTGCAGGAGTCAGTTCTCACTCCATCGTGTGGGTCCCACAGTCCAGCTCCAGTCATCGGGGGGTGGCAGGAGGGGCTTTTATCTGGGGAGCCATCTTGCCATGCAATTTGAATTTCTCTCCTACTGATGATCAAGCGGTCTATTTTAGCATCTTAATATCAAGCAGAATGAGATGAGGTTTTGGCCACTTTTGAAATCAAAGTGGTGAAAGGAGTGGTCGTTTGATACTTGGAATGGAATCACTTAATGTGGATGGGGAACCGAGGCACGGGAAGGCATAGTGACGTGCCTGTGGTCACACAGCCCCTTTAAACAAAGCTGAGGCTTCAACCAGGGTCTCCTGGTTACCTGGCCAGTGAATTTGGGGTGATACCACAGCACTTCCTCCCAACTCCATGCCCCCACTTTGGTTTTGTTTTAAGGCTTCCCCTTAACTTGCAGCATTGCGCACGCGCACGCTGTTGCAGGGGACCGAGGCACGGGTTGTTTCCCTGTGTCTTCATGACACTGTTGCGTCCTGTGTGCTGCTGTCACGATGGACTCAGAGTCTTCAGAGGGTAAGGCCTGCTTGTGTGGATGAGCATCGTGCTCCTGTCCCTCTGGTTAGTGCATGATCAGCACCTGATGCTAACTAAGCATTGCTCCAGGTCCCAGGGATTAATTCAGCAGGACGGACCAGTATCTGCTGGGAGGATTTCTGTTCCCTCTGAGAAAGCTGACAGGCGGTAACAGAAAAGTACGTCAAGCGTTCGCTGGATTAGAAGGGCAGTGGGAGTGATGGGAATGGATAAAGGGACACAGGCTTCCGTTTAAGCAGAGGGTTAGTGCAGGGCTGTGCATACACAGAGCCGGTACTCATGTTGTGACTGATCCAGCAACTAGGCAGTGGAGAGCACAGCTAAAAACTCCTGTGTTCATGCAGTGGGGGTCAGGGGCTGGGGGTGGAACAGTCATATGCTTACCATCCAAGACTGAAGACCAGAGTTCAGATCCCCAGAACCTTGTAAATGTCAGGTGGCCATGGAGGGCCTGCCTGTAATTCCAGCCTCAGGAAGCACAGACGGGATCTCAGAGCAGATTCACAGAGAAACCAGCCATATGGGAGGGCTTAGGGTTTGATTGAGAGATCCTGCCTCAATGAATGAGGCAGAAGTGTGATCCAGGATGATTCTGGACATCAACCTTAGACCCCTTATGCATATGCACCCAGTATGCATGAGTAAACACACACACACACACACACACACACACACACACACACCTCTGTGTGCCCAAACACACACACACACACACACACACACACACACACACACACACACACACACATGAAAAAAAATTCATGGACCCACAATAACTCAACTCACTCAGCCAGAACTGGCCCCCAGACTTGAAGCTGTGTCTCAGCTTGGTTGCATTCTATCTTTGGGCTGGGGTCTGTGCTGTGCTGTGTTGTGCCTATCCAGGCCTGGTTTGCAGTAAGTTCATGCCCTCACATACAACCTGCTTTCCTAGTCTTGGATGTGCCTTCCTTTCTGTCTTCCCAGCACACAACATCCAGTGGTCAAGGTCACGGGCTTTCCAGGCTTTCATGCCCTACCAGTCTCCCACATCTCCAAGAGTGGCTCTGTTCTAGTCCTTTTCTCCCTTGAAGAACCTGCTAGAAAATTGCTTCACCATGTGACTGACCAAGATGGAGGGATGTGGCCCATGAACTATAACATGTGTCTTCCGGACACATTGATCTCCATGACAACCACAATACTCATACATTCATATCTCCCAATTTGATATATGACAGACACTGTTTTTAACATTTTATATTATTGACTCATTTAATATAGCAATCATATGAGAAAGACGCTATTATTCTCCTCATTTTAGGGAGTGGAACTGAGGCACACAATAAGTTTAGCCAAAGTCACATTGCTTTTAAGAATTAGAGCTGGTATACAAACCTTGGTTATCTGTGCTTACTCAATACCATATCCCAGGCATGTCCATAAAATTTAACTCACATTTAAACTCCATTTGATTGGTAGTGACTGCTTGAAGTTCTGTGGTGAAGGACTTGGGAACTGTGTTTAGTATTAATTGCAAAGAGTTCTGTGATCAACTCGTAAAGTCTGACGTGGATTCAGGCAGTGAGTGTCTGGACTGGGGCATGGCTAGTGACGGAGACATCTTGGGGCTGGTCCTTGTTAACTCACACTGAAATGTGGACTAGCTAAGTTCCCAGCTGAGTCTGACTCTGGGCTTCACTCCTCTCTCCAGGACAGGAGGGGGAGAAGTGGGGCCAGGAGCACGGGTTTTGGTCTGAAGAACTTCTAGTAAGAGTAGCAAGGGAGAAAGATGAAGACAGAGAGACACTCCTGCGGGCAGGTCAGGAGCCCCTTCCTCTCCAGCTAGTCAGTTGTCATGGTGTTCTGGTACTGTCCAAACTCACTTCTAACTGAGCCAGCAAAATAACTTTCCCTTCAACAAAGTTTCACGTTCCCATCGAATTAACAATGGACTAAGCCACAGCGTTTACACTGAACTAGTTCGCACGACACTGCTGAAGTCTGCTTCCTTGGGCATTTAGGGATAGAGAGATGGAATCAGAGGGCAGAAGGAGCTGAAACCCAAGATAGGCTCCTGTTCCCACGCCACATCATATTCCATAATGACCCAGCTGTGAAAGGACCTCGTGCTTCACGAGACAATTCTTCTAAGTCAGTAATTTGAAACCTAAAGAGGTTTGATGTCCCATAAGCATATTCATCTTGCTGTGTTTATTAAATTAAGCCCTCTACAAATCAGCAACAACATACTGTTCATTAATAGGAAGAGAGACCACTGTGCCCCCCGAGGGAATATGTTGGCTCAGATGTGGTCCAAGGTAGGCATAAATGAAGTGTGTGCCTGCGTGCATGCGTGTGTGTGTGTGTGTGTGTGTGTGTGTGTGTTTGTATACTATGAGTCATGAATACTGAAGGAACAATATGAGCAAAATGAAAACGGAGTTTAAAATGTCTTGAAGCCGATACCAGAAATATCCAAGAAGAATTTACCAATATTAAACCTAAGTCCTGCTGGCAGCCTGCCTAGCAAGATACTGGCTTTTATAAAGAGGAAAAAGAAAATGGTAATTGCATTTCTATAGGAAAAAAAAAAGCAGATCTACTCAAGAGAAAACACACACACACACACACACACACACACACACACAATTTGAAACCAACTTACACGTAGGAAAATTGGGCCTCCCCCCACACCCCTTCTAGCAACATTAACAAAGTCAAACAACTGAAGAGAGAATTCTATTAACAAAGTGAGCCCCCGTCAAGGTAAAGCCTAGAAATACTGCTATCGGGGCTCGGTGGGGAAGCTCATCATTTGTAGCGTGGACCAGAGTAATGTGGAAATCCCATCCATTTAGACTCGTGTTCATGCTAAGGCTGAAGGCAGCTACCCTGGGAGCCCATTACGAATGGAGGAACTCACCAGAGAAAGGCTCAAAGAAGGAGGAGGAGCGGAAACTGTGCTGGGTGGTCATGTGATCCATAGCTGAGAAGCTTCATGGGTGTGGGGTGTTTCTGGTCCCATAGAGAACTTCCTTCAGGAAAAACATCTTCAGAGGTTACAGTAATAGACTCCAAATACCCGTCACAAAGGAAGTTGAAGGAATGCTTTGAGTGATCATGAATTCATACTGTAATTTACCCTAAATTTTCAGGTTTCCACTTAAAGCCAGCAGTGTTTTGTAATAGAGTCTAAGAAACATGGCTATCATGTGGGTTTTTACTAAGAGAATGCTTTCATCCTCAATTCTTGTGTCAGCTTTAGGAAGAAAATAAGATCACCACAGGAGGGGCCAGATCGGAATGTTCTAGAAAGAGCCCACAAACGACTTCTGTCCATTCAGAGGTATTGGAACAAAGGAGGCACATCTCAGGTCTTTAGTGAAAAGGACGATGAAGACAGTGAGGCCTTTGAGTGACCTAGATATCGAGGCATCTCTGGTTACTTCCCAGATGCTGTGGAGACAGTGGTCTAGCGGGGCAGGGCAGGGAGGTACGTGAGCAGCCCCCTCTGTGCTTGCAGTGTTTCTCTCTACTAGAAGCAGTAATGCTCACAGCCACCTGAGAAGGAATCCTTAGGAACAAATGTCCCATAGGGTCCAGGAAGGATGCTAATGCCTTAGGGTAGAGTCTCGGATGGAGACAGCACAAAATAGGCCACCATATTTGATGGTGACTGTTAAGACTGCCTTCGCCTTGATAGACTCCACACAGAGTCAGCTAACCCATATACCTTGGTGAAATCCAGAGCAATAGTGGGCTTAGGCTCCTTGGGGTATGAAACAGAGAATTGTCTAGAAGTAGTATTGGAAATCTCTAGAAGTAGACTAGGGAGATACCTCATTTTGTGGAGTGCCTATCTTCCAAACATAAAGACCTGAATTCAGCCTCCAGAACCCACGTTAAGAAAGACAGCAGATGGTACATGTTTATAATCCCAGTGTTGGGGAGACGGGCAGGTGGATCCCTGGGACTTGCTGGCTCCACAGCCTAGGTTAATGAGGAGACCTTGTCTCAAAAAACCTGAGGAACAACACTTCAGGTTGATTTTTGCCCTCCATATGCATGTGGGCACGTGTGTGCACACGAACACACACACACACACACACACACACACACACACACACACAAATTTCCAGAAACTTTGCCTGTCGATGTTAGCCAGTTCTTGAACTCTGAATCAAAGTTCTTGAACTTTGATACCTTTTGTTATCAAAGGACCTTCATCCTTGTCTCACCTTAGTGATTTTCATGGCATTTGTGTGTGCTCCGACTTTACACCCTGATTTTCACTCCCTGGATGGCTGTGCAGCACTTCATAAACAATTGGGATCTTAAATCTGGCAGAAGAGATGTGTTTGGATGTCCTGTTGCTGCTGCATTATGACACCTTTTTAACCCATCATGGAACTACCAAGCACGCTCCTAAAAACCGAGAGCTCTCTGCCCCTCCATTTGGAAAGTAAGTCTGCTGACTGTGTCCATAGTGGAGGCTGCCCTGTCCTCCCACTGACCCATGAGTTTGGACTCTAGTGTCCCTGGTGACCCTCACTGTGTCTCCTTCTTCAGCCTCATATGTGTAAGAGAGAGTTCTTTCACTATCCCATCCTTGTGGTAACCATATCTCCCTTTTATAAAGTGTGTGTGTGTGTGTGTGTGTGTGTGTGTGTGTGTGTGTGTGTGTGTGTGTACAGTTCCCAAGATCTACTTCTCTCCTTCCATCATGTAGGGCTCAGGGATTGAACTCAGGTCGTCAGGCAGGTCAGCAAGTACCTTTATCCACCAAACCATCTCACTAGCTCTTTGAAATTGACCTTGTTGCATACCTCAGGTGGTATTTACTGAAGTGATTTCAAAGGAAATCAGTATTAGTGCAGTAAATAAAGACAGTATCCCAATATAAATTTAATATAAAAGAACAGTATTACTCTTTAAAAATTTTTATAAACTTGCAAGTAACACACACACACACACACACACACACACACACACACACACACACACACACACACACACTTAACTAGACTTAAATCTATAGGCCACTCTGAAGCTGTGGAGATTCACATTAGATTTCACACTTCTCATTGAATATATTTTTATGCACTTATCCATTACCAATCATAAAAAATCTATGACAGAGTTAGAACTAGAAAAACAGTTAGTTTTCTATCTTTTCATTATTCATTATTCTTTGGAAATTTACACTGGAGTATTTAGGTTCAAGGACCATGCTATGTATATCCAATTCTCAAATGGTTCAGTTAACAAATTATATATAGCCAGTGAGAGGGAGAGAGAGAGAGAGAGAGAGAGAGAGAGAGAGAGAGAGAGAGAGAGAGAGAGAGAATCTGTAAGTAAACACTATGAACAATCACCCATCACAGAAAGTGTGGAGGATATCATTCTCCAAGCCCAAGTTCACCACAGATACAGCAAGCCAAGCATCTGCTGAAGCCTGTATTCCATACTTGTCAAGATGGATCAAAGCTTTATCCCCCTCAACCCCGACCTTCGGGTGCAAATGAGCTGTCTAGGGAGACTGTCGGAGAGCAATACAAAGTCTCTTTCTCAAAGGCCAGAGAATTGAGGGCCCTCCATGTTCATCAAAAGGAGCTAAGTGGCACTGGTAACCCCAAATATGTAATGATTCACCCCTCCTGGTAACAACGCAGCTCCAGAGAATTCCCTGGAGGGATTACTCTTAATCGGCAATTAAGATAAAGTCTGGGCACATGCTAATCCAGGGCTTAATCGAGGACATTTTAATGTGCTGCTGTAGTGTGGATATAAAACTGGGATTCTACTAATTGAGTCTGGAATGTGGGCGTGGGAGGAAAGCGAACATGGCTGGACTGCAGACCCAGCGGTGATGGAGGTTTTGATGGGCGTGCTAGGCAATGCTGGGAGGTCAGTCCAAATCCCGGATGTGCACACAGGTCAATGGACACCCCACCATCTTTGTGGCCGGGCAACTGGAGCAAAGGGGGAAACCGGGTTGCTAAGGTGATGTGTAAATGGCAGGCTTTCCCATTCTGTTCTAATTTTATTTCTTTATTTTTAAGTTTATGTGTGTGAGTATTTTGTCTACATGTAAGTGCACCAGAAACATGTGTGTGGGTTTTGTGAAGGCCAAAAGAGGAAGTTGGATGCCTTGAATCTGGGTAGTGACAGACGGTTGTGAGCCACCATGTAGGTGATGGATGTTGAATCCTGGTCCTCTTCAAGAGTAACAAGTGTTCTTAACTACTGGGCCATCTATCTAGCACCTGCAACCTGATCTAAAAGTCCTAATTCACAAGGTGACTCCTCACAAAAGGTATCGGCATCCATCTGTGGAGAAGAAAACAAATTTAAACTTTTCAAAGAAAGATAATGCCTGTGCCATTTCCCTGTAGTTTTCTTCCTAGAAACTCATTTTCCACCCTCTTGGGATCCAGACCACCATGCAATATGGTTGGCAAATGGAAATTCCCAGTAGCTGTGGCATAGAACCCCGGGTAACTAGGGGGATTCTGCCAGATGCTCAGCAGCTGCTTTGCTCTCCAACTGTCATTTTTAAGTCCCACCTTGTTCACTGTGATTGAAAGAGTTGATGCTGCTTTTAACTCCAGAATTCTCATTAGGAAATTCAGTATCTAGTTTTAAATAGTACATACTTTAGAGAAATTTATTATGTATTCCTGCCTTCATTGGGAATGCACTTTGGCCACAGCCTGCCTACAGTTTTGCAAGAGAATGTACGTAAAAAGAAGTCTTCATGATCCCTAAGAATAAGGAGGCACCAGGCCCTGTTCTCTGAGAGGCAACTGAGCATTTTCATTCTGTGCTTGTGGATCTGCAGAAACAATGAGTCTCACTCCCACACCGGTCATCAGATGTCTGAACCAATGTTTGTGCACGCCTCTCCTGCGCTCACATTGTGGAGGAAGCCCTGACCCACCTTCCTTCCTTGCAGGAGAAAACAAATACCTGGAGACAAGCTGTCATGTAGCTCAGGCTGGCCTCTAACTACTTAGCTGAGGATAACCTTGAACTTCTGATCTTGCTGCCTCTGCCTCCCTAATACTGGGATTCCAGGCATGTACCTCATGCCTGGTTCTTGGGTGCTGGGATTCACATTTAGGGCATAATGCATGCTGCGCAAGAATTCTACCAAGGGAGCCATATCCCCAGCCCATGAGTTGCCTTTTCAATCACCAGAATCCTCAGGATTAGCACCCATATAAAAGGCCTAGTGCTGGACTCTGCAGAGTACATAAGGGGCCATCAGGCAAGGTGACCGCTATCTAAGAGCGTGTGTCCTTCTGGGAGGCATGCGGAATGCAGGTGGAATGACTAATGCAGCTCCCAGGAGGATCATGAATGGTACTGATGAATGGCCCACACGAGAGTTCCTGGGCTCTTTCTAGGAGCAAACCATTGCTTTGGGCTTGGTATTCCAGAAGGCTTCCCAGAAGAGGCAGTCTTGAGCAATCCAGGGAGAGAATAAGCAGAGATGAGTGAGATGAAGAACAGACCATGCTTGGTGAGGGGACCAAGTTAGTCATCATTGACATGTAGAAAATAAGGCCTCGAGACTACAGAACCCGTAAGACCTGCCTCTGGTGTTGCAACCTGTATCCTTCATACTATGCAAACGGTCACCAGAATCACCACACAGAAATACGAGATGGGCTGTAAGCTCTGTATTCTGAAGACATAAAAATGTGAGTTTTTAAAAAATTAACTGTCTCAAACATTGGACAGGACTTATACAAAATCATTGTTATTTCTTTGAAACTCAAGTGCAATGGGATCTCTCCTGTTTCATCTGTCAGTCCTGAGTCTGAAGCACACGATGGTTTGTAGTCGAGGAGTCCCTTAAGCTAAACTGTCCCCAAAGCAGCGATCAGAACTGCGATCCCTCTTCTCTGCCTGCATTCCTTTATGGGAAAGGTCCGTGGGAACCCTGTGTCCCATTAAGGGGGTCCCTGCTTCTGAAATGAATGAGTTCTCTGGTTCTAAGAGAGAAACTTAACATGAACCCTGTGTTCCCTAATGTACCAAATGAAGTAGGTGTCCCCAGAAAGGCTGATGACCACAGATCTGAACTGGGCTTTGAAAACATCATTTCTTATAAGCCCCTGGCTTCTAGGCTTTTCATACCTGCCAACATGCTGATCAGTCAGGAGACACAAAGGGAGATGAACCATCATAAGCATGACATAAAGAGCCTAAGAAGACATTTATAGGAACACTCTAATTTTCATTAAAACTTTTTTCTACAAGCAAATGTTTGAATATTTGTAGTGTTTAGAATTCAAATGGGCAGAGCATTCAGAAACAAAAAAGCCCTTTAACGAAGGTGTAAATTGTGCCTTTTGAAAATGACTTTCTTCCCTCGCCTGGTACCCACAGTAATGAACACTCCCACCCAATCAAAATATGAAAACAGAATTGGAGCTGTGTCAGCAACTTGGCGGCAAATAAAACTCAAAACAGGTCGAAGCACATGCTAGGAATACAAATAAGGTTAGGAGTGATGCTTCAGCTGCGGGTTCTTCAGGCTCTCGAAATAATAGAGCATAATTTAGTAGAAGAAGAACGAGGGAGTCAGCACACACAGGGGGGAAAAATGAAAGAAGCCAGAAAAACCGCAAGGGGCAGGAAGGGAGTGGAGAGACAATGGATTTCCGATCCTTAGAGAAGAAAGTCCCAGGCTGATCAGAGAAGCACCTGGAGCAGAGAGGGTGGTCTGATCAGGTTTGATATAAACCGTTCCTCATAGCAAATTTTCAAGGTGATTGCGTGGACACTGAGCATCTGAAGCCAGCCCGTGGCATAAGCATTTGTAACGTTAAGGTGTGATTTCCAACAAGACTAGAAAGCAGGATCCAGGGTGATCCCAGCGGTGGTTAGTTACCTAGTGACTAGGATGTTCAAGGACAGTTTATTAGCCTAAGATGATCCCCTAAACCCTAGCCAAACTTGCACAGAATCTCTGTAATTATCCTGGCTTACAGGTGCCGGTGTCGGCTTACAAGGTTCAGCCAAACGGGGGTCCTCTCCTTTTTTTGCAACTTCATCAAGATATTTCTAAGTCCTGATGCTCTCTGTGAAAAAATGCCTAAGCCTGGTGAATAACAAGATGAAGTTAAAACCGTGGGCAGGTTTTCAGCCTGCCATTATATCTGCAAAGAACTTATCAAGACAGTTATCTCAAATACCAGTCGGCACATTTACTTTCCCTCTAACTCAATTAAAGGGTGTTTTTCTTAAATATTTATCATGGAAGTTAATTTCTCTTTGTACTTTACTTCCCGGGGCTAACAGTTAAGAATTTGAGATTAAGGGAAGGGGATGGGCTTTTTTTTTTTTCCTACTGCTACATTCACACTGGGAAAAATAATTCAAAAATGTGATTTTCCTCATTCTCCCAACTTAAACAGGGCATCGTTGCCTGATTAGGATGAGTGACATTTCTCACACAAGCCGTCTTCCCCACTCACATGTTAGAAAGCCCCACACCTGCCGTGTGCACTCCGTAAAGATGTGATAGAAATGAGAAATGAAAATGGACTGATTGACTTGCCCTCTCGATGTGTGTCCCTCAGCCTCCAGCTCCTTGTCTCTTGAAATAATCACTTTAAGAGAAGCCATGAATTCATTGCCAAAGTCAGCTCCTCCCTCCCACCCGGTCAGCGCTTTCTCGTTTTCTGCGTGTGATGGGTTCATTAGAAAGAATAAAAATCTATTTTATTGGGGTTGTCTTCACCTCTGCCTGCCAGAGCACCTCGCTTAGTTCTACCATTTTGCGTTTAATCCGGACGGCCTCTGGTTTGCCTCATGCCATACTCACAAGGCTCTGTGCTTTTGTGTTTTAATGACGCACGCCTTCAGTGGCTAGCTGCAGAGACCAGGATTTTACGCTTTCCAAACTTGTGTGGGGGTGGAGAAGAAAAAACGGCAAGTTCAGCTGATGCCTGGCCAGTGGTTTACTGGTCATCAGCTCCTCTCACCCCCGGGGGCACACCTGAGTCCGTCCCTTCAGGCAGGTCCACCGGCTCTTGTGTGGTTACGTCTTATTCATTTCACAGCCCCTTGCTGATCTTGCAGTTCACATATGGTCATTTCTCTTTACTAGTTCTGTGCCGGGCAAATGTCTTGTGTTGTTTTAATTTTGGGTTTTACTTGTTTTGTTGGGGTGGGGTGGTGTGTGTGTGTGTGTGTGTGTGTGTGTGTGTGTGTGTGTGTGTTGTTGTTGTTGTTGTTATTTGTTTGAGAAAGAGTCTCATGTAGCCTAGGTTGGGCTTGAACTCACTACGTAGCTGAGGATGACCTTCAACACCTACTAGCCCTCCCTCTACCTCCAGTGTGCTGGAATTATGGGTGGAGGCCACTGTGCCTGACTGGTGTCTTTCAAATCTGAAATTCCTTGAGGAACTTATGACGGTGCTGTCATCTGGTGAAAGAGGAGCGAGTGACAAAGTCTCGTTAACCAGAAAGCATGCTGGACAAGTGAGGGTGAGGTCCGGGTACAAGGAACCCAGCAGCAGCCCCGGTGGGATTCACTCTTCCAAGCCAATTGCACCTTCCTAGGACATCTTCACACGGGTGCGGTTCAGGTGCTCCCACCTAGCAGCCCACCCTGCAATGATGATTTCCTGCCGGTCAGGGCTAGGAGCAGGCTTGAGGGATATGTGAGACAGAGTCTGCCCTTAAGGTACTGGTGGTGGCGTGCTAGGGACTGTAGATGGAGCTTTTCCTATGAATGGGACACAGACATAGCTCTAGAAGTGCTGAGGTCCGAATTGCAGATTTGGGGGCACAGGAATCTTCACACGGAGGCTTACAAGTAAATGGAACCTTTCAAGATGCGGAGCTTTCAGACCTGGGAGTGCAGGTGGGGAGAAATCCCAGGAGATGGGGCACAGAATATGCAAACAAAAAACCGACTTAGAATGTCTGGGGCACAGGGAGTTAGTTATTCAGCATGGCCAGACTACAGTGAGTCGAGCAAGAGATTGGACTGTGGGTTCTGGGGTGCCCCTGGTGCCCCTTCACATTTCTGACTGGGAAGAGCATAGGTAGCTCAGGCTTTGGTACCTGACTTACCCACTCGTGAGCAGCAGGAATCAAGTAAGGCCCTTCAAATCCTACATCTTCAATTTCTCCACAGGCACACAGGGTGTTATAATCCTACCCTTGTGTTGTTCTGAAAGTCAATGGGACACATCAGCTGTGTCCCCCAAGCTCACCAGTTATCATTTGCTTTTGTGTGTGTCCTTATCGTAGGTCACAGGCCCCAAAGCCCAGTAGCCCAGGTGGTAACACAGAGATATATCAAGAGAGCCAAGTTGAAGGGACTCCTGGTGTGAAGGAGGAACCAGGTCTGGTTTGCACTAGGCTCCTTGAGGACAGGAAGCACCACATGATCACAGATTGCAGATTGCTGAGAAACTGGAACTATAAATTTCTATCTGAAGTCTCCCCGACATTTGTGATCTGAAATAGAGAACATTGCAGAGTCCGGACAGTTCACTTCTGTGGGCCACACAGGACCTGTGGGCAGCCAGGTGGAGACCTTTGATCTCCTTTTCTGCAGAGTGATGGGCCTGTCCAGGGCAAGGCTGTGGTTGTTCCTGGTTCTTAGCAAGGCTGGTTCCTGGCACATGCCTCATGGTTGGAGGGTACCAACTGACGACATGCAGACATAAGCCCCAGGGGTGAGGAAAAGCCAGCCAACAAGTAAAGGCATCCAACAGTGCCGAATTCAAAGAGTGACCCCATATCTTCGCACAAGCCCGGGAATGAAAACTTTTCAAAACTCAACCCCAGCGAGACTCTCTGGGGAGAGAAACAGATCCTTGAGGGGGGAAAAACCTGCAGTCTGTGAGGGGCAAGGTTTGCCAAGCTATTAAACAGCAAGTTACAATAGACTTGTGCAGAGATCACAGACTCGGGGATAAATGTACACTCATCTATACGGGAAACTTTGATGCTTTCAAATGCTCCTCACCATCTAAGGAGCAGGCAGCAGGCATCGCCTACATATCTCACAGCAGTCTACCTGTCTGGGTGTTTGGGCTCGACTGCAGGAAGCTCTTTGAAACCAGGCTGAGGCATTTCAAACAATTCTGTTTGACTATCCTGCTTGTATATTCTGCTGATGCCCCTTTTTGTTGTTAAATTGGCTTTATTTTCTTTTTTATTTATTTAATTTTTTACTAATTTTGGAATCTCCTGTAATGCTGGCAGTCTGCAAAGGAGATGACAGAGCGAAGGTGCCTTTTGACTACCTTAAGTGAATTCTCACACACACACACACACACACACACACACACACACACACACACACACACACACACGGGCTCAGAGCTCACACACAAGCCTCTGTGAAGAAGAAGGCGATAAATTAGACTCGTAGATCAGAACTGTGTCCAACAACAGCCCAGTTAAATGTGCCAAATGTTTGAACCATTTGACTCCTGCCCAGATTATTTCATAATAGCTTAGGGAGGGGTGTTTACAACTTTCTATGAGTAATAAATAAATAAATTAGAAGCCATTCATTAAAGCTTTCTAAATTATAGACACTGCAGGCAAATTCCTCCTTTCAGGAAGCAAAGGGTGACCTGAAAACTGGTCCCCAGCTTCGGCCTGTTTTCTCTTTGATTCCCTTTTCCTTAGTTCCTAAGGGAGGACAGTCGCAGTGCTGGGCAGCTGGGCCCAGCCTGTGTGTTTGCAACCACAGTTGGGGTAAAAATGAGGCAGGGGCCAATGGGGGGCACACAGCTGTTATTCTAGCATTCCAAAAAAAAATGAGGTAAGAGAACCTGTGGTCCCAGGCCAGCCTGAGCTCCGCATATTGAAATCTTGTCTCAACTTCCCCCGCCCACCTCCTTCCCCCAAAGGAAGCAAGGGCACCCTGGTCTGTTGAAATCATGGAGTGGCCACCCAGAGGTCTCCTGTTTATTCACATAGGCCTTGCTCATCCTTCCCCCATTTTGCTTTTGACAGTCGATACCAAGGTCCTGGCGATGAGAAGGGGAAGGGAAGATTTGAGAAGGGGGCTTCTGTGAGTCAGGACTTCAAAGCTGTCTCATACAATGAAAACAGAATTGTCTCCTCTTGCTAATGGTGCAGGAGGTGTGGCAGCTTGGCTATCTCTTCTAACATTGATTGTGGGGTGTGGGAATCTTACACAAGACCTAACCAAGCCAGAGAGGATTAGCTTTCATTTCGTTCAGAACCTATAAGAAGGAGGAAAGGCTGTCCGTGCCCGGAGGCAACGCTTAGGAACAGGTAGAAGGAGGTAGGATCCTGCTGCGGAGTGACAGACCATGATTCTGAGCTCATCCCTAGGGCTTCGGGGCCAGACTCTTTGGGTGCATGCCGGACTTATTTTCAGCTGGCTTAGTAGGAGATCTTGGGAGCAAGAGATGATAGGCCTAAACTACGTGAGAACTTGTTGGTGTGAACTGAAGTTCTCTTTCACAAGTAGCCTGCATGTGAGGGAAGAATGGAGAGAGATGTGGTGGGAGGGAGGGAGAGAGGGAGGGAGGGAGGGAGGGAGGGAGGGAGGGAGGGAGGGAAGATTGGAGAGGGGCAGGAGGGAGGGAAAGGTGCCATGGAAGGACTGGAAGGATGGGTCCATGGGTAAAGTGCTCGCTACACAAGCAAATGGACTTGGGTTTTGATTCCCAGCACTCACATAAAAATCCAGGTGCAGTGGTGCACATCTGTAATCCCTGCAGGGGATGGTGGATGCAGCTTGCTCTCTGTGGCTGGCCAGCCTAACTGAATTGGCAAGCGGTAGGTCTGTCTCAAAATGAATGAAAATAATTCAAGAATAAGGTGAGGGACACAAAGACACCTGACATCGATCTCTGGCCTCTACGTGCATGTGCACACATGTGCATGCCTATGTCTGTCCCCCCTCCAGGCACTAAAAACATACCATGTATTCTAGAATCTTTCCAATAGAAAACCACACAGACCCTGAAGTGTGGGCACTTCTGATCCTCAACTACTCTGTCACCCACAGGAAATCTTGTCACCACATTCAAGCTGAGGCCAACCCAACCCAACACAGGATGCTGTCTTTTGGGCATGATACACTCTAGAGCAGTGGTTCTCAACCTGTGGGTTGCGACCCTTTCACAGGGGTCTCCTAAGACCATTGGAAAACACAGACAGTTACGTTACAATCCCTAACAGTAGCAAAATTTCAGTTGTGAAGTAACAACGAAAATAATTTTATGGTTGGGGTCACCACACCATGAGGAACTGTGTTCAAGGGTTGCAGAGTTAGGAAGATTGAGAACCACTGCTCCAGACTGACGTCTTTACTTTGAGGCATGCCACCACCCAAGGAGACAAGCTTCTGCTGCCACATACAGGAACCATCTCCAGCTAAACGGAGAACACAGGTTTAAGATTTTTTATAGCCTTCCAGCATAGCAGGGCATTTAAAGCCCAGTGCGATAAAGGGATTGTAAGGCGGGGGGTGGGGGGTGGGGGGGTGGAGTGGAGAGGAAGGTGTTTTATGCAGGCAGGGGTGTCGGGGCATAGCTTTATCAATGGGTGGAACTTCCTGTAAGTAGGAAGATAAATGAATTAGTAACTTAGAGTAATTTTTAAAAAATACATATCCAGATGAAAGCCAGGATAAGTTTGATCCCTTTTAGCCAATGAGGTATGATCTCTAATTAGGTTTCCACGCAGACGGTGCGGGCCCAGAGTACATTTCTGAATCTAGTTGACCTTTTCAGCCGGGAAGCCAAATAATTTCCATTCCATGCTCTTTAATTCTGGAGGAATTTCTAATTTGTTGCCAGAGATAAAAACTCACTGCAAATAGGGGGGAAAAGTTTGAAATAGTCCAGAGTTCCATTTATAGAAAGAATATTAAAATCTTAGATCTGAGAGAACCCTCAGGACCACTTCGTCAAGCCTCTTAGTTTACTGATAATAAAACAGAACCAGACAAAAATCAAAGACTTGCCCAAGGTCATGGACGGGCTTGGGACTCAGGACTGGACCCACAGCTCCCTGCTTCTTACCCTGGCTCTCTTTACTTGGTGGGCTTCTCAATTTGCCTGTTTGGATTTTTCCTTCTTCTTCTTTAATGTCGTCCATATGTTACTGAAGCAAACGTCCCTTGCTGAACTCCACCATCAGACCTGCTTGAGGGAAACTTCCACGGGCCAGCACCTACCCTCTTGCCTTTCTTAATTTCTTTTGGAAATTGTCTATTCTCTCACCTTATTAATGTTAAAACAAAACGGGCTCTTTTATTGCCACAGGCAGAAGGGAAGTTAAATTCTTGATGGAGACAAGTGTCTTCCCTTGTGAGAGCAAGTAAATTAGTTCCGAGGTCCTCTCACTCACCACAACTGTAATGAGAGAGACACCAGCCCTTCTTCATTAATGAGATGCCAATCACAAAGGGAGACGTCTCACAGAGCCCTTGTGGAGGGGCTGGAGGTGGGAGTGCTGATCGGCACTGTAGTGAGAAGGTAGGAATCAGAAAATAAAAGCCCCCAGAGGTTGGAAAACACATGTGGATGGTCTCGAACGGGAAGGGCAGGTCTGAGGAGAGCTCACTGTGCGCCTGAATGGGCAAACAGTGTAGTTTATGAAAAACATCTTTGAAAGTGAGCAAGAGGATTGGGGAATTACCCTCTGGCTGTGTTCCCAGCCACGTTTCCAGAGGCAAGCTTGTGTTCATACTGATGGGGTTCGTACGGACCCGGACATCTGATCAGTTGACAGTTGGGGTGGACAGATGATCTGGTTTCTTTAGGAGGGCTGGCGGCAATGTTACCTGTCTCTGCCCTGTCTTTGATTCTGTCAAGAGTTTACCATGACCACCCCGCTGTGTGTAAACTCTTCAACTCGGGGAACTTTCTGGAAAAGACTTAAGGAGGATCTTGCAACTGAGAAAGTCTTGTTACACGAAATAATTTTTCTCACAGGAGACAATGGTCTTAAAGCTGGACCAGTTAACCCAAGGACCATGTCGCTCAGCAGTGGAGACATCTAAACCATGTTGTTTAGCCCTTCCTTCCAAAAGTGATTTACAAGTTAAGTCCCACCCCTGGCAAGATGGCCCTGGCCACCTGTCCCTCTCAGCTACGTACTGTTTTTTATCAAGGGATTTATCAGTGCAGTTGGTTTCTGGAATCAGCATCCCATCTTTGTGTCTGTGGCTTGATAAAATGGGCACATTCTTAAAATGAATAGGACTTCCATTGGAAATTAAATGCCTTCCCCCCCAGTTAATCTCTTTTCTGCAAACATTTATTAATTAATTTATTTTTTATGAAATTGGGTCTATGTGAAGGTTAAGAGACTTTTGGCACTCAAAACGGCTTAATAAAATGTCTGAGCACACAATTAAGCATGCTCATGTCCTTCAAGAATCAGGTAGCGGAAGTTCTAATTGGCAAAGCAGCATCTTGAATGTCATTTTCTAAACCCATTAGACCATGTCTAACAGAGAAAGAGCAGAAGCAGCCGTAGTTTACAAAATACCCACAGCGTCCCTCCCGGAGACATGATTTCAGGGTAGCAGTTAGATGGTATTAAACTTGTATCTGTAACAAACTGTAGTTGTAAAACCACAATTGCTCCAAATCTAATGTGATTCCCGTGAGTGCGTGTACACACATTTATAATCGTGGTAGTAGTGTGCAAGCACACAGACGCAGAGGGCAAAGGACAACCCCGGGTGTTGTTCCTGAAGTGCTATTCACTTGTTTGTGTTTTGGGGACAGGGTCTCACAGGTCTGGAACTTGCCGGTTAGGCTAGGGATCTGCCTATCTCCATATCCCCAGCACTGGACAGCAGGTGTGTGCCACCACAGGCAGGCTTTTCTTGTTTTGTTTTAAAGCTGGGTTCTAGAGGGTGGAACTCAAATGCTCAGTTTATCAACTGCTCTGGTTGCCCCAGCCCATGATGCACCTCCTTAGTCACACCGAGCCACAGGTACAGTGAGGTGTCCCAGGCCCTCTGCATGGTCAGTGACATTTACACTAGACCGGGCAATGCCTGAGCCTACCAGCACATCAGTCTCCGGTGGTTTCGGTAGCACCGTCTCTATGCTTAGATGATGTATGTTTCCCAACATACAGACTTAAATTTAGAAACAATCTGAGAGGTTTTTTTTTTAAGTAAATCCAGGTTGAGCTGAACATCTCCGAAAACTCCACCTGCCCGGCACCCCCTCATTTAGGGTAGCTCTGATTTGGAAAACACGGATGAGACACAAACAGGAACCTGGTTCTTCACTGAAAGCCAAAAGAAAGATCACCAGAGAAAATGAAGCTTCAGACAGCCACTTGCCTGAGTTTCATTTGTTGATGTGTTTACTTTTGTTTTTTTTTGTCATGTAATATTTTTGTTTGTGCTAGACATTTATGTTTCAAATAGTAGTTACTCTCCTCTTTATATTCTAGACACCTGAGTTCTTAATAAAAAATAATCTTACAGATAGATGCTTTGGATTAATTAATTTCTAAAAGTGCCCCAGAAAGGACTAGATTCCCCTCTCCGGCCCCTCCCCTCTCTGCCCACTACCGTGTGTGTGTCGCTGTGGAACAAAGCCATACTTGAGCCGACTTTCTTTTTCTTTATTACTAACCTCCATGATCTACAAGAAGGGAGACACACAACGTAAGCTAGACTCCCTTGAACACAGTGGACCACACCACTTCTCGCTCTCGGAAACATTTGGAATTAACAAAGTATACAAGTGGACCGACCACCTGGTTCGGATTTCTAAAAAAGAATTTTGTCGACTTTGTCAGGTCTGACTTCTCAGATAGTGGTGTGAATGTACGGGTGTATCTAAATGGCCAGGGAGGACACAGAAGTCCATACCAGAAATGGCTCAAGGGAAGACAGGATTATAGCCAGACCTACTGGCATAGCTCTGTGCTGATAAAAGTATCATTTTTGCAAAGAACAGAAGCAATATTTGGGGCTGAAAACAACAGCAACAAAAAGGCCTGGGTGGAAGATGATTACTTTTCAGTGTTATGAAAGAGGATTGTCCAGAACTTTCTCAACCAGGACTCATAATAAACAAGCTCTTCCACACACTCCCCATAAACTAATTGATGTTTGTGTCGCTGACCCTAAGGCAGGCCAGAATCCTAAAGCGCCTTCTGAATCATCAAAGGGTGACTCACTACATTCTGGGTGGTTTTCTTGTTGAGAGTATTTTATTGTATACTAATCCTTTGAAAATTGCTAACGCACCTGTGATTGGTGCCAGAGGTTTGGAATTAACCATGCACAACCATGGGGCTGAGGATGTGGCTCAGTTGGTAGAGTGCTTGCCTAGCAAGCCAAAAGCCCTGGTAACATCCCCAGCACTGCATAAAAACAGTTGTGTTGGCATAGGTCTATAATCTCAACACTTGTTGGGGGTAGGATAATCAGAAGTTCAAAGCCAGCCTGAGATACATAAGACTCTGTGTGTGTGTGTGTGTGTGTGTGTGTGTGTGTGTGTGTGTGTGTGTGTGTGTGTGTTTATCTGCACACATATTGGTAAGTGGGGGGAAGGGTTCTTTGGTAAACACAACAATTTCCACCCTATATCCTCTATTCTGCTACCCCCAAAGAATCACATTGCTGACCATTGAGACTGCAGATGTTGGTCTCGGGGAAGTTTTATTCCAGCTCCTCTCTCTCCTCCCTCCCATGCTCTTCTTTGTTCTGACTGGAGCCTGCAAATCACAATCCCAAATCTGAAACCACCTCATGTGCCTGAAAAGAGAAGGGCCACCGATAACTTGGAGCAGCCCAAGTCGACATAGAACCATATGTCAATTCTGAATGTTTGACCACGTTTTAATCTACAAACCCAGCAACTTCACAGACTGACCCCAGTGGTTACGAATACCAGGTTCCCGTGTGTGGGGGTAATATGCATAAGATCCAGTGACCCAGAATGTTTGACTAAGGGGAACACCAACCATAGTCCCAACTCCAGGGTCTGTAACCCCTGGCTTGTCAGGCAGATAGCTTCTCTCTCTTTGCTGTTCTATAACTCTTACTGGGGACAGAACCTCTGTGTTTTCACAGCATGGCTATGTATCAGGTGCAAATGGCCTTCCCGTTTCTTGGTATGCTCTGTTTATATTTTAATGCTGTTTACAGATGGAATATTCCATAAATATTCATGCAGTGTCTGTACAAAGGAAAGGCTTCGAAGAGCTCTTTATTAACAAGCTCCCTTATGGAAGGGTAATGGTGGTAAGGGGGCTTTAATCCATCTTCCCGAACTTCTCATACAAGGACCAAACCACTCTCTTTACATGGAAAGTCAGGGTGACCTGGGATTTGCCAGAGAAATTCACAACCCAAAGTATAGGCTAATGAATTATTCCAAGTCAATTAACAGACCAAGGAAATCCTTTCTTAGTCCCATACCAAGGCTCCTTTCATGAACAAACACTCCTAATGCGGGTGATGATCAGCTGGGTACCCAAGGATGCTTAGCCCACACTGAACTCCCCCTCATTAGAAGAAGAAAAAAAGAATTAAATCTCAGAGAGCTTGTAACGAAGCAAATTGAAACCATGTTTTAAAAAGATTAAACTTTCAAATTTGGGTTTCACATTTGGAACTATGAAACATATATACACATTTAAACATTTCTAACTACTTAGTTATTGGGTTGAAGAGATAACTCGGTTAGTAAAGGTCTTGCTGCACAAGAACGGGCACCTGAGTTCAGTCCCCAGAATCCATGTAAAAAAGCCAGGCATGGTGGTATGTACTTGTAATCCCAGTGCTGAGGGGTGGAGTCAGGAGGACCCCAGGGGCTTGCTGGTCAACCATCCTCACTGAATTAGAGAGCTCTAGGTTCAGTGAAGAAACTTTGTCTCAAAAAGAAGGGGGATACTGCCTGAGGAAGATACCTAAGGGTTAGCTCCAACTCCACATGCACGCATGCATGCATGCTCATATAGACACACATACACACACACACACACACACACACACACACACACACTCATACTTATGCATTCACATGAACACAAATATACAGGCAAGCAAATCTGGACTGGTGAGCTATCGTAGTGGGTAAATGTGTCTGCTGCCAACCGAGTGGCCTGAGTTCAATGCCCAGGTCCCACTTGATGGAAGGAGAGAGCAGACTCCCACAAATTGTCCTCTTGACTCCTGCAAACAGGTCTTGGCACACATGTGCACACACACACACACACACACACACACACACACACACACACGCACACACACACACACACAAATACAAAAGCATAAAAATAAACCCCTAAGTTACTGTATGATAATGGAATCTAAGTTAGCATTAAATAAATGAAATATAACAGATTCTTTTCTATTTCCTTGATAGAGGAAATAGGCTAGCAAATAGTAGTTTCCCTCAATCTCTGCATCAGATGTGGTCAAATCCTCCGTCTCAACAGATCGCCGCAACCAGCACTGACATTTGGGGAGAGAGGAGGTAGAGGAATGAGGTTGCCAGGCGCTTCACTGAGGCCTACCCAGAAGTGGTTAATCAGCGAGCAGGACGACGTCAGAGTACATTGGAAGCAGATTTCTTTGTGTTGATGGGTAAATCCGAGACAGCCAGTGTTTCGGGCCTGGAACTGTGGTTGCAAGCAAAATGTGTCCCTGAACAGTGCTGGTGGGTCCCCCTCCCAGCTGCCTGGCTTCCTCGTGAGAACTGTGACTGCTGTGGGCTCAAGGCTACTCTTCTCTCCCAATTCCGTGAGAATTTCCTCACTAGAAGTGGCCCTGGTTTACCTCACCTATATTCCAGGCGAGGGTCCTACAGTAAGAATTCAGGGAGTCTCAAGAGGAAGCCCAGCAGGATCTCTTAAGCCTTGAAAAGAATAAGGCTGTGTGTATATGTGTGTGTGTTTATGTGGCATGTGGCATTGGCCTTCCCACAGAGTTCCTGCTGGCCTCTGTGGTGCTAGATTCTGTGGGTCCTCTCTGGCCTTCCTGGGGAAATATTTCTTAGCAGAGTGAATTTTTGTTACATGAAGTCGAAGTTGTACTAGCATGTGGCTGCTGAATCAAACCACAGAGACGTTCTTTTCCAAAGTCCTGGTGAAAGTGCATGTAGCCTTTGTTTGGGTGAGGATAGATGCTTTCAGTCCAACTAAACCAAAGTATAGCGAGGAGCAAAGCCACTGGATTATGAGTGTAAGGACTATCTGCCATTTCAGCTCAGCTTTGAACTTGCAATGTGGGGGTCAAATCTCTTGACCACTCTGCATTTCAGTTTCCCTGTCTGTCAAATGGTCCCTGTCTAGCCTGTACTACCAGCCTTTCAAGGGTTTTAATGAAGAATAAAGACACTGGTGGGTATGAAAGCTCATTAATCCATTTGTATTATCAACTCTAATTTTATTAACTTAATTAGCACAATGCTAGCACAGGTCACTTGAGAATGACTGTATCTAGCTTCTGGGGTCCTTGCATGTCTGACCTGTGACCCACTGTCTGCAAGTAACCCAGGATAGCTCTGAACACAGTCTAACACAAAATCACAGACTTAACTAAAACATGATTTCTTTTTAGGTTTTTTATTTTCTGTAACTCAGTCATATGGTTCTCACGTGTAAATTTTGTAAACAACCGTATTATGTTGAGGATCATAAAGGCTGGACATACCCGTGTACCAATCAGAAAGCATTGTTTTAAACATACCAACCAATGGCAAGGGTAAAATAAAGGGGGCAAATCAGCCGGACTCACTCATGACCACTCTAACAATGAGCCAAAGTCTTTGAGAGAATCATGGCCGATCCTTTGCACTCTCTGCTGCCATAGAGATGAAAAGGAAAGCTCCTCCCCTCCCCCTAATTGTTCTTGAAAACAGAGAAGTCTAAAGGCCTGGGGAACAAGTGGAGATGAATGGACAAGATGTCCTGGAATGACACTCGGGGTGTAAAATAATCACTGGGGCTGATGGCATCCGCCCAGCAGTTCCCAGGAACTCAAGGGTGAAATTGCGAAGCTGTTGACCAAAACACAGAATGCGTTACAAACAGGTTACTGTGCTCACAACCTGGCAAATGGCCACTACAACCTTGAAAGAAGAGAGGCACAAACCAGGCGAGTCTCGCTTTTGTACCTGGCAGGCATGGGGAGACTGTGAGAGAGGGGCTAGTGTCACTGAATACCTAGCCTCTCCTTGCACAGAGCGTTTGTTGAGCACCCACTGTGTCCTGGGTCTGTGCTAGACGGTAGAGATACAAGTGGAAGCATCTGGAAGGTGTTTGAAAAAGATGTCAGAAGACTCCAGTGCTGCGGATAAATTTGGGAAGTCACCGGAGCACGGTGCAGAGGAACAAAGTGCAGCCTGTGGAGTGACATCTCTGTCAACTTCCAGACCCTGCCTGAAGTGCTGTGCACACAAGGACCCGGTTACCTTGAAAAGAGCCAGAAGTGTCTATCTGTGTGGCACGAGATGGTCCCGTATTAGCCATCTCCGTAGAAATGGCTCAGGAGTTCCAAGAGTAGCAGTGATAACTGGGAACGGGGGAGGGGCTAGAAAAGGAGAAGGGGCAGAAAGGGGCAGAGCCAACATTTCAGCTTTCGTGCACAGGACACTCTCAGAGTGCCAGGCACCGTTTTATACTCTGGAGTCACCCCAGTTAACAGGCAATGCTCTCTCCTTTGGAGCACCAAGACAAAGTCTGGGGGTAAGAAATACATCCCAGGAAGGGAACGTGGCAGAGAGGGGTTGGAAGGACACTTGAGCAGGTTTGGTCAGCTCTCGGAGGAGCTGGGACCTGAGTGACAGGATTCAGCCAGCCATGCAGTTTTCTAGGCAGAAGCAGGTAGGATGAAGCCTCAAGGAAGGGAAAATAGCTAAAACCTCATCTTTGCAGAAATGTCATTGTGTAAAATTACAGCTTAAGCAAAAGATGGGGCTAGGGCTGGAGAGATGCCTCAGTCAGCGAACGGCTTGCTTTTCAAGCGTGGTGAACTGAGTTCAATCCCCAGAACCAGGGAAACACTGCCTGGCATGGAAGTGCTCCTTGATAACCCAGCACTGGACAGAGATAGGCAGATCCTCAGACTCTCGTGCCAGCCAGCCTAGTGTTCTCGGTGAGATCCAGGCCACAGAGAGACACTGATTCAAAACGTAAGGTGGACAGCTCCTGAGAATGATGTGATGGGCAAGGTTGAGCTCTGGCCTCCATGCACACCTCCATGAACACACACACACACACACACACACACACACACACACACACAGCTAAGATGGAGATTTCTTCATAGTGTTTAGGATTGACTAGTCCACTGTGCAGAACTCAGAGCCCTGGGGAGATTGAAAGACGGGGGTGGCAGGGGGGATGCCGAAGCAGAAACCTAGAGTCTACAGTAGCCTTTCCCCACCATTTTTAAGTTTGTGAGCTCATCTTAAACTAATTCTTTAGGGAAATTTTTAATCATCTGATTATTTTGCATTTACAAGGAAAGTGAAGTAATTTACTGTTTTTTAATATATGCCATTTAAGATAAGTATATATTAAAATTTTCATTACAAAATTAATTGAATACAATATTTACTAATATTCATGGATTATAATAATAAATTTTGAATGAGTTCCATCTAGCAAGTGATGCACATGATTTGATTGACTTTAATTATGTAAGTAATGGCAATTTCTAAAACACACTTTCAAATGACATCCAATAGCATGCTTAGAGTTTGGAAACCAAACAAATATTAAACTTTGGACTGGTATTTAATTCTGTGGTGTAACAGAACCAGACTAATCTGCTAACACAACCGGGCAGGGAAACCTTGTGTTTTGGGTAAAATAAAAATGCGATTTTTCCTCACTTATTTTATTTCTAATAAAAATACAAGAACATCTAACTACTGCTGGCCAACACGTCTGTGAAAATCACCAGAGGCCAAATGAGATATGAGCAACACCAAATTTTCTCATGTTCATTTTTTTTTTTTTTATAACCAAGAGTTTGCAATGGGTGAGAGGAGAGATGGGGAGAATTCTGAAACCTTGTGATGAAAGTCTTCAAATAAGTGGCCAGAAAGACAGCTCAGCAGGTAAAGAGGACCAGAATTCAGACCCCTGGCACCCAGGTAAAGCCGTCTGTAATCACAACAGTCTCACGGTGAGGCTTGAGGCAGAGACAGAAGAATTCCCTGAACCTCGCAGGCCAACCAGCCTGGCTTAGGTAGCAGTCAACGAGAGACCCTGCTTCCAACACAATGGAAGGTGAGGCCTGACATGAGGATGTCCTCTGACTTCTCTGTGTGTACTGTGGCCCACGCATGCCCACATCGTCATACATAAACACACCCATACACACGCACCATATTTTTTATAAAGTCTTCACACGCAGTTGTCCCTCCCTAAACCAATGTTTATGCGCCCACAGATTCAACCAGCCATGGATTGAAAATACTGGGGGGCGGGGGGGGGGGGGGGTGGGCGAGGCTGGAGAGATGACTCAGCGGCTAAGAGCACTGACTGTTCTTCCAGAGGACCCATGTGGCAGCTCACAACTCTCTTTAACTCCAGGATCCAACCCTCTGACACAGTCATACCTACAGGCAAAATACCAATTTAAAAAAGGAAGGAAGAAAATACTGGGGGGAAGGTTGCATGTGTCCTGAGTACGCACCACCCTTTACCTCTTAGATGTGTGCCTTACACAATATAGTGTCACAGCTATTTAAGCATCTGCGTTAGTGCTGGGTGTTAGAAGTAGTCGAGAGTGTCTTATATGAGAGGCTTAAGCATCTTTAGGGGCCTGGAGCCTCTCCTCACTAATCCCAGGATGCACTGAAATCTGTAGAGTTACCGTCATTTCAGAAATCTGCTGCTTGCCTTTGCCACGAAACCATTGTCTGCCGGGAATCAGAGAACTTGATCAGTGAATTAGTTAACAGACCTTACAATTTTAAGTGCCACAATGGTTCAACTCTAGCCACGGCTGGTAACGTTTAGCACATCTCTCCTTATAATGGAGAGTGAGTTCAGGGCCCTGAGCAACGGGTTTGAATTCTAGTATCATCATTTGCTAACATGAATTGACAGAGTTACGTAACGGCTCTGGGCTTGGTTTCCTCATCTGTAAAGAAGGGGTGGTAGAGGCCTCTGCTTTCAATGTGGTTGTGAGGTTTGTGTGTGTGTGTGTGTGTGTGTGTAAGGGGCAGAGGACAACCTCAGATGTCATCCTTAGGCACACCATTCCCCTCCTAAAGAGGAGGCCTCTCATTCCCCTGGAGCTCACCAAGTAGGCTAGACTGGCTGGCCCCAAAGCGCTGGGGGTCCTCTTTCCTCTGACACACAGCGCCACACTGAGCTTTTTATGTGGGTCCTGGGGATCTGAGCTCAGATGCTTGGATCTGCACAGCAAGCGTTTTACCCAGAGAGCATCTCTCCAGCCTTGGTTGTGAGACTTAATAGCAATAATGGATGAAGGGTGGCGAGGTCAGGGCTTATCCGGAACCCTCCGGGCAAGGTAACTATTTTCATTTCTACCCCCCACTGGGACATGAGCGCTTGGGGCTGAGACCACTTCAGCAGATATTCCCAGCTCCCGGAGATTAGTGTTCAATAAGTATTTGTAGGCTGGCTGGATGAGCAAAATGAAAGGATGGGTTAAAAAAAAAACCAACCGTTTAAGAGAAACGAAAGAGGTAATGTAGGGTCTACCTTCCTGGATAAGAAAGCTCAGAAAATTAAAATGACTGTCTGAGGTTGGTGTCAGGTAAGAACTATGACCAGGATGCGCATGGGACCCTCCCCCGCTCAACCCCCACACCACCAACACCCTCCTTTGTAAACCTCTGGCCTTTGGCAGACTCCCGGGTTGCATTTTTCTGAGCTGTTATCACGTAGTTTAGAAAACCGGAAACAATATTTGCCTCTGCTTTTATGGCCAGGGCTTCTAGAGTAAAAAAAAAAAAAACCAAGGCAACTTTTAAACTGTTTCGTTTAAAGGGGCCATAAACAAAAAAGCAAAGGAAAAAAACCCATAAATCCAGATCTCAAACATCTTCAGTTCAGATCACCCTGGGTCTGCAGCGCATAGCTTCAGAAAATAAGACAGAAGCTTCTCGAAGTTTCTTTCTCTGGACGCCGGAAGTGTATAGTTGCTGCTGCTGCGTTGGTGGTGACTCACTGTGGTTCCTACACCAGGCCTGGAGACAGAGCCTTCCTTATTTATTGTGCTCCTCTTTCGTTTACAAGGTCAGACTGAATGTTTTGGTTGTTTTCCCAGCATCGCTCTACTGACCGACTTCACTCTAATCCCCTGATGTCACTTAGATCAACTGGAGGCGGGTGGGGGCGGGGGCCATCCGAGAGCCCAGTGATTGCCTACCAACGCCGTTGTTCTGGGCGGCCGGCGGCGGCGGCAAATTAATTTGATGCTGTTATGTAAGTGTGATCGTCCCCTCTAATCACATCACAGGACTGAGAGCTGCCAGAAATAACAGAAGGGAACGTTCGAGATATCAAAGGGGAGCCACTAAAATAGATTGTTTATTTAGGTACCGAATTGAAACGCTATTATTGGGAGATGCAAAAACAACCCTCGCCACACTTTCCTCTCACACGTCCCTGCCTTCACATGCTGTGCCTCCAAGAGATCTGAAATCAGTGCTTCCGATGGAGTAGGAAGTGAGGGGAGCTGGGGTGTCTGGGTAGCACCGGGTTCGTGGGTGTCTGCAATTTCTTTCTGTGCCTACCTTTTCTTTGACGCTTCCCTCTTGGTCCAAAGTTCTCTCTTTGTACCCACCTCAGTCTCTGTCTGGCTGTCCTTGAACTATCCCATTGCCTCCCTTGCTTCTGCCTTACTCTTCCAGCACGTCCAGCTGAGCTGCTCCTCAATCTCAAGCTACTACGGGTCGAGGGGAGGCTCAAAATGTATGACTTCTCCCGCTTCTAAGGCATGCTGTGTTTCTGTTTCTCTTCCCCAGATTCTTATCCTCTTCCCTCTTGGACATGGAGTCCCAGTTAGGTGAAATATGGTTCTGGTCTTAACCTTGTAGTATGTATCTCGGCATGATCTACAATGTGTTGTGTGTTGGGAGGGGCGACTGGGGGTTATAGTATGTGTATGTCTTTGTATGTGTGTACGCATGTGCATGTGTGTGTATGCACGCGTGGAGGGGGTGCTGGAGTGGGGGCGTATGCATGTGGAGGCCAGAAGTCAACATCGGCGACTGTATTGATTGTTTCTGCACCTTATTTTTAAGACATAGTTTTTCAATGAACCTAGAGTTCACCGATTCGGTGGGATCCTCTTATGGCTGTCATCCCAGCCTTGGAGCTTGTAGCCCAATGCCATGGTGCCTGACTTTTGTGTGGGTTCTGGACGTCTGAACTCGGGTCTTCATGCTAGCATAACAAGCTCTTACCCACTGTGCCATCTTCCCCAGCCCTGAAAACCACTGGGGAAGTAGGCAGAGCCATTTGAACCATAGGTAGGCTTCAGGGAGGTGTGTCTTTGCCACGGGCAAGGTGGGGCTCTCATCCAAGGATCTATGGTACTCCCTTTGATTCTTCTCCGTGCTGACCACTGCCTGGCCAGAGACATGAGGTATAGAAACAGCGACCACGCCCACGGAGAGAAGATAGGAGGCTTGAGTCTTTGCTTGTCACGCATGGGTGGCTTTGCTTATGGGCTTAGATGGCATTGCCCACAGGACATAGATGGCGAAAGGTATGATCTATGCAACCCCGAGTGTCAGCAGAGCCCCCGCCCACAAACAACGGCTGTGGTTCTCAATTCTTCTTTCCTTTGCCTTCCATGAATGAGATACAAAATGTCTTCAAATAAAATAAGAAAATTGATTTCTAAACTGATTTTCTGAATGCCAATTCAGATTAGATAGCTAGCTACCCACAGGACTCCAGCCCTCTTCTACCCCTCACCTCTTCCTGTACATAGAGATAGTCTCTGTAAGTGACTGCTACCTCCGATGGGATGTGAACCTAGCTTCGGTTACCAGATCCCAGTAGGGCTGAGTAATTCCATGCAATCAGGTCAAACATTATGTTTGTAAGACTACATTGAAAACACTTAGAATATTTTTTTCTAAAGAAAATGATCTGGACAATTATTTTCCATGCACTGATCTTTCAGCACGATCTTTTCAAGCTATGAATTCTGGCTAGCTTGTTGACGCCTGGTACAACAGAACTACTGGTTGAAGAGACTAGTGTCCATGAGTTTCATGAGCCCTTCTTTTCTCTGGGGTAGGCACAGCCCGGGATGCTCGGCTTTGGATTCAGACTGTGTCGATCTTTAGCTGTGTGACAAGCTACTTAACCTTCTTTGAACTGTAAGTCTGTCATCTCTAAGTGGAGTTGACAATGGTATCTATCCGTAGGCATATTGTAGGGACACTTTGAACCAAGGAATATAAAATGTTTGGAAAATAGAAAAGGCTTGATTAGTGTTGCATATTGTCTTTGGTGATTGTTATTATTTAGGTCTTCAGACACCTAGAATCACAGAACAGAGTTTCACTGTTGGATTGCTGGAGCACAGAAGAGTGTCTATATGTACCACCAAGTACTCTGACATGTTTATCTGGATAATTCTAGTCTACACCGCCTGTATCCTGCAAACTCCACCCATTAGGGCAAGGGTTACATAAATTGGTTATCCACTCTGATTTTCTTCTCTTAACTAGTACAAAAATAGCCTTTACATTAGCCTCTGAAAATAGCTAAGAGTTCAATATTTGACTATATTTCTTAACTCCTCCCCATCACAGAGTATTAGTTAGAAAAAAAGCCAGCATTCACAGAAATCTCATTAGTTCACATTTCACTGCTGCTCATGGCAATTTGTGGCAATTTGATCTTGCCCAGGCTGTGTTAACGTTTACATCCATGTTTTATAGATATAATTTACAAGGAGAATTAATGGTGCAAACGAGATTGTAGGAAACACACTCAAAGTTTTAAGGACAGCAAATATTTTCATGAAAGAAATGGTCTATGACATCGACTGTATGTGAAAATAAAGGTTATCATTCACTAGAGCTGTAGTTCTGTGAAGAAAGATCCTGAGAGATGTAGCTCCTGAAACTATATCCAACTGAAAGAATCATGGGCAGAAAATTTCGGGAACATTGAACTACATACACCCCACAGCTTCTAAGCCAGGGTTTCTTGGAGTTACCCATAGGGATGTGTGTTTTTACAAGCTCTTTGAGTAATTCTTATGTTTACTAAAGATTAATAATTGTTTCCTTTTTTCCAGTGCTGGTAATCCAGCCTGGGACCTTCTACATACTAGATAAGTATTGTACCACTGACTAACCACCCCCAGCCCCTAAAGCTTAAGAAGAGTCACAAACCAGGGTATGGTAATACATACTTGTAATTCTGGCACTCAAGAGAGTGAGGCAAGAAGATTGCTATGAGTTCAAGCCCAGCCTGAGCTACATAGTGAGTACTAAGACTGCCAGGGCAACATAGTGAGACCATATATATAAAATATATATCATATATATGATACCTATAATATACATTACTCATTATTTCTGATATTTATATTATATATAATATACATATTATATATATCTATATATATCTATATATATCTATATATATATCACATTTCATTGCTGCTTATGGCAATTTGTGGCAATTTGATCTTGCCCAGGCTGTGTTAACGTTTACATCCATGTTTTATAGATATAATTTACAAGAAGAATTAATGGTGCAAACGAGATTGTAGGAAACACACTCAAAGTTTTATATATATATATATATATATATATATATATATATATATATACAAAGATATAGATATATCAGAAAAACAGAGTATTGACAACAGCTTAGAGCTTGGTTAAAGTGACCCAGGAGTGTTTCAGCAGATAACCAGAACTCTCCTGTGATGGAAATTCAAGTGACTTCTCCTCTCTGCAAAATGAAGGAATCCCCTTTCTAATCTTGCCCCACTGAAACCTGCCCCTACCCACTTCCTCAACTACTTCCTGGATTACAACCCCCCAGCACTCAGAAATCCTTACAGCCTAAAGTCATGATTGTGAGGCTGGGAACTAAAGGGTACTGAGCAAAGAAAGGAAGCCACCTGAGACCCTCAAAGGCCTGAGAACAGAACTGTTCCCGCTGACTCCATCTCTGGAGCAGGCTGCTCTAAGGGATGGGTCAGGAGCCCAATTACACTGTTCTAGTTTTATATCCATGGCTGTGATAAAACAGTCTGGCAAAAAGCAACTTAGGGGGCAAAGAGATTTGTTTCTGTTCACAGTCCCAGCCTATCATTATAGACAAGTCAAGGCAGAAACTTCAAACAGCCAGTCACATCATACCCATGGTTAAGATCAGAGAATAATGAATGTATGCTTGCTCACTTGCTTGTGCTCAGATGAATTTCTCCATTCTCTTACAGTTCCGGAAACCCCTTCCTAGGGAATGGTGCCACTCATAACTGGCCTAAACATGCCCATAGGCCAACTCAGTGTAGACAATCCCTTATTAGAACTTTCTTCCCATGTTACGTCAAGTTGCCAATTAAAGTTAAGCATCACATATAGAAGCAAGGCTCAGGTCTTTGGACTCATTCCCTATGTCTGAAGATGATAACTTAAACATCCTTATGTCTTCAAGACTTTTTAGGTTGAGCATCCCTTATCTGAAATACTTGGGACCATAAGTGTTTCAGCCTTCAGAGTTTTTCATATTTGGGGACAACTGTATGAACATCACAAATTGAGTATCCCTAATCTGAAAAATCCAAACTCCAGAATACACTAAAATCTAGAAGTCTTTGAATGTCCTATGAATACTCAGACAGTTTTAGGTGACCAAACCTTTCAGATTTGAGGATTTCTGATCAGAGGTGCTCAAGATCTGCTAACTGTACTTGTCTTTAGGGGTTTCCTATCTATTTCCACATGCTCTATACATGTGCAGATACCCCATTTCATCCCATCGCTTGTATATACACACTTCAAGCCAGGCTCTTCCTCAAAAGCAGATTCTCTGTCCTTCCTTTCTAATGGCAAGGCCTATGCATCGAGCACAGCACTGACCTAGAAGTTCACTGACGCTACTGTTTCCCAGAGATTAAGACTAGAGGTGAGCAAGTTTGCTTGTAACAAAAGCACAGACTCTTGGCTATTTGCAACGTTTTAAACTTTAACAAGTGGGCAATGCAATATAAATGATGCTTTAAAAATTTATGTGTTGGGCGGGAATCTATATTAATTATAAAACAAAAGGCCAAGTCCTGGAAACAAAGAAGATGATTTTTTTGTTGTTGTTGTTCCTGAGTTGCTTTACTGAGAATCAGGTCCCTAAAGAGGAGGTGTGAAACAATAAAGTCCGCTTGCTTGATTTGAGGCTTGCTGGGAGCTGGGACAGTTCTTCCAGGAGCTTGCCAGGACCCATTTGCAGATTCTACTCTGTGGAGCTTACCTGTGTCCCTGAGAAGTCCCTTGCTCTGTGTCTGAACAGAGCAACCTCTTCTTGTACACATAGTCATTCTTTTGGCTCAAATGCTGAGTGAAGCCCCACCTGTTCCAAAGTCATCAGGTGGAGGAGGCAACCCAAACCACAGGGAGTTTATAAAGTGTCTCTGGCAGGCGATTGGGACATCTTCAACATTTTTTTTTCATATATTAAAATATTTGTAGTGATTGGGGGTGTAGCTCAGCAATAGAATCCTTCTTAGCACAGTCAAGACTCTAAATTATACCCATAGTGGAGGGCCTGGTGGCATGCATTTCTGTACAGTCAAGGCTCTAGATTATACCCATAGCGGAGGGGCTGGGGGTGTGCATTTCTGTACTTACCAGGTCAAATAAAGTAAACAACATTTTTAAGAATATATATGGGCTGGTAAGATGACTCGGTGGATAAAAGTGCCTGCTGCCAAGCCTGATGACCTGAGCACAGTATCTGGGAACCACAGGGTAGTAGAAGGAGAGGACCAGGCTCCTGCAAGTTATCCTCTGACCTCCACCTGTATGATGTGTGAGTACACACATACACCACACACACACACACACACACCACACAAACACACACACACACATACACCACACACACACCACACACATACACACACACCACACACATACACACACACACATACACTTTAAAATGTAGTAAACCTTCTCCTTTATCTTTGGTCTAGTTTCATTTGCTCAACCCTCCACCACAGAGAGAAACAGGCTATTTGTACACGCTGTCTCTCAGGGACTTTTCCGATGCTTCTTTGAAGCTGATGGATAAGGAATGTTGAACATCTCATCTTCCAATTAAAAATATCTCCCTCACGAACTTGCCTTGAATCCAAGGATTCCAGCTTTTTATTTTTCACTCTCCTTTGGGGTTTTAAGCATTGTTGTTATCTGGAAGACAGGCCATAGTTAGCTCTTTTCTCCTTACAGAAATTACTTTATTGGTTTCTTAGGGATAAAAAGTCATTGGTAAGTTTTAGTCCAAGCTTGAGAATCTAGGGGCTGGAGAGATGGCCCAGGGGGTAAGCAGCACTTGCTCAGCATGCATGAGGACCCAAGTTCATATTCCAGCCTCCAGGTACAATAAAATAAAAATAAAAAATAAAATTAAAAAAAAAAAAAACAAGCATACAAGAGCCTATAACCTTAGCACTGAGGGCTGGAGACAGATGGATTTCAATAACTCTCTGGCCAGGCAGCCTGGCTGAAACTTAACTTCCTGTTTTGTGAGAGACCCTGTGGGAAGTGGTAGAGGAAGATATCTGACATCCTACTCTGATCTCTGCATGAGCACACACAGGTAGGTGTACCCACACACTCATAGGCATGCAGCGCACACAATCACATACATGTTTAACATGTTTTGATTATCCCTTTTGTTTGAGATTATAATATAATGACATCATTTCCCCCTTCCCTTCAAACCTTCCCATATACCCCTCCTTGCTCTACTTCAAATTCATGCCCTCTTTTTTCCACTCATTGTTGTTACATGCATATATATATATAGATACATATATATATTCCTAAATATAACTTGCTAAGTCTTAAAATGTTTAAAAAAGAGAGAAACCTTGTAAGCCTGGGATTCTGCTGAGTTTTAATACTGAGTCCCTCTTCCTATTGAGGAGAGAAGGATGAAAATCAGTGAACAGTGGGCTCTGAGAACCCATGGGAGCCAGTTCACAGTATGTTCAAGGTTGATACTAACTGTCAGGGATCTGTGAGTTGGTACTTACTGCTTCATTCAGAGTAATTCTAGTAATTCTGTATGGGATTCCAGCTCATCCTTAGTGGACCCTAGGTTCTCGAGTTCTAGGGTTTAACTAAAAAGTGGGCAATGTAGAGTATAAATAAAAAAACAAATCTAAATTATTAAGGGAGAGTACTTAGCTCCGTCTAGGTAAAATGCTTGCCATGCCAGCTTGAGGACCCGGGTTCTGTCCCCAGAACTGGTGGGATTTTTGTCTTATTTGTTTTTATTTTTTAAAGCTAGACTTAGTGATACATACTGATATAATCTTAGCAATAGGGAGGCAGCGAAAAGAAGGTGTCTGGAGCTTGCTGGCCAGCCACGTTGCTTAATTAGCAAGTCCTAGACCAGTGAGAGACCCTGTCTCAGAATGCAAGGCAGTAAGGATCAACACTGTGATTACCTTCTGGTAGCCACATACATGTGCCCACACATGCACCCACATACATAGGAAGCCACACATGCATGAAAAAATAAAATAAAATAAAAAAGATCTGCATTATTTTCCAGACCACCGAGAGTAAGATATTTTTATCACCCTATGTTTGAGGTGGTACTAAGTATCCAGTTAATCATTCCTCCTCTGTATCATCTTCATTGCCAACTCTTGGCTGAGCAGGCATCCTTGCCCAGCAAACCCAAGGCCAGAGCTTTTTTCTTCAGAGAAGTCAGTGGACGCTTCTATCTCCTGGAGTTTCTCTTTCAGGAAGTTTCTGTTTTGTCTCTGGCCAGGCCAGCAAGAGTCTGGATCTTCGATTGTGGGTACTTTCAGGTCAGAGCACTTTCTCTCTTGCTCTTTCCAACTTTTAACTGTGTTTACACAGGGAATTCTGAAGGCATCGTGTATGGCTCTTGAGTCTCTTAAATCCACTCCACCCACAGCACAGTCAGAACCTGTGGCCATTTGCTTGGTCGCTTGGGCAGGGCACACCCAGTGTGTTCAGAATCTGACAGTCAGGAACTGGGCAGTGAGCTGGAAAATCAAGCTTCCATTCATTAAAGGAAAAAAAAGAAAGAAAGAAAGAAAAAAAATCCCACGTGGTCCACCACTCCTGACAGTTGCCAACCTATAGTTTTCCAGCTGGGTTTTGACTTAACACCTTTTGAGTTGCTAGCTTCCAAGGGGATGTATTTATATGCTTTTCAAATCTGACTTTTAGATTTAAAAAAAATGGAGCCCATGGGACTGTGTTGGACACATACTTATAAATCCATGAAGGCTTAGCCTACAGAAGCCACAGGAAATACTATGATATTTTGGAAAAGGTCAAGTTTCATAGATTCTGTGAGGCACTCAGCAGGTTGTAATTATTTCTTTTATTTAAAAGCCCTCCAGATATTCTATTTTTTTCCAGAGGGTCTGCAATTGAGGGTAATGCACATTTTTTTCATACTGTACATTCTTTTTGGCTGAGTGCTGGAAATACACAGGAAATCAAGTGGCTTCAGAGGACCCAGCAGAAGCCAGGCCAAGCCGTGAAGTCATTGGAGCAGAATGGGAAGTCTCCAGGTCTGCAGCAGCAGGTCTTGACCACCTCTGCCCGGGACTTATTTTTACAACGAGGGGAAAAAAAGTGAAGCAGGTGAACGAACACACTGATCGGTTGTGTTTCAACAGAAACCAAATGTCACAGTGTCCGCAGGCGGGGCTCGGCAGCTGGAACTGCTCAGGAGGTTTAGACGCAGGCTGACAAGACAGATGTCCTGAGGCGGCCAGGAAAGTGGGAAGCAGTTGCCTGCATCTCCATTCAAGTTCCTGGTGCTGCGCTGGACTCAGCTTTTGCTGGCCTGGCACAGGGTGAGGGCAGAGCTGGCCATGCCAAGGCCAAAGAAAGCAGGCTGGTTCCCTTGTTTCCCAGACTCTGAGCTGTCTCTTAGGAAAGTCTGCGATGAAGACTCTTGCCTCAGACAGAAAGGGAGAGAGAGAGAAAGAGAGAGAGAGAGCCAGAGAGAATGCCAGAACAAAAGACTTTTAGTCTGAGCTACTTAAACCAAAAGGAAAGACAACTGCCTGACTTCTTCTCATAGGGCAGCACAGGTCCTGGAAAGGGCCGTGTCTACAGGAAGAGAACTCTGAAGACCCTCACATGTTCTTAGGTCTTCCCTTACCATCACCTCTGTGAGGGAAGAAGGTGCTGGTGCTGGAAACTCCACAAATCTGAGTGTCCAGGCCCTGCACTCCTCACTCCCTGGTTCCGATTCTTTTTGGGCTGTCTCGGGCTCAGCAGGGTTAATGTTGAGCTACAGAGGAAAGGAGTTCAGCCAGCATGAATGAAGCACTCCTAGGAAGAGTCACAAGATGGCCTTTCACAAAGAACTGTCCACTGAAATGCAAGCCAGCTAGTGAAGTCACCCCAGCACAGGGCGCGGTGGCTGGGCATTGGCCAGACTCTGGGGAACCGTGGCCTGCACCCACCGCACTCTCCAGCATTTCCATTGAATCAGCTCTGGGTGACGTGAGGTGAGGAAGTTGTCCTGTTCCCAGTAGGTTTCCTGGGACTGAATTTATTTCTCCTCTGGCTCCCAACTCGGAGAACATGGCAGGAAGGACATAGGAGAGACAGTGTTAGCCCTAGGCAGGATCAGTCTAGAGGCCTGCAAGCCACCAGTTAGAACAGTGGCCGTGAGCACCAGAATGTCGTGCAGCAGAGGAGGCCATAAGAAATCACGGTGTGGGGGGCTCTGCATGGTTCCTCAAGCTCTTATGTCACCTGAGCCTCATGGAGGTCCAAGGTTCAGGCAGATATTGTCACTGTTGTTTCCCGTTTACTCATGAGCACCCTGGTTTCGGGGAAGTTAATTGACATGCTCTGAGCCGCACAGCAGGTAAGAGGGAGAGCGGGGTCTCAAATTCAACAATTTAACTTCCTGATTCAGAGCTGTTTGATCTATGATAAGATAACTTCCGGAACATAATTAAACGGGCTATGTAGATATGGGTCCCTAATCTCCAGAAACTGAGAGCCCACAGCAAGCACACAGGCGCTGGCATGTCCCTTGTATTAAATGGAGCTGTTAGGCTGTAACTATAATTCAGTTGGTAGAGAGCTAACTTGCCTGGCATACACAAAGCCTGTATCACACAAACCGGGTGTGGTGGTATATGCTTGTGATCCCAGCACTGTTGGGAGATGGAGGCAGGAGGATCAGAAGTTCAAGGTCATCTTCAACTACATAGCAGATTTAAAGCTAGTTTGGCTACATGAGACCCTGTCTCAACAATAAAAACAGCTGCTTTGTATCTCCAGAATTCACACAGTTGTCCCTTCCAAAGGAAAACACATTCAACTCCAGAAACACTGACAAGCAGTTTCTATCTATTGTCGGTCCTCAGAAAATGTCCACTGAAGAGTTCCATCTCTACCTTCCAGCAGGTTCTCTCTGAAAGATCTCTTTTTCGATCTCTTGGGCAACCACCCAACATACTGCAGCCTTGATCATGCCCCACCTCTTTTCAGACCTAGTGCCCCCTGATTTTCCTCACCTAGTCCTTACCTTCCAGATTTAGTATTTCTCCTCCTATGAATCTGGAATTTTCTATGTAAACCAATCAAGTGGGTTTAGTTTCTTCATTCTCCTCTATTCCCCCAATACTCTGCTCTGGTTGGGATTCTAAGGCCCAGAATCAAATAGAACTAATGCTATATTTGTCCTAGTGGGGAGGACACAAAGAGAACCTACTCATGGGTATATGACCGAAGGGGGATACACACACCATACACACACACACACACACACACACACACACACACACACACACACACACACCCGCTGCCCAGGTTCACAACAAAGCAGTAATACAGAAGTTACTCCTGGCAAACACTTATACCCAATCTGGGGCTGAAATTGAACCTGTGCTATGTGGACATAAGGAGGCAGATTGGCTTACCACACCTTTGCTACACATTTGTCATCCTCAGCCACTGCCTCATGCTAATGGCCCAGCCTCTCTTGAGATCATTAGTGTCTATAGTGAATCGATAATGAAACTGGACTTCATTTCCCACTTCAAGTATAAAGGATATTTTCTTAGTCCAGCTTAAGGTTTCCCCTGCATGGCAAACGTGATCCTTCAGCAGATGACAAGCTGCTCTCTCTTCTCCACAGGAGTGTGGTTCTGTTTCAATTTTGCCTGAATCGCAGAGTCAACATCAGCCGAGAGTCCGTGCATTTACACAAGAAACTGTGCCACGCGTGACAACTCTGTTTCTAAACACCCATGTTCCTTCTGCAGTATGCATATGCAACATGTACTAGCAAGAGCCTAAGGGTCTGCCAGTGGTGGATGGACAGAGAAGTGCCATGCATGCACAGAGGGAAATATGGTGTATATATCCAATTACGCTAAACAGGGAATCCTGCCACTTGCAACAATGTGAGTGAACCTAGGAGACATTATTTTAAAGGAAATAAGAGGTGCAGAAAGACATTTAGCCTGTGACCTCATATATATTTGGAACTTCAAAGCGTCATGCTCCTAGAAGCGAAGACCAACATGGTGTTCCCATGGGGGTTCAGGGACTCCATCCTCAGGCAGGGCTGCCAGACTGCTATCTGGAATTACGGGGCACTGTTGAGCTCTTATTCCTGTGTTCCCCGAGTCACTGGAAGTTTCTGGCCTGGCGAGGAACCTGAGCTGCTGCTTACTTGAGCTTTTGTTTCCCATGTGTGTGACTTGCCTGTGGTCAGTGTTGTGTATGATGGGTCAGTGAAGACACTTGGAAAGGATTTTGAGGTCTTCCCGACTGTTCATTCTAAACCACCAGTTGCCGTATCCAAGCAAGAAACCCAGGGCTTGCGGGGTTTTTTTGTTTTAATTGCTGGATACCATGTAGGAAGTGAGGGTGAGCTGGAGGTGCAGCCTAGACTGTCTCTCCTGCTGCTTTCTCACCTGCTGCACGATCGCTCTGTCAGGTGGCTCGGTTCTGCAGGGAGCAGTCTGGCTACCAGGATTGTGCTGACACCTTCCATCTGCTCACCAAACCACATCTCTGACATAGAAGCTCTTCTTAGGGTAGGATAGTTAAGGGTCTGGGAGATGCTCAATCGATGAAGGGTTTGCAGACATGAGGACTGAGGGTTGGATCCCCAGCACTCACATGAAAACCTGGGTGCGGTGGCATGAATCTGTAAGCCTAGCGCACTGAGGAGGCAGAGACAGGAGGACCCTTGGAGCTCCCTGGCCAGCTAGTCTGGCCAAATCATGAACTCCAGGTTGAGTGAGTCTCAAAACATAAGGTAGAGACTGATAGAAGAAGACACTCAGCATCGCTCCCTTGCCTCCACATGTATGCACACACAGCCACATACACAGGTATACACCACCGGCATCACTCCCAAGCAGATATTAAATTTGTTTCTAAGTACACAGTTTAATGAAATCCATCCCTTCAGCTTGCACATATACTTAGAAATGCCGTTTGATTTTTCAGCTAACAGAAGCCTAAGGCATAGGTGCCATAGTATACCACTGCTCTAACGTATTGTCATTAATGCTGAGAGAAGAACTCTTGCCCGGGTGGTTCCCACTGGCCCTCCACAGGTACACCCTGGAAGCCAGGGCTTGTTTACCCCTGCCTGCTCACAGACAGCAGTCTCACAGACAATCAGCTTTCCCCACAGCTTGACTACCATTGTGACTGCTGCCTTTAACATCTTAGCCTCGTGTTCACAGGTAGGACTCTGAATGGCTTGGCCAGACCAGACTGTGTGTCTGCAAATGAACCAAAGCTCTTGCAATTTAAAAGGCCAGGCAATGTTCACAGACTGTCCTCGCCTCTCCCTCTGTGGGTTCCCTCGGGCTGTGGCACTTTTTTTATTCAGCTGGTTTTTGTTGTTTTTTTTGTTTTGTCTTGTTTACTCATTTATTTGTTTTGTTTATATGAGGTGATCCTTTTGTTTGTTTGTTTGCTTTTTTCTCTTCTGAACTGGGGTGCAATGGGGGAAAACAGGAGGGTAGCCCACACATTGTTTGCGTTTAGAGGCTCCTTTGGGAATGAAAGTATTGAGCCAGGGACTGAGATGGAATTCAGAGGCCTTTGTTGCACTGACTGATAGTACCTTGAAAAAAAAAAATTAAAGCCCGAAAAAGGAGACTGGTAGTCTCAGGTGTCTCTTTTGGTTTCTCCTGCTTTCTTTCTCTCTGGTCCAATAAGGGAGAGAAGAGTCAGGTGAGGTGAGGCGAAGCGGCTGTCGGGGGAGACGGACAGATTTCGATCCTCCCACTGTGTGTTTTATCATCACTTAAGATCTAGGGGAAAGAAGGAGAGTTAGAGAGGGGAAGAAAAGTTAACATGGAGAAGGAAGTGTAAGAGATGGAGTAAAAGGGAGACACCTTTTCCTTAGTGCCGGGGAGGGCTTGGGTGGAAGTGGGAGCAGATAAACAATCAGGATGGAATGCGTAGACTGGACAGAGTGGGACCTGGGATGGGTTTGCTCAGGGCCAGTGTTCTTTGTTTGTTGGTTTTTGTTTTTTTGAGACAGGGTTTCTGTGCATAGCCCTGGCTGTCCTAGAACCCACTCTGTAGACCAGGCTGGCCTCGAACTCATGGAGATCTGCCTGCCTCTGCCTCCTGAGTGCTGGGATTAAAGGCGTGCACTACCACCGCCAGGCAATGTTCTTGTTGTTCCTGCTTAAAGTAGGGAAGTTAACTTTCCCCCAGGGTTGAAATGTCTGGTAGTAAATCTTCCATGAGGTGTGCTTGAATCGTCAAGCCTTTTCTGTAGCAAACACAAAAAAGAAATAAATTCCCCTTTTCCCATCACCTCCTGGGCCTTTACCTCATACCTCCTGCTCCTTAAGACACCAGACTTCCCTGCCACCTGCAGAATCCTAGAAGAGGCTTCACAGGGCCAAGCTATCCATTAGGCCAAGACCCGGGGTCCAATTATGGATTGAGTTATGTCCCCCAATAGATATGCCAACATTCTGATCCCCAATACCTCAGGATATGACTGTATTTAGAACAAGGTCACTTAGCACAAAGAGTTATGTAAAAATGAGGTTAGACCATAGTAGGGTGGGCTCTCATCACTGGAGAAAGGGGGATATCTCAGGACAGGCATGCGTGTAGGAAGAATGCAGCACCAAGTTTAGAGTTTAGAGTTCAGCTTCCACTACTCAAGAACTCAGAAAACTTAGAACAGAAGCCTCCCAGCTGCCTCCCAAGAGAGCATGGCCTCACCATGATGTCGCCTTGGACTTGCAGCCTAGATATGGGCAGAGGAAATACACTTTCGTTACTTAAGATGCCTGGCCTGAGGTACATTGTTACAGGGACCCTGGGGAATGCAGTACCTTTAAGGGGCCCACCGAACTGTTTGATTTCAAATCTGAAGGGGAAATGGTTATAACAGTAGAACTCAGCCTGAGTTCTATTTGTATAGAAATTCACCGATAAAATGATGTGTGTGTGTGTGTGTGTGTGTGTGTGTGTGTGTGTGTGTGTGTGTGTGTGTGTGAAGACCAGAAGCCAAACTCGGGTAGCATTCCTCTAGTACTATCTACCTTGTTTTTTGCGAGACAGGGTCTCTCATGGACCTGGAGTTCAAGAAGTAGGGTAGACTGGCTGGTCAGGGAACCCCAAGAACCCTCCTGTCTTCACCTCCCCAGTATTGGGACTCCCAGCATGCACCATAATGGCCAGCTTTGCTCCATGGGTTCAGGCCCTCCTGCTTTGTGCCGGCTGAACCGTCTCTACAGTCCCTACAAACGCAGTCAGAAAATGTTTTTGTAACGAAAGGAGTAAGAGGCTTGTGAATGCAGAAGTGTGAATGCAGAAGTGTCCTGGGCCCCCCAGATCCGTGATGCATCCCTGAAGCACTGAATTAATTTAGGAAAGGTGGAAGGTCTTAGAACCTGTGGTTAAGGAGGGAATCCGCCCAGGCATCTAAAGAATAGTAAAGAGACCACCCTCTGGCCAGGCTAATCCTCGTCCTTCCTTTGGAAGAGTTGTTTTGAATTGGTTTCTGAAAGGGGGACAGTCCCAGAACATCTCCATCTGATCCTTATAAAGCTCTAAACTTTTTTTTTTTAATTTTTTTGAGTTACCTTTTAAATTTTATTTTGTTGGGAGATTGGTCCCAAGTAACACAGAGCATGTGGAGGTCAGAGGACAGCCTGCAGGAGTCAGTTCTTTCCTTCCACCCTGTGGGGCCGGGAGATCGGACTCAGGTCATCAGACTTAGCAGCAATTACCTTTACCTGCTGAGCCATCTCGCCAGCCCTGATGCTCTCATCTTGCTGAAGCACAGAATCCATCGTGGCCTCAGTTTTTCCCTTGAGGAACTGTCTGCTCCCCTAAAATGAAAAGGTAGAGCCTGAAACTAGGTCTGTGTTCCCTCACCCATCTCCCAGGAGGTCTTCCTGCCCGGCCGTCATTCCCCCTTCACTTTCAAAGGATGTATGACTTATTGGCGACCCAATCCAGTAGAAATAATATGTGCTGCACTTGCACGTGTAACCGTTATACTATTACTCAGTGAAAACCCATCAAAATGGACCTGCTGGAATCCTCACAGAAGGCAACAACTCTGGGCAGATTCACTAATTAGGACTTGACCTCCTGTAGTGCTAAATCAACTGGCCCAATCCCCAGGAGCCCCTTGTCCTGTGCAGTAGACAGAACAAGCTGACAAACTGCAATAAACAGGAGGTCAAGGTCAAATTCACAGTTGATTCTAAATCACTATCAAGAACCAGATCCAGTGGAGGGCTTGTTACAGAGCCGCACTTCCAGGTTCCGTGGGGGGGGGGGGGGGGGGGCGGGGGGGGGCGGTGTCCAGGTGCTGCTGGGTCCCGGTCTGCCCTCTGAGGACTCTTGGTCTATATCTTGACTTTGAATTGGTCTTTGTTGCTGATGTTCTGCAATTTTAACAGTTGCTGAACAGGGGAATGGGCCCAGAAATTACCAAGCAGCAGAAGACACTGCCATCATCTCTGAAGGCCTCTTCAATCTGGTTACAAGAATATGCCCCAGTAAGGACAACAGGATTGAGTGTCCCATTGTTTTTATCACTCACCAAACACGTTCCCCCTACAAACAGAGTATGGCACAAAGCTCTGGATAAAGGCCCTGCAAGAGCTTAGGTTTCACAATGCACTGATGTGGTGAGACATTTAGGAAAGGCTGCAGAAAATGGGATCCGAAATGGGCCCCAAAAAAGGAGAAGGAGCGATTAATAAAGGCATTTTATGAATGCAAGATTTCTGTAGCCTGCCTTGATTTCTCACTACTGTCCAGCTTCAAACATGAATGCCTGCCCTGTGCACGGTTTTGTGCTGGGCAAGGAGAAAGAATGCTGAGGTGGTTTACCTAGGAGAGCTGATTGCTGATGGAGGGATGGAAGTGAGTCACAAATCACTATATTACATGACAGACAGTGTCACAGAACCAAACTCACCTTAAAGTCCTTATTTACAATATCCCGTCCTTATGAGCTGTACAGCACCTCCCCCAGGCTCAGAGCCTCATGGGATCTGCCCCAGCCCTAGCTGAGTCCTTAAGTACAGGACGAGCAAGATAATAAGGAGGAGGCAGCCGTGCCAAGATAGGCACTGTTCTTTCGGGAAGCGTATGGATACTTATGACCTCAAGTTTAGAACTTGAGATTGACGGCTGAGTCACTCTGTGTCTCTCTAATGGTGGATTATTCTTCCTAAGTGAGACTTGGCCACTTCCCAGGACTTTATCCCCAAAACACTGCTGCTTGAACCCATTGTATCGATAGGAGTGTGTTTTCTACCAAAACCACCTCGTGACATTTTTACCCACTGGAGCCAAGCTCATTTCTTCTGTGGTTTCTTCTGCCACATTGGGCTACACATTGCCCTCTCTAGACATAAGCACTTTGGTCCCAAAGCTCTGTTTATCATGTCTCTTCTGGCTGTGAGAGTATGAGTCTAAATCACTATTGAAAGTATTTGTGTTGTTTAGCTTTTCTTTTTTTCTCTCTCTCTCTCCCCTCACCTTAAGATGCTTAGCATCCTTCTAAAGATGGTGGGGCTCTCAGTAGTGGGACTGGTTTTATTTTAATTAAATAGCATTCATTTCCATCCCTAAGTAGCAAATTGGGTGAGGGGAGTGGGGTATCGGTCTCACGTGCTTTCCCAGGGCACAGATTAGAATGATGGCTGCCACAGATTTAATAACACCTGCTGGCCCTGCTCTTTTTAAAAGAGCTGCAAAAATAGTGTTTGACAATATTATATAAAATCAACCTTTTACAAAGTGAGCTATGTTTAGTGAGGGGTCAGAGGATGCTTTGTTCGGAATGTCTTGTCACAGATGTCTTTTATCACAAGCAACAAATCTTTCTGTGTTGGTGAACATCTCTGAGGCAGATGCCCTGTGACCCAGGGTGGAGGTTTATCCTTTGTTCTGTGATATATTTGCCTTCTCTCCAGTTGCAGGCTCAGTGACTCAGCGTCTTTCTTGCCTCTGAAGAGATGGCAGGGGCTGTTGTTTTTCTCTCTGATGCTTTCCACCTCAGAGCTCTGCTTTTGTAAACTGCCTTAGCCTTGCATGGATAAGGTGCCCACCTTAAATAACACCGTTAAATAACTCCCTTTTATACCCAACTGTGCTGCCTGCGGTTATCTGCATGCCAGGTCTGTGTGTTCACAGCAGAGACAATGAAACAGTAATGGCAAAGTAGAAACAAACATCTGACTGATGTGTTAGCAAATGCAAGAATACATCTTAGTTAGCCATGGGCAGAAGTGTCACAGAGGTTTCTGGTCTCATCTGTCACCTCAAAGAGACTAGACAATTACCAGGACATTATAGGCAGTGCTGAATGGTCTTTAGGAAGAGTAGACTGCACCTGCCTGTAGCATATTACTAAGGCATGGGAATATTTATCAAATTGTGGACATCTACTTTTTTTGAAGTGTTTGAAAACGGAGATGGCGATGTTCAGTGCAAGGTGAAGGCAGGATCCAGTGAACACCAGCCATGGGACCATCCCGTCTGTGCCTCTCCTGTGAGCACAGACCAGCACTCAGCCCCTCAGACTGAAAACCTTGCCTCTGCACTTCACAGAGGTGAGGACAGCCTCAGATCCCCCAAGCTGCCAACACTGATGTATAAAACCTGATGTATAAAACTCCCGTGCTTGCTTAAGAAGAGAGTGCTCTCCAGCTGTTTCTTTAGGGGAATTCCAGATGTGGCAATTGGCTAGTGTTTAGGGAAGTAATTCTCAACCTTTATCAGAGGTCAGACTCACTTGAGAGAGCTAGTTCACAGACAAATTGCTGGGTCCCCACCCCTAGGTCTCTGATTAGGGACCCAAGTTTGAGTTTCTGGCAAATTTCCCAGGTAGCACTGAGGCTGCTGGTTTGAAGATCACTCTTGGAGAACCTTGGTTTAGGGGCCATGGTATACAGACTATAGCTGGAAGACAATGCTAAGACTTAGGCTAGGCTGCAGTTATTCATCTCAGGGACGGGGACACACTAAAGGGCTAACAAGCCTGCTCCATGGCCATCCCATGCTCTTTCTTCTCATCATCTGCTTTTCCTTTGCTCTTTTCTTTCCTCCCTTACTCCCATCCATGTGCAGATAACTGAGTGTGCACAAAACTAGTCCACTTCCCAGCCGCTGGGAGCAGTGGATTAGACCCCAGGCCTCCTAAATCTCTAGAGGGACTGCTCATGTGTGCCTCTGTGGTCCTCCTTCCTATCTGCCTTCATGGCCAGACTGCATTCTCACACATTCACACACCCTTGATTTTTTTTTTTTAATGTGTTTGTAAATTTAGGCAGATTCCAACTGAATTTTGCTTCTAGAAGATTCTGTAAGGTGTCTGCATAGATCGGCTTTTCAGATAGTCGTCTTTTTTCCTTGTTACTGCTCATTCTTTGGGGATACCCTCAGTAAACCCCCAACACTGGCAACGTTACTATTTTCATTTTAGTTAAAAATTTGAAGAGCTGTGATATGTGTTATTTCCCTCAAGTTTCACAGCAGGACTACTTTCTCGCTCGTGTTTTAGTGGCCACATAGGCACCACCCTCCTTGCCATGGGGACCTCGCTAGGACTGACATTTGTCCCCTTGCTTTCTTCTATTTCTCTCAATACAGCCCCTGTTTATGGTTGCCACATTTGGCAATCTCAGTAATGCAAAGAAATCACCCCAAGAAGGCAAGGTGGGGGAGACTGAGAAAGAGGAGGTTGCAGAGGACTTTGACTAATGCATTTCCTTATTTAGCTCTATTTCCAAGTTTAGGGAGCTCATAAGAAGCATAATTGAGTCTACTGCTTATAAAAGTCCTGAGCCACAATTCCTCCAGAGGAGCAGGCTAATACCATTTGGGCAATAAAGGGGCCAGCAGAGGAGCAGGTGTGAACTTATTTGCCACACAGTCCCCAGGGCCTAGTGTTTATGAGACTGTCCCTTTAGACAAAGGATATTTCTATCAAATGCAGGCCGTTTTTGTTTAGGATAGTAAGAGTGCAGAGGGAGAGGGTCTGCTTCTTTGGGAATTGATAGTAAGGAAGTGTATATGTGAGAGAGAGTGTACTTACTCATATGGACAGGAGGCACATGTATGCACAGGTATGCATGCACGCCTGTAAATGTGGGGGGGGAGTGTTCATGTATAAGGTGCATAAGAATGGGGAGGGGGTAAGTGATGAGAATATGTGGGTTTAAGGGGAAGAGAGAGAGATAGAACAGAAATGTACCCTCAGATTAGAGGTATTGGCTCACTCTCAGCCTTCTCCTGGAAGTTAAACCCACCTGACTAAATGAGATTAAGGCTGTGGTGGTAGTAGTGTGTGTGTGTATTGGGGTGGGGTGTGTACATGTGTGTTTTCATTTCCTTGATTTTTCTAAGGAATATACCTTTAACACTGAAACTCTTCTAAACTTTCTGAAACAAGCTGTTAGGTTCTCTAGTGAGTTGAGGGCCCAGGAGGCTGGCTGCTTGCTGAGAATTGCCACAGGGGGGAATAATCTTGAACCAGTTTCTATACTGCCCCATCCCTCTGCCACCTCTCAGGGACTTGGAAGATGCTGGCTCACCCTCACCTACCCTCTACCCTGCCAGCATATATAAACAATCATCTTAAAGCTCACATCCTTTTCCTGTTGGAATCTGTCTTCCTTGATATTTGCTGTACTTTATGTTGTAGGCTGGGAATGATAGCTCATACTAATAATCCCAGCACTTAGGAAGCCAAGGATAGCCTGGGCCACATAGTGAGTAGCAAAGGCCTCTCTTGGACACTGTATATAAGACCCTGCCAAACACATACACACACACACACACACACACACACACACACACACACACACTCACACACACACACAATCAAACCAACCAAACAAAAACTGCATGTGATACTTTACTGCTTTGGACGCCCCCTCACACTCTGGGGAAGCAAAGCCTTCACCTCCTCAGAGCTTCTGGTAGGGTGTGGAAGGATCCTAGTGCGATGGCTTAGAGGGACCGCCCTTTTTCCCTGGGTTGTGGCCTCCTCGGCTGACACTTGGCTGAAAAAGAACCCAGACAGCAACTTTAGGCTTATGCAATTCAAATTGACTTGTGAAATTCAAACTCATAGTTGGTAATAATGGTCTTGGTGACTCCAAGACCAAATGACAAGCTGGATCTCACCAACTATGGTCAACTGGTGGTGACTGCCTGGAGTGCTGAGTGTAGAAGAAATCAGAGGACAAGTCCTGGTTCAATGGGAAAGAATACCACAGTTGATAAGTGGTGTCTACCCTATCAGGGGTGGAGGAATGACTGTGCCTGTGCTAATCTGCCTCCATTGGAGTCTCAGGAAAGAAACCAGCTACCTTAGAAAAAAGGACAGAAAATAAGAAGATAGTTAGACGGCACTCACTAGGTAGAGAGCTTGTCTAGCATACAACAAGCCCTGGGTGCAACTGTCCGCTCTACAGACTAGGCATGGTGATACACATCTTGTAATCCCAGCATTCTGGAGGTGGAGACAGGAGGATCAGAAGTTCAAGGTTATCCTTGGCTATATAGGGAGCTGAGGGCAATCTGGGATACAAAACAAATATATATATATATATATATATATATATATATATATATATATATATTACTCATATGAAGTTAGAATTTGCTCTCAGCCATTGGTACTATTTCTGGGCAGATGATTCTTCAGCAACCTGGAACCCCAACTTATTTTCTTCTGAGTTTCCCCTTAATTCTCTGCACCTGTCTGAGGCCTCTCCCCACAGGAACACTCACTATGCTCCGTTCAAATCATGTTTTCTGGAAAAGGCAGCATCTACCAAAGTTGTTGCTTATTCCTAGAACATCTGTTTAAGGAGAATATCTAGGTGGTGGAATGGGCTTCTGCTGTTGAAACCAGAAGCCTGGAGCATGCCTGGACCTTTTCTTGTCAACTGCTCACGTGCCCATATTCCCCATTGCTTAGCAAGCCTGGCTTTCTCTACTTGCTGGAACCTCAATATATGTCACATTTTTAGCAAGACACATCTGGGCAGCCAAAGGGCTATGGCAGGAGCATCAGGAACTCAATGCTAGTCTGGGCCATAGGGACCTCAAGACCAGTCTGGACAGACAACTTGGGGTTTTGTGGTGACATAGCAATTCAGATTATAATGTTCCTTTCTGTTTCTTCTGTGTTCAGCAGTTAAAAAGTAACATAAAGAGACTGTATAGAATATTGTCAAAGAAAAACACAAGTGAATGCACACACATATACATATTGAAGAAGATATGTGAAACTTTAAAAGTAGCCTAGAAGTTTGATTTAAAAGTTTACCTTGCAAGAGACAAGAGAAAGGAGATGTAGGAGAAATAAAAGATTTCTGGGTTTTTGGTGTGTGTACTCTTCACATCTTTTTTTTTTTTTTATTGACAGCTAGCACCTATTACATTTAATAGTTGAAGGAGAGAATAGTTTGCATAAATTAGAAGGTAACCACAAAATAGTTCAATCCTTAAAAGGTTAAGACCATTGGACCATATTAAAATATTTAGAGGCAAATGGCATTTTAAATTTTTATTGCATGTGTATAAGTCTTTGTCTACATGTGTGTAAGTGCAACACATGCATTCAGTGCCCAAGGAGATCAGAAGAGGATGTTGGATCTTCTGGAACTGGAGTTACGGGAGATTATGATTCACCATGTGGATGCTGGGAGCTGAACCCTCATCCTCTGTAAGAGCAATAAGTGCTCTTAACCACTGAGCCATCTCCCCAGCCCTGGGAACAACATTTCTTATGGTCAGAGGATCTAGCTGCTAGCAGACATCCCCAGGAGTCCTGCAGGCACTTGGGACATGCACCATCTTCTGTTACAGAGAAAGACCTTGTAGCATCTTCCGTTTCAGGCCCCATTCCGTGTCAACTCACATGAAACCAGTGGCTATGAAAAGTGCTCCTTTCTGGTTTTATTTTTTTCTAGTGGGATGAGAAATAAATAAAAATCTAATATTTATTATTTTATGTATTTATATATAATATAATATATATTGTATATAATTATACAGTATATTTATATATACTGTATTATTATATATATTCATGGTGTATATAATACATAACTAAGAAATTATGTGTGTAATATATACACATATACAATAGATACAATATAAGCTAAATATAAACATATATATAATAAATATACATACAAAGGTCATACAATGGCCACTCTGATTCAGTGTTGCTCATACTTCTGTTTCTTGATGTCACAAGAAGAGAGGAAATCTAGTCATTTTTATTTAAATGTTGAAACTAAATCTAGTGTTAGCATCTGGTTTTAAAGAAAAGGGGTAAGATGTTAGAAAATCCTGTCCCTGGGCCCACAGGATGGCTCAGTGGGTAAGGGTGCTTGCTACCAGGCCTGACGACCTGAATTTAATCCTTGGGACCCACATGATGGAAAGAACTAACTCCTGATAAATTGTGTCCTGACCTCCAGATGTGCACAGCAGCATGTATACACATACACTTCCATGGGTACCTGCACACACATGCACATAAACACACAAAACAACAAATACACATAATTAAAATAATAAAATAAATATTAAAACTATTAGCTTTGCCCAGCTCCTTAGAGCTTTGAACTATGTATTACAGGCTCACAACATTGTTAGACGGCCACTGTTGAATTTTACCAAGAAGTTGTAGGCCCAATATCTAAATGAGCTTGCCCACCTTTACCATAGGGAGTGACCAATGTGGGACTCCTACCCAGGACTCCTGATTCCAGCTTCTTTGGTTAAAGACTCATCCCCCAATAGACCCCACTGCAGTATATAGGAATGGAGGATAAAGCCTTTCCATGTAACAGCGCACCTCCTCATGGCATTGACGGGCACTATCTCCTCATGGCATCGACGGGCACTTCCATGAAGTAGTGTTCTGATGGGACAGAAAAATCAAGAGTTAGCTAGAGTAGGAGGTGGGGAAATCTGAGAGGGAGCCCAAAGTGAGGATCCATACCTCACGACATAAGTGGGAAGTAGAGTCAGAAGCTAGAATCTGCCAGAAGTGTGTTGGCTTCCAGCTCCTGCTGTGCTGACAACCTTTAGCCCAGAGGGAAAGCCCCAACCAAAGGGAGCTGTCTGTATCCCACACGGGCAGCTAGCAAGTGCTGGCTCTGTTCACATGGCATCGTTCAAGGAGAGACCTTGGGGAACCACTTTCTCACTTTGTGAGTGGTTTTCAATCTACTCCTTGCTTACGGATTGCACTCTAATTACATATCATTGTCAGTCTAGAAGTTTCTTGAGGGCAAGGTCTTATGCCAGCCTTCTCTTCAGGGGTGAATGACGAATAGTGTTTCACATATAGTTGCATTAATGAATGAATTAGAAGAGTTAGCACAGCTTTTTAACTTTCTCTTTAGCAAACTGTACTTCGTAAATGCATCGTGTGTCTCTACATGTCTTGGATGAAGTGATTTATTTAGCAGTGGTATTTTAAAGTGTGCAAATGAACCAACACCCTGTGTTTGTGAGTATTAATGAAATGTAGCTTTCTGGTCAAGCAAATAGATCATTTAATAAGAACAATCTAGTCCTTACAAAAGCCAGGGCAGTAAAGGTCCTACTATGTATTGCCTGGTCCAAGTTGGGTGGGCACATTGCCAAGCCTTAACTCATGTGACTGAATGAGAGAGTATTTGTCTCTGGGTTACAGATTCTGGTTTTTAAAGTAAGAAAGGAAGCATCTTTTTATCTTGCCACATTCTCCATAAAAAAATAATCACCCGATGGGACGTAGAAATGAGGTCTGAGTTGCAATAGCATGCAAGAGAAAATGGAAAAATTCCTTTGGCATTTGCTCTTTTGATCCAGAGGAAAACCGCTGGCTGGGTGCTCAGATAGCCTTGGCTCCCCTCATCCAAGGGCAGTGGGGGCTCTAGCTGCTGTGAATAGACTGTCCTTTCAAAGCTGTGGCTTTGTGGGGAGGGGATAAGCACAGGTCTAAGAGTGCAGGCTTGGGGGACAGATGCCCCCGGGGCACACCCACCTTGAATGTCACCAGTGACCTGCACCTCTCCTAGAGTTTCACTTGGCAGGCAGGGCCCCCATTGAGACTATCTCCCCGGGGATCTCATGGGATCAGAGATGCAGCTCTTTCTCTTACAGGTGGGATAAGAGCGATGTTAGGTTCATGTGAGGACAGGGGTGGATTGTTTTCACTTTCAGGCCACTGAAAAAGAAAGAAAAAGTCACCGAAGTCTGTCTCGGGCCCTTCTCAGTACTCACTGGTCCCCATGGCTTTACTTTTATGCTTTCTCCCCAGCAAAGCCCTAGACACCTGGATCCATTACTGTCTGGAGCCTCTTTAGGGTTGGTTGTGGGCCTGGAGTTTTCTAGTTGACAACTGGGAAGCTTGGGTTCGGACAGGATCAGCTGTTCAAAGAGGAATGCGGGACTCTTATTTTGAATGGGTTTGAGTCTGCTTGTCTGCATCTGGGAGCTTTGTTGGGAATTGAGTGGGGTCTGCTACAAGGGCATTTCCCAGCTCCTGGGGAAGTCTGAAACTGCAGAAGGAAGTAATCACAAGGCAGGGAAGGGAGGCACGAGGGTGGCGGAGTTGCATGCGACTCCTGCCAAGGAAGCCATCAAGTGAAAGCAGGCAAGTGTTGGCGGAGCGGACCTGTTTGTCTTTGTACCCATGGAGGGCAGGGTGATCTCCAGGCTGGCTGGAGAAGGAGCCCAGCCAACCTGTGAGAGCCACTGTTTGTGAGTTTGTGATCAAAACGATTGCGAATATGGAAGTTATTACTGCTCAGAAAAGGCACTTTATATCAGGGTTAATTATAAGGAGGTTCTGTGGTATAATTAGTGTTCTTTCTATGGAGGATTAAGGGGCTCTCCTAAATGGCCTTTTTGATTGCCTTCTTCCCTTTTTTAATTTCCTCCTTGTCCTTTTTGATTATCTACCCCACGACCCTCAGGGCTCCTCAATGTAATACAATTAAAATAACATTTTTGTGTTAGAGGGTTTTATTTTATGAGCTATTAACCCCCTGCTTGCCCAAAGACCGTTTTCATCTCCCTGAACATCAGAAGCTTCCCCTAACCCCAGACACAGCAGGGCACCCACAGCCCCAAGGGAGCCACCTGCAGAGGACGTTCCAGGCTGGGCCCGGGCCTAAGCAAGACTGAGGGCCTGTCTAGGCCTGGGCTTTGAAGAGATGATGAGCTGCTGACTTTCCAGAAGGCATGAGAGGATAAGCCAGCCGCCCTTCCCTCAGCCAACTTTCCTCTCAGCGGAAGGCCCCGTATGAACTTGCCCCGTTCTGTTCTGAGACATGGCAGACTGTCCTGTAATACAGTAGATAACCCCAGACTGGTCATTGGTGACCCTGCTGGGAACATTCACCCTCTTCTCTGTTACAGTCCCAAGAGAAGCAGAAATGTGAACAGTCCACCTCACCCTCCCCGGCTAATACACAAAAAGCTGCATGCACCCTTTTGTGTATGAGCCTTCCGGTCCCGCCTCCCACTTGACCACCTTTTCTTCTGAGCCTGACGTGGGGGGTCCTCCTGGCCAGTGCATGCAGTTAAGACTGGAAGGGAAGGGCTTGCGAGAGTGGCTCAGAGGTGAGAGCACTTACCGCACAAGCATGGAGATCTGAGTTCAAATCCCCAGCAACTGTGTGACAGTCGTGCCTGTAAACTCAGAGCTGGGGAGGGTGGAGACAGGAGAATCCTGGAGCTCGCTGACCAGCCCACCTAGACAGAAAGCATTGAGCTCCGGGTTCTAGGAGAGACTCTGCCTGAGAGGAAGAAGGCCAAAAGTGATAGAGCGAGACACTCAGGGACCTGGCCCGGCCATACCCATCATATGTAAACACCACATCCACCCAGTTTGCAGAAAGAGGACAGCAATCAGAAGAACGGAGTAATTCTTGGAAGCCATACAGAGGAAGAAAGAAAATTTGAGGAGTCATATTTCAGTCCCACCGTCTGCTAACTGTGGGAGCCTGGCTGGGTTACACACATTCCTGAAGCCTCATGATAGTTACGGGTCAAATAAAGAATAATTAAGTTAGTATTTGAGGGTTGTCATAATGATTAAATAAAATCAAGTGCTTAAAACATTTTGCCTGGATTGTGATATTGGAACTATGACCCCTTCACACACACACACACACACACACACACCATTCACTACCCACCAACATTACCCTCACTCTCTCTGTCATTATCCCCACCCCCTGTCTTTCTGACTGTGTGACCCCTCTGTCTTTCCTATGTGACCAGGGCTTCTCCAGTTCTGCCTGGATTCTTGTCTACAGTGTCCTTCCATCTACCATATGAGTGACTCAGTATAAGACATTAGATTTCTCTGAGGGTGTGATCTTTGACAATTCCCATCGCTTTCTGGCTCATCATGGAACCAGTCCTTGAGTGGCAGACTTTGGGAAGGATCCCAAAAGGCACAAGTCACTATGATTTCCTGTTTAGAAATTTTCCCAGGAGGCAAAAGCATGGGACGGCGAATGGACTCTGTGAGAGTTAAGTAACTGTTGGGCTCAAGGACACACGGGAGTAAGTCACACGGGAAATAAATACCCCAACTAATAGGAGCATAGGAAACAGAAGAAGAAAAAGACCCGGTCAGTGCAGGTTAGGGAGGGCAGACTTTCAGTTTGGAATGTGGGTCCACTGAGTGGGATCCGCTAGATGGAACCCATGGGGTTTATAACTGATCAGGAAGCCCTTATTCTCAAGCAAGATGTGTTTCATTTCTGTTGGATAAAGCCTAACTGCATGGAGCTGTTCAGTTTCAGGGGTGTCATTTAGATAGGTAGAACTATCCAGACGAGCCAACGAAGCTACAGAGATGTCATGAAGTCAGTACTGGGGCTGGAGAGATGGCTCAGCAGTTAAGAGCACTTGACTGTTCTTCCAGAGGACCCAAGTTCCATTCCCAGCACCCACATGGCGCTTCATAACCACCTGTAGCTCCAGTTCCAAAATGTAAATGGCATATAGACATACATGCAGGCAACACACACACACACACACATACACACACACACACACACACACACACACACACACACACACGCATAAAAATAATTAAAAGGGCAAAAATCTGCATGAGGAGCTGGAGCTGAGACCTCTGAGAAGGTAGTAAGCACAGTGCTCATAAGAAAGTGATGTTCATTCAACCAAACCACACCAGTTTTGATTAGCTCTCTGCCATGACTCATGCGTGTTCTAGCCACTGACACCTTGAGAGGGAGAAGGCCACAGCTTTTGCTTCAGGTATCACCCTCCAGAGTCATATGCTAGCCTAGGGGTGTCCTATGGGGTCAGAGAGGGGCCGCAGAGAAGATGGGACTGGTATTGAAGTCCCAAAGATGAAGTAGGATACATCAAAACAAGCAAACAAACAAGAACCGTAAGTGAAACATCAAGGAAAGCCGTATAAGTAGGACTAGACAGCAAGGGGTTCCATCCCCTGCACAGCCCCACAGTACTGCAGATCCTGCAGGAACCGTGCAGCACATTCCCAATCATTGTGTGCTTCCAGATCTGGCCTTCTCAACTTGCTCACTCCTCAGAGCTTCCCTTTTCCTCAAGTTTGCTGGAGAGAAGTATACTGATCTCAAAAAAAAAAAAAATGTTTTGAGTCATAAATAAAAGGGGTGCTTAGATGGTGCTGGGACACACACCTTCAGTGAACACCCCCCATGTAAAAAATGATGCCTGGGACACACATTTCAGTGAACCCCCATATGAAAACTGGTGCCTGGGACACACATCTTCAGTGAATGCTCCCCCATCTGAAAATAAAAGTTACGATTTTGGTTTCTTAAGACTTATCTAGGTAACTGTATGCATTCTTTAAGAAGTAAACCTCTTTACTCCCAGGTGAGAAATGGCATGGCTTCTAACAATGAGTCACAAGACTTAAAAGTCAACGAATGAATCAAGGTAGAAAGAAAATAAAGGCAGGTATAATAAAACGAAGGAGGGGAAGGAAATTGCATGCTGTCAAATTGAACACATCTGCTGCGCCCCAAGAAAATTAATGCCTTTAGACTTTAACTAAGTGACAAAGACAACATCAAAAGCTCACGTCACTTCTAGCTAGTCTCTGCTGTGCCTGAGGCTCCCTGACACCTACATTTACTCCAAACTTTCCCTCGTGGACCAATAGCTTACCATAGTCCTTCTTGTCGCCTCTAGGCCCCAAGAGTGAGATCCTGCATACAGGACGCACTGGATAAATGCTTCTGGATTTTTTTTTAAAGAATGAACACATACATGCATGCAAGGCAGGGTGGGTACTTGGTCTTGTAGATGGCCCTACATCCTGCTAACCTCTGTAAATTTGACCCATGGTTGTTTGGTTATACAAAGTTCCAGCAAGAATTATTTGCTAGGGATTTTTCACTTATTTTATTTTTTTTTTAATTTTATAAACTTACTATAAAGACAACACTTGCAAATGAATAAAAACTGTGAACCAAAATTAACCAGACCCAAAGCCTGTGCAACTTAATGAACTTCTATACAGTTAGCATAGACATTTGGAATAGAAGCTGCGAAGTTTCATGTAAAATTGTACACTTTCAGCATTGAATGTATTTTGTGTGTTTAGACACCATCAAAACCTAAAAAAATCCATGGCAGAGCAAGAACTAGAAAAAACATTAGCTTTATGTCCTCTTTCATGACTCACGTCCACCTTCTTTAAGGAGGCTGGTTTATTTACAGAGACATGAAAATGTGTCCAGCTAGTCTAACTTCCTTCCTTTCTTTTTTGCTTCACTTTTCCTCGACCCTCCATGCTGACCCAAGTGAGAAAATGTGGAAAGAAAATAGAATTTGTGCATGAATTTTCAAGGAAAACGGTCACTGTGTATGGATGTGCCTGTATGAGATGAATTGATAGAGTGACACACGTATCAAATCTCAGGTTGATGGGAGCAAATGAGCCTTACCTCTCACTCTTTGCAGCACACCTTTCAACCTCTCTGTCCCTCTAAACCAGTGCTTCTCAACCTGTGGGTTGCACATCAGATATCCTTCATAGCAGATGTTTACATCACAACTCACAACAGTGGCAGAATTACAGTTATGAAGTAGCAATGTAATAATTTTATGGTCGGGGGTCACCACAACATGAGGGACTGTATTTAAGGGTCGCAGCATTAGGAAGGTTGAGAGCCACTGCTCTAAACTAAGTGAAGCTGCTATTGCTAGACAAACTTCGTCTGTTCAATCATCGGTTCATGTCTAATTGCTAAGCTTTTTCATCTCATCTAGTCTTGGTATCATCTGCTTTGGCTCCATTCCTATGGTAAGAAGCTTTGTGTCCTAAGAAGACATCAATGTATTATTATATCATCACTACAATGGTGAAATTCAAGTATCTGCAGGCTGCTGCAGATCTCCACAGCCTGACGGGTAACCCAGACAGCTCGGAGCTTCTTGCACGCTAGTTTTGTTTCCTCTTTGCTGAGATTGGTGAGAAGTTAAACTCAATGGGAAACTCACATCTAGGGCTTTGGGCTACCTGCTCTACTGTCCCCAGATCACTTCACTGGGAATTAATATTGTTTGTGAGATAGAGAAAGTTGAGAAAGAGGGCTGAGTGGAGATGGTCATCAGAGACAGAAGGGCCACATGGGCTGAGGGTGTGGCCCTCGTTTCCAGCATTCTTTCTGGATGACCACAGGACAGGGCCAGCCAGCAATGACCAGAGTCCAGCCTTGCTTGAGGGATCTGGCATGCAGCACAGGCTCACAGAGAAGCTAGCCCAAGGCAGTGTGCAAAAGCAGGAAGCATCGGGGAGAGATAGAAATGGGCAGGACCTCCAGGCCAGGAAGTCAGGAGGTGACAGAGAGTGGCAAGAGGAACTTGTCTGTGTTACTGATGGTACATAGAATTTACCTGGAATTTTAGAACTCAGCAAGTGGTACCTAGCAAACTAAGAGGGAAGAGAATAGAGCCAAGAGGGAGGTCAATAATAAGCAATGATACCTTGAGAGGGTGTTATGAATGTGATAGGTCTTCAGTAAGACGGAGAAACTGGGAATATTGAGATGCCAGCAGCTAGGCCAGTCTACAATGATGGTTGGGTAAGTCAGTGAATGCGGGTAAGCGCTGACTGTGCTTCGCATGGTGAGTGTTGCAGTAAGCTGAATCACCAGCTCAGAGGAAGGGTCCTCCAGGAGGAAGAAAGCACTTCTTGTAGAGACAGCCCTTCAAAGAAATCAATTTTGTGCAGATTGAAAAAGGGTTTCCCTTTTAATAAACAATCCTGTTCTCTGATTTCTCTGTTTTAGAAAACTTCACATGTAAGTGTTTCTCATATTTGTTTATTTTAAATAACCCATATACAGAGAGTATAAGTATAATTTCTAGCAGTTATTTTTTTCCTGCAAGTTTACTAGCACTTAAGAAATAGCTACTTAAGATTCTGGGGAGAGCACAGGGGATAAAGTGCTTGCTATGAAAGCATGAAGATCTGAGTTTGGATCGCCTGAACCCAAGTAAAACATCTGGGTGTGGAAGCACATGGTTGTGACCCATGGGAGAGAAGCACAGAAGAACAGACAGCGCCCTGGCTAGCCAGACAGTAAGTCCCATGTTCAGTGAGAGGCACTCTGTCAAAAGATGAGTTAAAGAATGATGGTAGAAGACCCCAGAGTCAACCTCTGGCCTACACACTCACATGCACAGGTGGACACATCCACACATACATGTGTATCACACACACACACACACACACACACACACAGGAAATAGCTATCTACCAAGTTCTTTGAGAGTACAGTGCCTGCCTTTCCTGTGTCGTTTCATGCTGTGATTTCTACCTAATAGTACTCAATGAACCTGTCCTGTACAAATATCTAAGTGTCGACCAAAAGGATGTGTGTGTTAGCTCATAAGCGAGAGCATGGCTGCAGAAGCGTAATCTCCCTCTTCAGAGAGGAGCCGGGCTATTGTGGTTGAATTTCCTCTTATCTGGTTGTGACTCAGAGTGTTTATCCGTCTCTTAAGACCGTATATAAGATAGCGCAAAACTGTATTTTGATCCTTCCAAATTTTCTGTTAATTTGGCCTGTCTTCTCCCTCCCCCTGGGCAATTAGTTCAGCTTAATGAGGTCATTATTCTGGCGAGGCTGATCTCTCTATGAGACCAGTCAAAGAACCCGTGGCATCTGCTTCTCCTTTGGCCTGACTCATTCTGTGACCTTCACAGCGAAGGCGCTTTTCCCTCGGAAAGGTGCCTGTATTGATTGCAGTCGGAGGTTTCTGGCTTTTCTGTTTGTTTGATGGATGGTGTGTGCTATAGGGAAAGCAGCCTCCAGGGAGACCCTCCATCCGGTGTGCGGGCGGGAGGAAGGAAGTTTGCGAGTGCCACAAAGTTGTCCCAGTTGAACTGAAAACTGGGGGTTTTGGTTAAATTGTGTCTGAAAACACTTGCAAGCCCCCAGACGAGATATATAGCTGATTCAGACACAAAGACAGCCATCAAAGTCCTACCCACAAACTCTGGGAAATTACAGACATTGGTTATTAGTCATTCTTACAGGCAATCGAGAGTATTGTTGAAAAAAAATTCAAATTGGATACTATGAGTAAAGACCTGTGCTTTCCTGGACCAGATTATAATATTACCAGGATCAATTCAAGGAATTAATAGGAGACCTTGCTCGGTGCAGCCAGCTAGCTTCATTTCCGTCAAGTTCAGTCTGGATGCAGGTGTTCGTTCTCAAGTTCATGGGATGCTGTGATAGAATACCATGACTCTCACTAACTTAGTCATCAATGTAGAGTCCCTAAGGGGGCGGGGAGAGGGAGCAAGCAGATGAACAGAGGCAAGTACCCAGGGGATTGTTAAATTTGCCATTGATAATGATGGGGGGGTGTGGCTTAGTTGGTAGAGTGTTTGCCTAGCATGCATGGAGCTCTGGGTTCAGTCCCCAACACTGTGCATACCAGCCTATAATCTCTGGGGGCAGAAGGATAAGAAGTTCATCCTCAGCTCTATGAGTTCGAGGCCAGCCTGGCCTATATGAGACACTGTCTCAAAAACAAAGATGAGGAGATGATGGTCCCTCTTCTTTGCCAGCTTGACTGGACTCGGAATTACCCAGGAGACACAGCTATGGACATGTCTGTGAGTGTGTTTCCAGAGAGGTTTAACAGAAGAGCTTTCGACCCACCCTGAAAATGGGTGGTGCCAGCATCCTATGGGCTGTGATCCCAGGCTGAATAAAAAGGCAGAACAACGAGAAAGAGCCACTCTTCTTCACACTTTTCTTCTGGACACCCAATACAATATAACCAGCAATCACGCTGTCCTGCTGTTGTACCTTCCCAGCATGATGGACCGTGATGGACTGTGATGGACCACAATGGACCTGATGGACCATGATGAACCGTGATGGACTGTGATGGGCTGCAATGGACCTGATGGACTGTGATGGACTGTGATGGACCCCCAGACCTTCCCTGCCTTAAGTTGTTTTTGACATATGTTTTATCACAGTCACAAAACAAGTGACAGCTGGAAGAGATGTGCAAGGAGTGATGAGGACCTTCCAGACCAGCTGTCCTGCTCACAGCCCATGTGCTCGGTGTCCTGGATAGGAGGGATTCTAGAGGACCTTCTGTGGGTGTGAGAGGTTGTTCTTCTGTCATAGAAGAAGCATCTGGGGTTTATAGTCATATGCAATGATAAGAAGGCTACATTTGAGGCCACTGGCTTCTCTCTCTCTCTCTCTCTCTCTCTCTCTCTCTCTCTCTCTCTCTCACTCATGCGCACGCTTTCCCGCCCCAGAGCCTGGAATAGGGACAAGAAACCGCCCAAGTGGGAAGATTGTGGAATATAAATGCCCCTCGAGTAACTTAGCACATTTTACATTTCTGAAAGCTATGACTGCAGTGTAGCTGTGCCACAAACACCCAGAAATGGTCTCTCTAGAGCATACAACCCATGCCTTCTACCTGTGAACCACCCCGCCACCCCCAAATCAAAACTGCCCAGACCCAAGCACCTCCACCAATCCTTGAAGTAGGAATTCTGCAAGGTGAATTTCCTAACAAGCTGGCTTTTCAAAGGCTTTTCAGCTCTCGAAAACATGAAAGCTGTGTTTAAAAATTTAAGGTCTGCTATGCACCGCTCTGTGGAGCAGCAGCAGGGCGTAGCTTTTTGCAGACCCACGATTCCCCAAACCCCAACTCTTTAAATTAAGATGTCTGCGGCAGCTGCTGTGGTTAATGGCATGCACGCAGGATCGGCTATTAATTATTGCTCTGGCTTTTGCACCTCTCCCTCACATTCCACTACAGAAGTCAGAGCCATTGTGTCAACTATTTTTAGTGCTTTAAAAAAGAAACCTTGTTTGTTAGAAGTTAGATTGTTTTTTTAAATTTTTTTTACTTGATTGTGTAATTTTCCAAAACACTCCAGGGTTGAGGGGAAAATGCAGTAACGCAGTCTTTCAGGGGGCCCCTCATTCTGCGTCAGCTGCCACCCACATTTCACCATTGTACTCCATCCACCCTGGATTCCCACGTATGCACATTTGTCAGTTTTGTTAGAACATCCTAGTGGAAACCCCAGCTAGTCCGTCTCAGCCCTAGATGCTCGGAGGCAGATCCTTTCATAAGACTTTTAAATGACCACAGCACCATTATCACACTTAGAGTTAATAATTCCTTAGTACTGTGTAGTGCGGAGCTGATTTTCAACTTCACAGTTCATTTATCACACGAAGAACCAGACGAAGAAGAAAAGCATTGGATGCTAACAGGGCAGTGCTCGTGAGGTCTTTCCACAGCTAACCATCTCTCAGGAATATCTCACACTAGCACACACATACATGTATACACATGCACACACACAAGTATACATATAGCACATGCACACAGACATTATACATATAAGCACATATGCATACATATGCAAATATATACATACATACCCAATATATGCTTACACATATGTACACACTTACGCTGCACATATGCTACACATACAATTTTTTAATTTTTGCATGCACATACACTATACATGCACACACATGTATGCACATAAAAGGATGTGCACATACACATAAAAATACACATACATACACAATACCTGCATACACATTCACATATGCACATACAAATACATATACTACATACCTGCACATACACCCTTACATATGTACACCCAAATATATACTGAACACATACAGGCACACATCCATGCACATACATACAGGTGCACATACATTCACATACTCATAAGCATGTTTGCTCACATACACAGATACACTTGCACACACACAAATACACAGATACACATGCATTCACACAGCTGATTGTCTTTTTGACAGTGTCGGCAGGGGTCTGTCCTTGACGGAGGACCACGGAGCTGTTGTGAGCTCAACAGAAGCCTGGCCTGGGTAATGACTCAGCACCGGACATCTAGCATGGGTATTCTCCAGCTTTAGCACAGAAAGTAACATTTTCTTGCAGTAAATATTCCTCCCCTTCTTCTTGATTCTCCTCAGTGGAAGATACATTATCTCACGCACCTCCTTCCACATCCTAATGAAATCCTCTCTCTTCCTGCCAAGATCTGCTCATCCGGTTAGGAGAGCAGGATGCAAACCCTGCTACCCAAGCTTTGTGGACCAAGTTCTCACCAGTCCCCTCATTCAGGTTCTGTTTAAAACCTCCGCTGTGTAGTGACACATTTTACTGAGACGTGGAACTTTGTAAGCAACCAGTATTCAAATGTGATTAGAGCAAAGACATGCATGGTTGGTTCACATTTAGCTTGAGAACCTCTTTGGGGTGGGGCGGGGGGTTCTTTCCTCTTCAACTTCTGAATCTAACTTCCTTTTATTTATGGAAGTCATTTTGGAAAAGTGTCCCCTCCATCTTCTCCTGGGTGAGACCTTTACTTCTCTGCTGTCCCCTCACCTTGAGTTCTACAGCACACATGCACACATGCACACACTCGGGAAATCCAAAGGTAGAGTGCTTGATCAGAGATGATGAGAAACGAGCATCCTAGAAAAACCGCTAAGTGACCAGTGAACAGAAACCCCACCTAACGACATCCAGGCTGCTGCTGAACAACGTGGCTAACCAGGTCTCCTCCTGTTGGCTCTGTCATGGTGACGTCATTCTGCTAAAGTGACAGGCCCGCTGAGAGAACATCAAACAGTGAAATAAAAATGCAACATTTTGATCAATTATCCAGTTTTTTTTTTTAAACCTAAGATTCGGCTAATCAGGTTGCTTTGAAGGCTTCCTTCACATGACTGGTGTGTGTCTGTCATAGAGCAGGAGCTCAGGAAAAAGGAGCGAGTGACTTAATTAACGGGGCACGAGAGGAGAGAACACAGGAACCAGTAATTCTTCTGCTACTTACTACCAAAGAAGGAAGGTTACAACTCACTTTCCAACCTGCCTGCTGTGTGTGTGTGTGTGTGTGTGTGTGTGTGTGTGTGTGTGTGTGTGTATACACATGTGTGTGCATGTCTGAAATTCATGCTGCATGAGACAGTAGATAAGTTAAGAGTTTTTGTGTATGTGTGTGTGACTTAGAAATTAGAAGCCCGATGCCCTCCTTAAGTGTGTGCTGCACAGCCCATGCGTGAACCATCAATGTAGTTGTTTTCCCTCTGTGTATATGTGCGTGCATGCATACATGCAGGCACCTACAAGCCATGATGCGTGTGTGCAGGACAGAGGACAGCCTTGCCGATGATCCCCTTCTAACTTGTCTAAGACAGGTCTCTCCTGTAGATCTCTGATGCATACACCAGGCTAACCAGCCCACGAATATCCAGCAATTCTCCTGTCCCCACTGCCCATCTCACTTCAGGAGTTCTGTTGGGCTTACAGATATGTGTGCCGCTATGCCGGTATTGACAGGGGTTCTGGGCAGCCCGCTTGTGGAAAATTTCTGAGGGGTCAGACCTTCACCACTGGAATTCTGTTTCCCTTCTTATTCTTTGCCTCTTCGTTGCGTCCTTGGACACCGGATTCCTGTGGCAAGCCCTTTAACCACTGAGCCATCTCTGAAACCCATCAAATCCCAGTCTGTGCAACACTTTAAAGGCAGCGGAGAAGGCGGCTTGTGGCTATTGGGCTGTGTTAGATACTGTACAGTCTCTCATTTATCTCCACTAGCAAGCACATGGGTGGGTCCTTTGGTCCCATATTACAGATGTGGATCAGAAATTACACTCATGTTCTAGGAGTGACATTGCTGGAATTCAAACCCAAGCATGCTTACAGAGCCAGTGCAACAGGCTGCCCCCTGTAGGTTAATAAGTGCATGTGCACCCAGAAAAGAGAGAAGGGGGCTGGTTCTGAACATGGAATCAAAGCAAGAGAAGTTGCTGTGGTTACCATGTCTGTGGCCCACTTCCCGCCCTGTTGAGAACGATGTAAAGTGTTCTTGGTCTAGAATCCTGCTGTTCAAAATTTAACCCATGGACTGGAAGTCTGGGCTTCATTGGGAACCTTAGAAGTGTAGTCTCAGCACCTGTCCCAGGCCTGAGTCGGAGTTCACAGTTTTAACAAGATCTTGGGATGAGTCATCTGAGCATCAGACTCTGAGAAGTACCGACCTAGAGCATGATAGGAAATGGCAATCAAATCTGCTGACTGAGTAATTCAAGGACTCATAAGATCATTTCTGGATAATTCTGCATTAGCTTCAGAAGGAGAATCTTCGTTTTTTATTTTAAAAAATGTGTCAGAATTTCTTCCAACTGCAGATTTCATGACTAGTGACTTGAACTAGGAAATGGATTTTTTTTCCTTCCCAAACATTTTGGATTGTTGTTGTTGTTGTTGCTGATGTCATTGTTATGAAGACAACAATGACGATGATGATGATGATGATGGTGATGATGATGATGAGTGTGTGTGTGTGCCATGGCATGTCTGTGAAAGTCAGCGGACACCTTTGTGGAGTCAGTTTTGTCTTTCTACTTTTGCATGGGCTCCTTGGATTGAACTCCGGTCACTAGGCTCACGTGACAAACAGCTCTACCCCTTGAACCATCTCACTGGCCCTGGACTGTCTTATCTTTTAATTTAGAAAATGTGTCTGGGTATTTGGCCTGTGTGTATGTCTGTGCACTGTGTGTGTGCACTGCGCCACAGGGGCCAAGAGAAGATGTCAGATCCCCTGGAAACAGAGTTACAGACAGTTATGATGTAGATGTTGGGAATCAAACCCAGGCCCCTCTTACCAACTGAGCCATATCTCCAGCCCTCCTAGATTGTTTTTTTGGACCATGCATGGGTTTGTACCTAAGCACACAATTATGTGCTTAATGAAAACAAGCTAGCCTATGACTTTATTAGAAACCTCACTGTTTGGAATGCACCAGAACACCGACTGTCTCTTCATTATGTTTCTTTCTAAAAATACAGTTTTGTTTTGTTTTGTTTTTCAACACGCAAAACAATGTTCACAATTGACTTGAACACAAACCTTAAGGAATGAATAGAGTCGGGCTTTGTGTTGAGCTCTTTGCTGAGGCCTCTTCCAGGCCACCCCGTAACCCATATGGAGGTCTGAAGTGGAGCTCTTTGTGTTCCCGTGAGAATTTGTCACTTGTCTGTTCCCGGGAAGCTTTGCATGGCGGTACACAAGGCACGAAGGCTGCTACAGACCACCCCACTGTATCACTTCGGGGAAAGAAGGTTCTGCCTGTTCAGTGTTCAAACCTCCGCTGCTAAATTCCATCCCCTTCTTTGCTCCCCATGTCCCTGTGCACTGGACTCCTGCTCCTTGTAGGTCTTCCGAGTGGCCATGGTGCCATGTCAGGAGGCGTGGCCAAGGCCTTGCCTCTCCAAGTGTGAAACAAAAGCCATAAGACATTTTGTGCGTCCACAGAACTGTTCTTCTCTTGCTAGAAATAGCTAGGATCAGAAAGGGTTGCAAAGCCTGACGCTTGACATCCGCATAGGCAACCCAGCCAGCTGCCAGAGAGCTTGGTGAAACTGAGAACCGCACTGAGGACAAGTCAGGAAGAATTGAGTTCTGATCTCACCCTGGGCTTTAACTAGGCAGAAGACTTCAGTTCACAAGGGCAGGGCATCAAGCCTGTGGAGAGTCTCTCATGCAGCCCCTGTTGACCTTCCGATGTGACAGCACCATTGTTCCATATATAGAAGGAAGCCACGTTTTGAATGCCGTGATGGCCTCCTTTCGCATCTGGTCCCATATCACACTGTAATTGTTAAGTCACGTGAGGTGTTCGTATTGACGCTTTCTACTTTGACAGTGCCGTTCATGCTGACATTGTGCTTTGACCATCGTTGCCTTCTCCTTTGTCTCCTTCCTCTCCTCTCCCACCTGGTCCAGTTTCATTCTGTGGCTCGGTCAAGCATTCTGACCGAAAGTAACTTAGAGGAGGAAAGAGTGGATTTCACTTTATACTTCTAGGTCCCCGCCCATAATTGAAGGAAATCAAGGGAGGAACCTGACGCAAAAACCGTGGAGGAATGCTGCTCTCTGGCTCACCCACATACCCATGCTTAGCTAGCCCTAGACTTCCTACATCAACTAACAATAGAGACAGTCCCACAAAGATGTACCCACAGGCTATTCTGACTTGGACAATCCCTCCAGGGAGGTTTTCTTCAACCGACTCTGGGCTGTGTCAAGTTGACATTTAAAGCTCACTGAGACACCACCCCATCATCCTCTTCCCCAACTCTCTTACTTTCGTGTCCTTGTTCTCTCTGCCCCTCTCTGTTTCCACATATGAAGCAAAGCTGGTCCTGCTGAGACTAGCTTATGTCACTTAACATAATGCTCTCTAGTTTCACCAGTTTTCCTGCAAACTTCATGACTTCTTCTTTATGATTGAATAATGTTTCATTGTATGTATACGTGTGTACAGGTGCGTATAGGTGTGTACATGTAACATTCCCTTTATCCATCATCAGAAACCCATTTTAACATAACAGAATCCCCTCTGCCCGTGAATACACAAACTTGCTACACTAAGAAAAATAAGTTTGTTAACAGAATGGGGATTAAGAAGGGGCTCATTCTGTTGCTTTCCAATTCCCAGGGGAAACTAGTTTTGTCCAGTGGGAGAAGCTCACTCATTGAGATGGCACTAGAACTTTACTTCAGCATCCTTTGGAATCTTAGCTGGAAATCCTGCACATCCTGTTGTAAAACGCGCGTCTTTAAAATCAAGGGCTTTCCCCTAATACTAAAATGCCCATCACAGAGGGCCGAGACCTTAGCTCCACCAGCCAAGTGCTTGCTGCACAAGTGTGAGGACCTGAGTTCAAATCCTGGAGCTCGGGGATCAGCCAGCCTGATTGAATGATGAGTTTCAAATTCAGGTAGAAACTCTGTATTTAAAAAAAAAAAAAAAAAAAAAAGATTGAGGCAGATATCTGAAATCGACCTCTAGCCTCCAAGTGAGCATGCACCTGTGTGGACACCTGTACACATACACAGACACAAAAAATTGTGTATATAAAAGATCATAGCAACTCTTACATATTGAGAGCCTTTGCTGTGTGGAAAGTTCCGGAATTGGGAACTGTGACTCAGCTCTCTTTCCTGGAGACAGCCTCGGTTTGGTACTTATTCACATCTTCCCAGCTGCTTAGGAAGGACTGAGATGTGGACAGAGTCCGCCTGGGGGCATTGCATCAGCCTTGCTCCTGGGGGAATGTGCGTGCTTCTGCAGAGCCTGGGATGGGGAGGAGACAGAGCGAGGACTTGGAATGGATGGGGGAGTGGATTTCAAAACGTTCCTTTCCTTTTGGATCTCTCCCTCCTTCTAGCTGCTGTTTAGTCTCAGTTTCAAAAACCTCTACAAATATCCATTCAGGGTTCTCCGAGAATGCCAGCCATAGGAACCAAGAATTTTAAGTACAGAATTAAACATCCCCTTTGTCTTTTTGCCAAACTGATAAAAGGAGCCATTGGTTTTCTTAGTGGGTGAAGGGGAGAGAAGAGGGGCCAAGAAGCCATTTCCTCTTGTCAAGGAACTTCTGGGTCTGGAATTGAGGTGAGGAAGGGCAGCCAGTTCCCCTGGGTCACAGGGCTCACCCTCCCAAAGGGGTCCGCAGCATGGAAAGCTGGCTTTATCATGCTCATTTTCTTGTGGAAGATGATATTAATGGCATCCCTCTTCCTCCATCATTTAGAACAATTTAGTGTAATCTTTCATTGCCAGAGAGGTCCTGGCCACGGCCTGAAAAAATAATAAAAGGGTCAGGAAATGAAAATCTGTTTGCCTTACTGATAAACGTAACCTATGCTGTTGGATTTTCCCTGTTTCCTCTGGGTTCCGAGTAGCCACCATGACATTTGAGTAGGGAAAAGGCCTCGTAGCTGTAAGCAGAGCGCCCCCCACCCCACCCCCCTGCTTCCCAACAAAGAGAGGAGAGTCTAACTTGAAGCTTATGCTCCCAGATTTATCCTAAGGGAGCAGCTTCAGGGCAAGCTGAGTTTTCACGGAGTGGTGAGTCCTAATGCTGGCTGCCTGGGAAGCCATGGAGCTGAGGACAGAAGGTACCAGCAAACCTAAAAGGTTTCCTAGGACCTACACAGTCAGAGATGGTCCTGCTGTGAAACAGAGGTTAGACGTCCAGCCTTCAGCTTTTTCAAAAACTGTCCTTAGTGCATGAGCTGGCTTTTTGGAACCTAGGGCCTATGCTGGGACACTTTGCTCAGCCTAGGAGAAGGGAGGAGGGGACTAGACCTGCCTCCACTGAATCTACCGGGCTGAGCTGAATCCCCAGGGCAGTCCTTGCCTTGGAGGAGATGGGAATGGGGGGGTGGATTGGGGGGGAGGGGGTGGGAGGGGGAGTAGGGAGGACAGTGGAATCCATGGCTGATATGTAAAATTAAATTAATTAAAAAAAAACAGACAAGCAAAATAAACAAACAACAAAGAAAAAAACCTGCCTGAGCTAAAATTGGGTCTCATCCATCATGTGTGGTACACTGTGGTCCTTAAATACAAATAACTGTGCATTCACCTAGATAGGTACCTCAGCCTAGCTGGATGCATATTAGAAGACAAGTCAAAAGAGCCCTAAGCCCCACACACACACCCTGATGGTACATGGCAACTAACTCTGCCTTGGTGTGGAGAGTGGTGTGCCTTGTGTGGACTGGAAAGTGTGTATGTGAAAGACAGTGTAACTCCGTTGGGTCAGCTCTATTCACATGACGCAGGAACACCTATTCTGTCTGTATTCAAGAAAAGGTAGATACAGGGCTGGCAAGATCACCCAGCAGGTAAAGGCACTTGCCGCCAAGCTTAAGGGTCTGAGATTGATCCCTGGGGCTTGCATGGTAGAAGGAGTGAACTAATTCCCTCAAGCTTTCTTCTGACATACACACATGCTGTGTGCACACAACCAATCAATCAATCAGTCAATGTAAAAATATAGAGAGATACATCTTTTTAAAGGACACACCTGGGTGTTTAAATGCAATATGCTTCAGTTTAGTTTACTTCAGTTTTATGGCTGTTTAGTCCAGGCTGAACTCACATTTAGGATCCTCCTGCCTCAGCTTCAGATATACTGAGATATTAGACAGGTCCCCTCTCACCCAGCTGCATGTCATCTTAATTTAAAGACACTAGATAGCATGTCAGGTATAGTGGTGTGCACTTATGGTCCCAATGCTGGGGAGAGAGACAAAGAGATCCCTGGAGCTTCCTGGCCAGACAGTCAAGCCCAACAGGTGAATTTCATGCCAAAGAGAGACCTGCCTCAAAGGCATGGACAGCTTTACTGAGAATGACACAAAAGTTGTCCTCTGGTCTCCATGCATAAGTATACACACACAAATTCACACACATATGTACACACATCCACAAACATGTACACACATGCTTACACTCAAACACGCACACATTCACAGATAGATGCATACACGTGTACACACACGTACATGAATATATACACATTCCCACACAATGTACACACATGCACAGGCACACACACACACACACACACACACACACACACGAAAATAAAAGTGCTAGACAGTCATTTATAATGCAGACAGATCTTAGGGGAACCCTACAATCTCACCCCCTGGAATACATCATTGCCGCTAAAGTCCACCTCATCCTGTTCAGGATCCGAGTTCCACGTGAAAATACCAGACACTGTTTGTATGATAACAAACATCACTTCTCATACTCAAAGTAGAAAAATACATCGTCACTGACGTTCCAATATGTTTCATTTCTAAGGAAACAATCAGTGTCTTAGACTGCACATCCCCAAAATAGTCTTGTTGTGCTGTTACAGAAAAAGAGAATTGAACCCACTCCATTGTGTTATAATTTACAGCGTCTTGAGAGCGAGCGTGGGAAGGCTAAGGAATTTGCTGTTTTATTATAATTTGTTTCAGGAAATGTGTTTTAAGTGTTGGCTCTTTCTAGTACACCATGGGTACAAAAGTGCATTGGTACAAACATCTGAAAAGCTTGGAGGGCTGAACTGTGGAGGCAGGCGCTCTCTGGCCCAGAGGACGTCTTCTCCCTGTGGCCCTCGCGCTAGATGGTTTCAAGGCAAAGGGAGAAAGGGGAGTAAGAAGAAAAAGCAAGGAGCCAACAAGGGATGGATGGGACAAAACTAGCTAATGTTAGGACATCCTCCCGAGTTAGGTGTTTCTCATTACAGCCCCACCCCCCACCCACCCCCACACACTGTAGAATAGTTTGAGTTGCTGGCATGTATACATGGAAGGCGGGACACGGCAACAGGCAGTGGGATTCACCTTAGGTTACCCTTTAACATGCACTCGGCTTCTAAGTAACCGCTGCCCGAAGCTGTCCATCTTCTTGAGGACTGTCGGCAACTTTGACATGTGTTACTGCATATTCATTTCTTTAATAAATATATATCGATTGCCAGTGCTGCGTTTGGCAGCTGTTTGGGCTGAAAATGAAGTTGGCAATTAAGGGAGAAAGATGAATAATCAGTATGCAGTTTCAAAGTGGGGGTGAGGAATGGGTGTCAGGGGCACTCTGTGTGAAATAAGAGATACCCGTGGCCTACAGGACGTGGAGACTGGGTTGGGAGCTGTCCAGAGGTGTGACAGGGAAAGTGACAGAGAAAGTCTCCTTTGGGCTGAATTTGTCCAAATTGGGCTGCAAGGGTTGAGTTGGCTGGAAAAATCCCTTATATGATGCAGAGGAAAAGCAGCCTGGAATTCTGGTCTCTACACCCCATTGTCTAGCAGAAGGTAATACTCAGCAGAAAGCCTCTTTACCTGGTGCCCTGGCTTCTCACCTCCAGTGATGGAGATGGAGGAGTACTTGCTGAGAATCCTGTGTGCATCCTGCCTCTAGAGGAGTGCAGCTTTCATAGGCTCTCACTTCTTCTATAGTTGAGACCAGGACTATAGGAAGAGCCCTGCTTTTCCAAGGCACCCCAGGGGCCATCCAGAAGGCTTACCAGTCTTCCCACTGCTTGGAGCAGAACTGGTATTCATTCCATAGTGAATACGTGACTCAACATATTGTGTTAGTTATCTTTCTGCTGCTGTAATAAAATAGAATGGCCAAGGCAACTTCATAGAAGGAACCATTATTTGGGCTGATGGTTCCAAAGGGATGAGTCCATTATGGTAGGAAGGCCTGGCAGCAGGCAGATATGGTGGGCAAAGCAAGAAGCTAAGAGCTCACATCCTCAACCACAAGCACAAGGCAAAGAAAACTAACTGGAAGTGGAGTGAGCCTTTACAACTCTCAAAGCCCATCACCAATGACATGCTTTCTTCAGCGAGACTGCACCACCTAAGCCTCCCCTAACAGTGCCACCAACCGGACTCCCAAGATTTAAATACCACACCCTATGGGGGACGTTCTCATTCAAACCACTGCACGCATGGTGTGTGTCCTATTCGCTCGTATAAACAGTTCTTAACATAAGGGTCTGTCTTCCCAAGCCCAAGTTGAAGGTAGGGTAGAGTTCTGTGGTAGAAACTGGACCAGAATCCAGGGCCATTCTGCTACACAAACCTTGGAGTGCCAGGAGCCTGGAATCAAGACAAAACCACCAAATTGACAAAACTCTTGATATGTCTTGTCTCTTCACCAAAACCCCACCTCCTCCACATTGGCCCCACCTCCTCCACATTGACCCCACCTCTTCCACATTGGCCCCACCTCCTTCATGTTGGCCCCACCTCCTCCACGCAGCCTTGATCTCAGTGCAGCCTGTTGAGAGTGGGCAACTCAAAGAACTTGAAGCTTCAGACTCCCAATGAGCCTGGCTTTTCATACTCACCCTGCTGCTTTTATGCCATGAGATTTCACTTCTTTGAGTTTTTTTTTTAATGAAACAAGAATAATATAATTTCTTATGTTGTAGAATTAAATGAGAGCTACATGTAAAATATCTGGTACATAGTAAAAACTCAATGATTAAGAAGAGCTATTAATTACTGCTGCTAGAAAAAGAAATAACCTTAATGTAGGCAGTTCAAGGATGAGTTTATATGGAGCTCATTGAGCTACTGGAGGACACAGGAAGGAGTATTGTGTGGTGGTGTTCTGTGCTACCTACTCACAGGCCCTTCCTTGGCCAGCTGCCCTGGTGTGACATCAAGGCCTTGTCCCTACAAGGCCTGTGGTGTCTGAGAGCTGGAATATAGCTTTCTGGGGAGTGTGGGTTTTACCTTATCATCGGGACTTGCTTTCAGCCTGACCCCTGGATGCCCTGCTAACAGATAGAACTCCTGATTCACTTCCTTCTCAGAAATCTACCACATAAACAAGCTGGAGCTCCAAGATATAAATAATTCTAACTCTAATACCAAACAGACTTAGCCACACTTTGCTGCTATAGCCTAGGAGTGGGGAGGGTGTACGTGTGGGGAATTGAAAAGCTTGGGAAGTGGGGGGGGGGGGAGATGTCAGAATGTAACGGGGAGTCTGGGGAGTTAAGTGAAGGAATGCTGTGCAAATATAATGGAGCATTCCACCACAGCCATCTACAATGGAAGCTATTTCTGCGTGTCTCTCCCACCCACTGTGGGACACACATAGACACGAATGATGAAGATGCTCAATGTGTAAAACTAACTCACAATCCAGTGCCAGTTAGATGAGATGCTGGTGACATTTTGCTATTTAGAAGATGAGGATGCGGGGGAGAAAGTGGAGGAAGAAGGAAGGAGGGAAGGGGAGGGAGAGAGGATGGAGGGGGAGGACAGGGAGGAGGGAGGGATGGAGAGAGGGAGAGTGGGAGGGAAGACCCACAGACTCAAGCACCCAAGGACCATCCAACTGGCATAGCAAATCCTCATGTCAGATAAAGTGCTGCCCCCCCCCCCGCCAGCATATGCTGTATAGCTATGTTTTCTAAACAGGCAGTGACCTTAGCATCATCAATACAACAACTGACAATTTCACTTGAGTAACTAAGAATCAGAAATGAGTTTTTACCACAACAGCTCAGAAGGTGTAGTTCACCCCCACACAAAATCAGTTTATTAATTGACTCAGTTTTCTCTTAGGGATTAGATCTTTTGAGGATGCGATTTTATCAAAGTTCTCATGTCCCAGCACAAGACTGTCAAGTTCAGGAAGCATGACTTGGGCTTTATTTATTTATTTTGGGAAGCTTTCTCAGACTGCACAAACACCTCTTCCTGCTCATCAGTTATTGATCAAGACATTGCTATCTGCTCTGTCTCTGAGACGCGTTTGTAACCATGGGGCACATATTTCAGGCCAATGGGATGTTTTCAAATGAATAGAAGCCGTGCTCCAGGCAGCAGGGCAGATCCTGCCAGCTTTAGATCTCTCTTGATACAAAGGATGTAGGCTTCTAGCCCATCTCTGGTTGCCTTGACAGGCAGAAGCTATGAAAATAGACTATCCAATCAAGGAGGACCCTTGCATACTACACTATCTCCCCTTCCAAAAAAATACCTCACACAAAGCCACACTATTCAGCTAACCAAACTTAGGAGAAAACTATAGCCAAGGGCTGACGTGCTACTTGAAGGCAGTGGGTCAAGTGAGAAATGGAAAATCTGAGTTATCCATATCATTGCTGCTTCAGAGACTACCAAGCAGAGAGCCGGGAGCTGTGGGTTTCTTTGCTGGCATCCCCTAATCCCACACTTCACTTCGTGAGCCCGTTGGGGGGAGAGGGTGGAGAGGCAGAACACTCAGCCACAAATTCTGTCCCTTTGTTCATTCGGCAATGAACATCCGAGCTGACGGGCTCTTCAGTGAGATGGTTAAGTGCTTTGAGGCCACAAAGACCTACATCCCTACAGCAGACCCCTACATTCCTACAGCGGACCCCTTCACAATGCTTTCTATGGCTCCACCTCCTCACCCAAGACACCGTGAGACCTCTCACCTCTTTCCACCTGGGGACCTTAGGAAGATTAATTAGGTAGATCTGGAATATACTTGGCTCTCCTTGGAGAAAAATTCTACATAAATGCGAAGTATTATTATTTCTAAGCGGGGTGATGCTTATTAGGTCCTTGTAGGATCATTAAGCAAATAAATTATCATCCCTTTGGAGAAATTATCTCCTGACTTGCCTAATTCTTAAGTCTACAGAATAGAATATACTCTCAAGTTCTCTCTCTCTCTCTCTCTCTCTCTCTCTCTCTCTCTGTGTGTGTGTGTGTGTGTGTGTGTGTGTGTGTGTGTGTGTGTGTGTGTAAAGGGAGGGATGTACTCACTTCCACATGGGCATGTGAGGCCAGGGGTGGATGCTAGCCCTCCTCATCTATCATCTCTATCACTCTATCTTGATACAGGATTTCATATTGAACCTGGAACTCACTAATTGGCTAGACTAACAGGCCAGTGAGCTCTAAAAATGGCCTCTCTACATCCCCTCCCAGACTGGCATGGCCACGCCCAGCTTTATATGATGTGGGTACTGGGGATCTGAACTCCGGTCCTCATGCAAGTCCTTTACCCACTGAACCATCACCTCCCCCCCACCGCTGCCCTTTTTTTAAAAATCATTTTTAAAGGGCCAGTTATGTCAGTATGCACTTTCAATTCCAGCACTCAAGAGGTAAAGGCAAGTGAATCTCTATGAATTTGAGGCCAGTCTGGTCTAAGCAGTGAATTCCAGGCCAGCCAGGGCTATGCAGTAGCTCCCTCTGAAAACAAAACAAAAACCATGTTTTTAAAGGGAGGAATTTGTGGATTAGTAAAAGCGAGTAGAGTGAAGTTTTCATTTGAAGCCTAACTCTGGAAGCTTGTTCTATGAGGACTTAGTTACCAAAGAAAATAGCTCCTGCTGTATTGTCTGCTTTCTGATTTCAACAAATGCCCTTGACTCGCGTGCATGATAATTGCATGCTAAAGACAGCGCTGCCTGTCTGAGTCGGTTCCTTCGGTGGCCTTTTGCCCCTGTGGTTGTTGGAACCTTTGATTAAATCACACTGTAGTTAAGTAACTGTTCAGAAGTCACAGGGTCGTCCTTCCCAACATACTTGTGGCCATAGTTTTACAAATTGATAATGTAAGTTATGAGTGGAAAATTTTAAATCCAAACTCCAGTCCGCAGAAATTTCAGAAAAACTCCAACCAGCATTCTGCTTAACTTTACCTCATTTTCCACTTTGTGTCAGAATTCCTTATTTGGGGTTTGAAACAGCATTAGTCTTCAGATAAAACCAACTGGCATGTCCTGTGGATCATTTGACACAAGGGTATGAGGGCATCTGAGTTGTCGCCACTGTGTAGATGGGGGACTATTTGTTCTTTCTCAATTCTCTTTCTTTAGGAGAGGGACACACAAATACTATAATAGAATGAGGGAAAGAAAACTTAAAAACCTGAGAACTTACACATTCTTTTATTTAGTGTGTGTGTACTTGTGGTGTTGGGGAGCGAATACACACCACAGTGCACTTGTGGAGGTCAGAAGACAAATTGGGAGAATTGATTCTCTCCTGCCACCATGCAAGTTCCAGGCATTGAACCTAGCTCCCGGGGCTTGGAGGCAAGAGCCTTAATGCACTGAGTTATCTTGCTGAACCTTTGAGAACTTAAGCTGAGTCATCCAGAGCTTTAGGGAAGAAAACTCGGCCGTGCCTCCGTGGGTTCACAATGAGTATCGCCAGCCTCCCAAAGTCACCCAGAGATGCTCAGAAATCAAATCATGACCCATTAAACTCACATGCAGGAAGATGTCATGTGGGTCAGTGTGAAAAGCGATGTGATGTCACCCATGTACTCCTTCAGCATCCAGAGCTGTGTGAGTCCAGGATACTGATGGGCAAGACTTCAAGCCACCATTGTGCTACACCAAAGGGCAGCCACGGTGTAGAACTAATGGTTGGCCCACAAGGCCTGCTGTTCTGGTCTCTGCTAGCCTTGGTTTAGGGCCCTTCTGACTAGATGGTAGATTTGGAGCATGGGTGACCAGTCCTATCTCATTCTCCCCATGCATTCTTAGTCATCCTTTTCAGGTTCTTGTCTTAAGGGAAGACTCTGCTTCTGAGACATTTAAGCAAAACCTCCCACGTCCGTGTATTTAGGACCGGGGAAAGGAAGCAGCAGAGGAAAAGCCTGCTGATTGTTTTGATTTTTTTTCTTTTGTATCTCAGCCTCTCATCCCCACCCTGTAAGAGCATGCCTCCAGCATCTTCAGGGAGCCACCTAGGTGGTGTGACAAGCCTGTTTGTGGGTAGTGATGGGTGTGATGGAAAGACAGGGCAGGAACATCCTCTTTCTCTGAAACCACACACAGCCAAGGCCCCTCCCACAACTCACCTGCAGGTTGAAACCTTGAGGGGATATCAGAGGGAAGGAAGCGTGTAAACAGCTTCTAAAAACACCCAAATGTTACCCTTTGCCCCAATGATCGTGGCCTCATGGTTTTCATCATACAGCTATGCTGCCTAGAGTCCGAAGTCAAACTCTTTGAGGGCAGGAAGGGCTTTTAACACACCTATTAGGACGGATGTTTCTCTAAAGGCAACTTCAGTTATTTTATTATAGACACTATAAATGGAAAACTATACCAATTACTCTACAAATTAATGTCTTTATGGACTTCATTCTGATCTTTCCACTTGTCTCTTTGCTTTCTTCTTCCTTTACTTCTTCTTGGATCTCTTTAAGAGCTCTCTCTCTCTCTCTCTCTCTCTCTCTCTCTCTCTCTCTCTCTCTCTTTTTTATAAAACCAAGTATTAGTTTCTAGCATAAACAGGGGGTGTTTGGCAATATGTTGCGTTAACCACAACGCAGGGATGGTGAGAGCATCCTGTCCCACAGACTTCTCCTGTGCCTTCCCCACTGCCACCATCACCAAAGATGACTAACGTGGTAAGAGCTGCCAACTCCTCACTCAGTCCCTGGGACAACTGGAGGAAATGTTAGGGTGGCATCAGCCTAATCACCAGTAGGCAGATTAAGCCTCCAAGCTCCAGTGGTAAAACCTGCTCGCTACTGTCCCCGACTCAGCCACACTCCCCTGCCCCACTGCCACCACTGATTAATCCTGAATCCTAGTTCTCGGAGGCAAAGGGACAGACGCATGCATCCCCTCGGTGCTTTGTCTGTTCTGTAGGCAGAGAAGAACGTTGGGAATGTGGCCAGAATGCTCAGTTCTGTATCTGTCAGTGGGGTTAGGTCCTCCAAGGAACTTGCCAAGGTGAAAAGCTAACATCGCTTCCATGGGCATCGAGGGTCAAGTCCTTAACCCTGCAACTTAATGAGAGAAAAATTAAGGGCCTCTTTAAGCAGCTTAGATTTATCTTGTCAATATAAGTGATGGGAGGTTTCTTTGTGCACTTTAGAAAAGAGATTGTGTGTGTGTGTGTGTGTGTGTGTGTGTGTGTGTGTGTGTGTGTGTGTGTGTGTGTGTTAATCTAAAGCATCACTTTATTATGTCACCATCCACACTGTCCCTTTATGATAGACAGGGTTCATCTATTCCCCTGCTCTAAACTTAATTACTTTGCAATTAATTCTTTGTTGAAAATAGCAAGGCTCCTAAACTCGGAACATCTCTTTGTGAGGAAAGCTGTTTATGGATAGAGGTCAAGAGGACGTGTTGGAATATTCCACAGTACTGCCACAGATATTCTGAATGAGAGTGTTGAGAGAGGAAAGGGCCTGTTCCAAACAAGGTAGCCATGGAAGTAGAGGGCTTCTTTCCAAGCGGACTGAGTGAAGATCAGCTTCCACGAATGAGTCTGAGGTGCTGGGGATGTGGCTCAGTGGGTAGAGTGCTTGTCTAGCATGCCCGGGGTCCTGAGTTTCAGCCCCAGCATGCTATAAAAGGATGAGGGAGCTGGACATGGTGGCACATGCCTTTAATTCCAGCACTCGGAGTGCAGAGGAAGGTGGGTGCTTATGAGTGTGAGGCCAGTCTGGTCTACATAGTTGAGACCCTGTCTCAAAAAAAAGAAACAAAACCAACCAACAACAAAAAGGGCATGGTGTTTGATGGCTATGTCCCAAGCACTTAGGAGGAGCAGAAGGTCAAACTCATTTTCTTAGTTTGCTTTCTATTGCTTTTATAAACACCACAACCAAAAGCAACTTGGAGGAGAAAGGGTTTATTTCAGCTTACCACTCTCTCTGCTCATACTCCATCACCGATGGAAGTCAGAGCAGGAAATCAAGGCAGGAACCTGGAGGCAGGAACTAAACAGGACACCATGGATGGATGAGATGATGTGTTTGGCTTGTTACCCATGGCTCCCTCAGCCTGCTTTCTTATATACCCCAAGACTACCTGCCCAGGGGTGGCACCACCCACAATGGGCTGGCCTCTTCCACAGCAATCATCAATCAAGAAAATGCCCTACAGGCTTATTACCTACAGGCTAACTGATGGGATATTTTCTCAGTTGAGGTTCCCTCTTTCCAGATGACTCTAGCTTGTGTCAAGTTGACAAAACTAACCAGCACAGTTTGAGGCCAGTTGGGGACATGTAAGACACCCCCAATCTCAAAAGGAAAAGAAAAGAACAAGGAATCTTAAATACAGCATCATAGAAAAGTTTCATTCTATCATCTAAGGAACTAACATGTTTTAGGACCTTAGTATGTGTGTAGTCACCTATACATGAATTGCTACAGTTAATCTGGATAAATTCTTGGTAAAGACAGTTAACAGTAATGCTATCCTATACATGATCTATTTTTTTCTGAGCTTATTTACATATCCAGAAAGCAGTTCCCCCCACCTTGGTCCTTGTTGAGTGACTTCTAAACATAAGATCACTGAATCCAGGTCATATCTCTATAAGAAGGGCACCCTCAGTATTACAGCTACCTGAGGCTTTGAGACCAGAAGGACCTTGTCCAATGACCCATAGCTGATGTTGCTTTAGCTGCATATTGGTTGTCTGTGATGGTCTAGGCTAGAACTCTGTCATGGTCCACAAGCCCTGTCCCTTACCTGGTCTTTTAAGATGCTCTTCTGCGGCTAAACTGCACAGGGTTTGGCCAGTTGGTGCTTCTTGGGAGTGATCTAGGAATTGCAGATATGACCTTTCTGTGCAACTGGCAGCATCCTAGAGAGTCCCTGGCCTTCAGGGTGTTGGAGACTGATGGAGTGTCGGTTGGTGACCTCGGAGCCCTCCCCAGGGCTGCTTCATCAGTCTTCTTGTCAGACTTGGAGGTCAGCACTGAGCACATCGGCCATTCAGAAGGAGGGGGCACCTTTCAAAAGTGGCCTGAGTGTACAAGGACAGGACCGAGGGGAAGCCGTGTGCAGAGCCAGGGATAAGCAACTGCATGGAGTGTGTGCTAGAGAGGAGGGGCTGCCAGGGCTCTGTGTGGAGCGGGTTCTAAAGACAGGGAGTGAGCAAAGGGGCAAGTGAATAAGTAAACGAACGAGTGTGCAACCTCTTTACCTTCAAGGGATGGAGGGAAGCACACTAGAAGGTTCTTAACATTTTACTGTCCTTCCCCAAACGTTTAAGAAACTGGACCCCAGGCAGAGGTTTCTCTGTGGGCCTCTGTGAGATACGGTCTCACTTAGTGAAACTTGTCCTGACTAATTCTTAGTCCCCACCAGTTCAAGTCACTTCTTGCCCATGCCTCTGTATGTCAGAATGGCCATACAGAGTTCAGGCTTTAGTATGTCTGAGAAGACAGGGTTCAGGCTGAGAGCTGCATCTTTATTGAAACCACATTAATTTTTTTTAACTCTCCCCTTCCTGTGTGTGTGTGTGTGTGTGTGTGTGTGTGTGTGTGTGTGTGTGTGTGTGTGTGTGCATGCATGCATGTGTGGCAAGGGTAGAGGGTCAGAATACAGTTTATGAAGTTGCTTCTCTCCTTTCACCTTTACGTGGGTTCTAGGTTAGCAGGTTGGCTCAGCAAGCACCTGAATAACTGAGCTACCTCCCCAGCCTTTGAAAGCAATTTTGATTTATCCAACAAATATTCCAAGAGCCATTTTCCGATCAGTTACTGTATGCCAGGGACTGGGGCTTAGGATCCAGAGATTTTAAAAGATGTGGTCCCTGTACTTAACTAGGAAGAGTGTCGTTCTATAACCTCTAACACAGAAGATGGCAAGGATTGGAGTGTGCACAGCATAAGGAGGGGTACACAGATAAAGGATGCACAGTGGTTTAGAAAAGTTATCCCTAGCCGGGCGGTGGTGGCGCACGCCTTTAATCCCAGCACTCGGGAGGCAGAGCCAGGCGGATCTCTGTGAGTTCGAGGCCAGCCTGGTCTCCAAAGCGAGTTCCAGGAAAGGCGCAAAGCTACACAGAGAAACCCTGTCTCGAAAAACCAAAAAAAAAAAAAAAAAAAAGAAAAGTTATCCCTTCCCTATGGGTGGATGCGGGCCTGCACCTGGTCACGTGGACTAGGGAGTAAAACACGGTCCTACCCGTCTATTCACTGACGCTCTTGGGCTGTGTCTAACCTACACAACAGAACGCATCAAGTCAGTATGTGGGTGAACTTCAGATAAACAAATAACGTGTTCTGAGTATAAAGGCACAGACAAAGACTTCACTGAATCTTGGTGGATTCATGGGAATTAGCCCAGTCAAGAAAAAAAAGAAAAAGAAAAACAGAACTGAAGAGAATTCTTGGCAGAAGAAACAGGAGACCACTAAAAAAATCAGAAGTCCCAACAGACATAGTACATTTGGGGAAACTGTCCTGACCGAGGAGCCAGGTGCCTTTCTTCACTGAATGGGTTTCTTGGGGCTTCAGATACAGCGTCACAGTGAGGAGCACTTGCTGGGACACAGCAGTGGAAAGCCTGAAGCTTTTCCTTCCCCTGTGGACTGAAAAGTCTCTTGCTGTCTCTCTCACACACTAGGACTGGATGTCAGTTACACTCAGTCCCCAAGACCTGGGGCAGTGAGTTGAACTCCCTGTTCTGTGAGGGAGAAAGGCAAGAGCTCCTTGAAACATCTTACCTCTGCCCTAAAGAGGCCAAGGATGGGGGTGTGGTTAGTCCGTCTCAGAGGCCACCTCCCTGCTCCTCTTCCCCTTTAAATAAGCCCAGAACTGCTGAAAGAATGCTCTATAAGAGCCCCCAGAGCAGCGGTAATTGTGGCAAAGGGTCATAAGGATGAGTGGTTGGACTAAGGAGATGACAAGTAAGGGCTGGATATACCTACCCGCAGGTCAGTTCATGGCTTGAATGATTGCCTGCGTGCTGGGCAGTGGATCCCACATGCTCTCCCTTCCTGAAGGCTTGCTGGGCGTTCACATGCTCTGGGAAGAAATAGTGACTGATGCAGGGTGTAAGCATGGAGTATGCAGTAATCACTTGAAGGACCTAAGAGATGTCCCAGGGTTAACAGCACTTGCTGTTCTTACAGAGGACCAGAGTTCAGCTCCCAGGAACCATATCAGACACCTTCTTCTGGCCCTCAGTTAACTGCATACATATGGTGCACACACACACACACACACACACACACACACACACACACACACACACAAAAGAATTGTTTTTTAAAAATCACTTGAACATGCTTTATGCCCATCTCAAAATGCAGACCTCACCAATTGGTGATGGTAGTAGCACTGGACTCTGTGGGTGATACCCAGGTGTTCCCCCTGCAGTGAAGTACCCCCACATCTTACTCTGTAGGCCTTTCTCCCCGAGTGTGGGGTACCCCCACGGGAATTTACTTGTCATTACTCTACAGCCTCTTCACAAGTGGGAGTGCTGCCAGCTGATGGCAGGGTAAACTCCATGTTTCTCTCCTGGAGGAGCCGTGAATGAGATACCATGGAATATGAATGGAGTTTCCCCCAGGCACCCTATAAATTTATTATAAAGAGCTGGATTTTGAAATAACAAAAATAACTTAGAAAATTGGAGGAGAATATAAAAAATTAGATGTGGATATCTCTCCAGGGTCATGCTCGTGCAGACTCTGCCGAGCAGTGGGCCTGATTTCAGGAACCCAGGAGCACCCCTGTTTTATCCAGATGGGAAAATGTGTTGTGAGTGGGTCACTTTCCCAGAAGGGAAAGGACAGACGGATCTGTAGGTCGAAGCAATCAGAACAGCAGGATTCATCACTGTGTGTGCTTGTGTATATGTTCCTGTATGTGCACATACGTGTGCAGAAGCATTGTATACACATGCTTCTGGAGGTCAGAGGTGAGCCTCGAGTGTCTTACTCAATCGCTCTCCACCTCATTTTTTAATGTAGGGTATGTCATGAATCCCAGAGTTCACTGAATCAGCTAGGCTGGCTGGCTGGCGAGCCTCCGGGGTCCTCCTGTCTCTGCCCGTCCAGTGCTGAGATGACAGGTGTGCACCACATGCTTGGCTTCTTTATGTCGGTGCTGGGGATCAAACTCAGGTCCTCGTGCTTGAATGACCAACACTTCACCAACTGAGACATCTCCGCATCCCTGGGTTCACTCAATGTCCACTTTGTAAAGGATCCTTAGAAAGGAGTATAGACAGGGATGGTGGCATGTTTTTTAACACCAGCACTGGGGAGGCAGAGGCAGGAGGATCGCCCTAAGTTCCGAGACAGCCTGATCTGAATGGCATTTCCAGGACATCCAGGACAGCATAGCAAGATCTAGTCTCGATAAATCTAGAAGTATTTTGTAATAAGAAGGTGACGTTCAGGTCTTCCATGGTCCGCACAAGATGGAGGGGAGGGGAGGCCCCATCCATGCCACTGTGTGGGCAGCATGGAAAGCTGGAAAGCAGGGACTGTGGGGTTTGAAACAATACATTGAGGGGTCTGTAGCTCTCACTGTCTGGGTTTCTAATTTGCTATAAAGGATGGTCATAAGCAGCGGTATAATTCCTGCTGCAGAACGCTCCGGAAAGTACCATGCCAGCACATATCGCTGTTAATTTACTGGAGAGGAAGTCTTTCTCCTTTACAACCTGGCAGCTGCTCCAAGTGAGAGAAGATAGTAAGCCACTCCAAGAAACTGGGAGATCCCCACTTTTGTCCTGGTACAAATCCTTTAGAGCCCCAGGAACCCATTTGCCCGGTCCAGTTCCCTACCCCAGAAGCAGGTCATATTTACCTATGGTCTCAGATTAAAGAGAGAGCTGTCTCCTGTTACTTCGATTTGATTCGGAACCCGAGGTCTTCAATCCCTGGGGAGTGGCCTGGCCTCTCTGGCCTCTCCTCTGGCTCTCTCCATCTTAGGAAAGCCAGATCTCACCTTTGCCCTCACTTCCCCTCAGCGTTTTCTCCTACAGCAGAAGTACTGGGTTTCGTGGTCTTGGAACAACCGTTTGGTGCGTTAATGATTGCCAGTGCACCTTCTAGAGTTTGGGCTCTGAAAATGTTCTATGGCTTGAAAGGAGCGTCACAGAAACCAATGTACTTTGTGAAATCAGGCTATCCCACAGTGTAAGCGGCTGCACCTCGCAGCTCCACAAAAGCCCAGGAGTAAGAGACCATTAGACTGCTTAAGGCAGAGGGCGCTGAGGCTGGGAGAAGAGCAGGCAGAGAGGAAGGGCAGGAAAACTGAAGGGAATCAGGGCAATGGGCCTGAGGATGGATGGCTCAGTCAGTACGCATGTGCGGGCTTGGGTTTGATTGCCAGCACTGACCCAAAGAAGCCAGATGTGGTGCCAGATGCTTGTTATCCCAGTGCTGGGGAGGCAGGCACCGGAGGATCCCTAAGGCTCACGGGCCAGCTGTCTAGCTTCCTGGACTAACTCCCATCCTGTGTGAGACTGTCCTTCAAAGCTAGGCAAGGCCAGTGAGGTGGCTTAGGGAATCAGGACACTTGCCTGACAACCTGAGTTCAATCCTAGGGACCTGCATAATAGAAAGAGGGAACTAACTCTTGCAAGCTATCCTCTCACTTATACACACACACGCACACACACACACACACCGTGGCACTCGCATGTGTGAGTGCGCTCACACACTCATGCACACCCACAATAAATAAATACATTTTAAAAGGCAGATATCGCCTAAGGGGTGACGCTGGAGAGAAGCACATGCACATAGGTGCACACACTGGAACATATACACATGTGTGTATATGCACAGAGGGAGGGGGAGAGAGAGGGAGAGGGGGGAGAGAGAGGAAGGGAGGGAGGGAGGGAGAGATCTGAGAAAATGAGAAAATGCTGGCTTCCCGTTCTTAGCTGCTGGAATTACAGAGTTGTTATGTAATCCAAGCCAGCAGCTTGTCGGGATTTGGCTAATAGTTAACTTAATTTCTCTGGAATGTCCTTTTCTCCTAAGCAGAAAGAAAGTAGAACTCTGGTCAATGAATCAAGTGTTGGGAGGGCCAGCTGGGAGGACCTGTTCCTACAGGACCCACCCAGCGCGTGACACTTGACTTTTAGTCTTCGCTCTTTAGTTACGTGGAGTATGGGCTCAATGAGCTGTTCCCATTAGAAGAGGCCAGCTCCTTTAGGTGAAGGAGGCTTGTCCTTACAATGTCACCACTGTGAGGTGGCGCTCCACCAAAGCTGACAATCCCACCTGTACAGTATCTTACTGTCATTATAAACCTATTATAAAATGATGCCTTACAGTAAGGCTCAGAGACTCGGCATCATATGTAATAACAGTATATAATAATAATCAGACCTTTATCGGCGCGAAAGTGATGGAGGAATTCTTGGCGGCTCGGTGGCTCATCTCCAGCCCAGTGGTCACAGAAGCCATGCCGGGGGACACACCTGCTCTCTGAGGCCAGCTGGCTCTGTAATGGAGGCTTCTGGCTGAGTCTCACTTGCTCTAGTCAGTCACTTCTGCTTTTATTCCCAGAGATAAAATCCTGAAAGTTTGCCTGCTCCCTCCCTGTTGCTTTTAAAGCCATGTTTAAAGCACCCCTTTGAACATGGGACTGACGTAGGACTGTCAAGGGAAGCATTCAAAGTGGGAAGGAAGCTGACTTAGCTGGAATGTTCCGTGTGTCTGGGTTCAAAGCCTTCTGGCTTTACCGGTTCTGGCCTCTGGGATGACTTGTTTTCTAGGTTGTTACCTCGGAAACTGAGGCATGGGTTTCATCTGTGTCAAGAGGGACAGAATCAGCGTCATCACTTCATGATTATCGGGAGTTCTTAGGTCATGTGTCTGCCGCTTTGGAACATGAGTAGGAAAATCAAGATGTTTGCAGGGGGCACTGTGGTCACGCATCCCCAAGTGACAGGGACACATTCTGAAAATCGCATTTCGGGGTTTTCTTCTCCTTCCTTGCGGTTTCATGCTTCTTTCACTGGGACATAACAAATTCCAGTACAAATCAAGCTGTGTTCCTAAAACCTTTCCTAGTTGACAAAGTCATGATTGGAAAGATGAAGACCTCATTGCAAACGAGAATTTAAAGGGGAAGGAAGGAAAAGACAAAATATTTTTCATAAATAAAATTAAATGAACATTTCTTTAAAGTGTGTGTGTGTGTGTGTGTGTGTGTGTGTGTGTGTGTGTGTGTGTGTGTGTAGTATGTACATGCCATGGCACGTGTGCAGAGATCAGAGGACAGCTAGAGTTAGTTCTCTCCTTCCACCATGTACCTTGTGGGGATTGAACTCTGGTTTTCAAGCTTAGCTTCATATACCTTTACAAGCCAAGCCATCACTTCTGCCCTTAAATAAATATTGTGTGCAGGGTGTATCTGTAGCTACTTCCCAAGGTATTAAAACCTGCTCTAGTAACACCTTCTTCAGTTGCATTCACAGCCCAGGCAGAAATCACTCACACTTCCTATGAGGGAGACTCAACTTCTCAGCTGTCTGGGCAGTCCTTTCTAGCTAGAATTATCTGTCTATGATGAAATGTTCAGGGGCTAGGGATATAGCTGGATTGGTAGACTACTTTCCTTGCCAGCACAAAACCCTCAGGGTTTTATTCAATCCTCGGGGGTGGTGGCACACATCTGTAATTCCTGCATTTGAAAGGTGGGGACAGGAGGATCAGAAGTTCAAGGTCATTCTTGGCTAGATCATGAGTTTGAGACAAGGGAGGGCTAAATGAGACCCTGTTGAAAAGAGAGTCGTCAGCTGAGCCAGCACAGTTTCCTCAAACCCAAATCTGAGATTCCCAGAACCTATGTAGAAAAGAAGCCAGGTGATGCTACACGTTTATAATTCCAGGTCTGGGGAGGGATACACAGGAGGATCCCTGGGGGGCATAGCTCTCTAGCCAGTCTGGCCAATCAATGAACTCGAGATTCAATGAGAGACCTTGTCTCAGAAAATAAGGTAGAGAACCAAAAAGGAGGATGCCTGGCATTATATAACCTTCCTACACACACACACACACACACACACACACACACACACACACACACACACACACACGTCAACAAGTCAACAGTAGATGAACTATCATATACCAATATCCTATCAGTCTTTAGCAAGGTTTTGCTACACTGTGGCCTTTTCCCCTGCTAAAGCAAATCCCAGTCACTGTATTATTTCATTCAGAATTTCCCAGTGCATCCTACCTAAAGTGAAAGCTGCCCTTTCTCCCTTGTTTCTTTTCAAGGCCACTCAGGAGGGTCTTGTGATTATCACCGTGTTTTGCCTTCTGGATCTGCCACCTCCACACACTGGCTTTCCTGTTCTGTTTCTCTAGAGACCTTGGGTGGGTGTGGTGAGCTGAAGTGTTGCAGGTATGCCTGTGAGTGTTAGGAGACTTCAATCTGGTAGATAAGGATGCTTCTTTTCCCAGGAGTCAAGAGCTATCTGACCTCAGTGTTTAGGTCTCTGCTTACCTTCATTCCAGAGCACCGCATAAAACATATTGAGTTAAGCAGGGCTCATTCTTTACATGTAAACTCTGGTTAGGATAACTATTAACCTGATTACATATCGATTTAGACTCTATAGTATAGAACCTCATGAAAGTAGCTAGCTCTGTCATAGCCCTTTTTCTTCACAGCATATAGAGTTCCCTAGGAAAGGTCAAGAGTGCAATTAGCAGTTGCCATGGGAACTGGGTCTCACAAAGAGATACCTGCAATTAAAAAAAATTTTTTTTGAGTAAGTATCCCCATTCATTATTTCATTTATCCTCCCAACAGTCCTTTGAGATAGGTATTTCCATATTAACTTCTTTATTATGATTAAAATTTTATTTATATAGCTTTACTATAGAAATTTTAGAAAATATAGGCAAAGCAATGAAGAGGGCGCCCATCATTTCCCTCCACCCAGAGATAACCACTCTCATTAATTCAGTGTGTATATTTTCAATCTGTCTTTTTAATGAGCTTGGTTTTTTTAAAAACAAAGATTATTCTTTGGCATTTTCTGTTTCCCTTGCTTCATGCCAATAGAACATCTTTCTCTGATATTCATGTTCCATGATGATGGAGTATCCCATGACATAGACATACTGGACCAAAGTCATCCTCTTTGTGGACATCCATGTGGCTACTGCCTGATGTATCACTAAAGTAAACTATGGGATGATGAAAAGATCTGTGTATGTCATGAAGCAAAGATTTAATCAGTATGGTTTCATTTCTTTTGTGTTCATTTTATCTTGTCTTTTTTTTTTTAAGAAGACCTCATTCTGTAGTTTAGGCTAGTCTCCAACTTGTGGCAGTCTTTCTGTCCTCCTCCCTAGTGCTGAGATTCCAGGCCACCGTGACTGGCTCAGTGGGGCTTTATTTCTAGTGGCAGAATTTTAGAATGGAAGAAAAAAAATCTGTTCCCTCTTCAAGTAGGGATGAAGAAACTGAGGCACAGAGGAGTTAGATGTCTTACCCAAAATTACCCATCAAGTAATTGGCAAAGCTAGGAATTCCTGTTTCAGAATCCCATGGGGGAAAGAGTTTACCCATCTAATCTGACAAGTACAAATTCATGAAAAAAAAATCAATACTTTGGAGCTGGAGAAATGACCCTGCTGTTATCTTAGTTGTTTTTCTATTGCTGTGAAGAGATACCATGACGAACATAACTTATAAAAGAAATCATTTAATTTGGGAGCTCATGTTTGCAGAAGGCTAAAGTCCATGACTAACATGGCAGGAAGTATGGTGGCAGGCAGGCAGGCATGGTGCTGGAGCAGTAGCTGAGCATTTACATCTTGGTCAATAATGACAAGGCAGAGAGAGCTAACTAGAAATGGCATGGGCTTTGGAAACCTCAATGCCTACCCCTAGTGACACATCTCCTCCAACAAGGCCACACATCCTAGTCCTTCTCAAACAGTTCCACCAACTGGGAACCAAGCAAAAAATGTATGAGCCTTTAGTAGCCATTCTCATTCAAACCACCATAGCTGCTGAAAGAGTATGAGGTTCTGGCAGAGGACTAAAATCCGTTCCCAGCACCCACATTGGGCAGATCACAAATGCCTGTAATTGTAGCTCCTGGGGATCTGATATACTCTGCTGTCTTCCCTGAGCATCTGCATGCATGTGCACATGTACACACACACACACACACACACACACACACACACACACTTTTTTTTTAATTTTAATGTTAAGTAGCCTCCTTTTTTTCCTAAATTATTTCCCAGCAAAGGTCAATTGAAACAGCTTGTCTAAAACCCTGTAATTAAACAAGGTAAACACTGCAAACTGTTCAGTTTATGATTGAATTCAATTTATAGTTGAATTATTGATGTTTTCATATGGTCTGTTTTTTCATCTTTCTTCTTCAAGATAGTAACCATGTTGACTTTCCTTATGTGTTTGGGAGTTGTGGGTTTGCTTGCACATTTTGTTTATTTGTTTGGTCTTTCTCGGTCCTCAGGCTCGCTAATGTTGGCATCTTTAAAAATTCTGTGTTCAATCCTTGGTTTTCAATATATTCTTGAATGCAGAAGCCCTCTTCTTTTCTGACTGTCAGTCCCTCCGCTGGATCCCGACCTCTTTGCTCTCATCTCTTCTGAAGGTGGAGATCATTTCTTCCAAATTTAGGCCAGGTCGCCGTGTTTCCGCCCTGTCAGATTCTCCTCTGTTTTAGGTAATGTGGGGCACAGCCAGCTTTTCTCCAGCTCCTACTGTCATCAGCAGTCGCTGGGGTGGGGGTCACATGTCTTCCATCTTCCCCTGCCTTGGCAGGGTGTACAGACCAGGACCCATGCCCCGTGAGCTGTAGTTGAGCTTGCTTGTCCCTGTGATATATCGATGTGCAGTCTCTGACTTCCTCCATGATCTTTGGGCTATCCTTATCTAACCAGTTCTGATAACTCTGTCTTTGGGGGTGGAAACTCTAGCCTCCTGCTGACAGCGTTCTGGTGAGTCAGCCCCAAACAAGTCTGTGCCTGCCTGTGAGTGTAGAGAGAACTAGATTGAAGAGAGTCCAGAAGTCCCTAAAGTAAAGCATTGCCAGAAAAAAAAGTATCATCAAACCTAAAACTTCTCAACTGTGGGAGGTAGGGAGATGACTCAGTCAAAACAGCAAGTGCCTGGCAAGTAGGAGGACCCAAGTTCAGATCCCCAGAGCCCAGAACCCAGAACCCACAGAGGAAGCCAAGTACGGAGCTGGCAGAAAGGCCATCAGGGAAACACGCTTGCTCCCAAGCCTGACAACCAGAGTTCAGTCTTAAAGCCTGGTGAGAAGTGGTCCTAGAAATGGCAGGATGGGGGCTGGATCGATTGGAAGCTCATAGGCCAACTCATTGAAGGTGCAGGTATGTGAGGGTCTCTCACTCAAACCTAAGATACAAAGCATCTGAGGATTAGATCCAAAGGTTGCCCTCTGACTCCCACATGTATGCTGTGTGTGTATATGCATACATGTGCATACACACACACACACACACACACACACACACACACACACACACCTCAATTCCAGAAGGTTACATTGGAAGCATTGGTAGTTAACAGTTCATATCTGGACTCAAAGCTCTGAGGTCAAATGTGAACTAATTGAGTAAAACCTTCTGGACAGGTCCATTTTTCATATACAAACTGGATGAAAGTAAATCCTTCTTGAAGAATAAGGACTGTAATTATTGTCACTGTGTCCTGGTGCTAATCATGCATTTGGTACAACCAGAAGAAAACCCTCCCCTCCAGCATGGACTTTTCATAATGAATAGCCATTTCTCAGAGGAATTTCTAAGATACCCAGATTTTTTTCCCAGAGAGACTGATGACCTGTGTGCCCTGGAATGTGACCTGCTTTGTCCTTGGAACTCTTTTTTGTTAAAGATAAAGGCAAGACTTGAAAGAAGGAATACCTCTAGTGTGCCTGACCAAAATTAAAAAATGCTTCTGGGCATAAATCAGGAAAGATGACCTAAAGTTGATCTCAATCTCTCTCTCTCTCTCTCTCTCTCTCTCTCTCTCTCTCTCTCTCTCTCTCTCTCTCTCTCTCTCTCTCTCAAACACACACACACATACACACACACACACACACACACACACACACACACACACACACACACACAGATTTTAATTCAAAAAACAGAAAAAAGAACTCCCCATTCCCACAACCATTTTTTCAGACTAAAGTGCAATCGTTTTCATGGCTAAGAAAACACCTCGGTTGGTCAAAGAGTTGAAATATTCTTACCGAAACAGCTTAACCTAGGCTCTATCCTAACATGAAAGAAAGTTCACATTAAAATATTATTAATGTTGATAATTAGTACTTCTAAATGATTTTAAGGGCTTTTTATGCAATTATAAAAAAATTTGGTTGTCGTAACATTGCTAAATGCTTTGGTGCCTTCTGCTTGCTGCCCTTGGTCCCAGCAACCCTGACATGTAATTTATTTCTCTTTTGAGTGAACTCGAAGCATTAATGTCCATTAAGAATTTCTGAAACAAAGTCTCGAGATTACTTGGAGCACTTTCAGTAAGATGTACTGATTATCATTAATAGTTCTTCTGTCCTAGACAAGGACAGCATTTTGTAACATGGTTTCTGTTTGGCCAGCCTCTTCCTGGGCTGTATCCTGATTTTCCTCATGCTATTGTGCTTTTCTCCTTGACCATGTAGAACCCAGCAAGCTCGGTCTGCCAGCTCTAGGTGGAGTGGGAGGGTTGGAGGACGAGCATAAAGTAAGATCTTTTTCTTTGTGAAACAACTGTTGACTGTTCCAAGGGGGGTGGTGTCTTCATTCTCAATGAGTGTTCATTTGCTGCCTGTAAAATGTGGCTTTCGTGGCTGGCTTCCTCCTTTCTTGGATCAAGTCAGAGGAGGACTGAGGGGGTGGGGGGTCTGCAGCCTCCGTACTGTGTGGGTTGATAGCACACACGAAGCTAAGTGCTCTCAGCTTTGTTTGATGAAATTTGTCTAAGACCTCAAGCATTGGCTACCCAGATTAGATACCTGCTTTCCAGCAGTTCCCTGATGGACAAGCCTGCATCTGCCCAAGGGATAGCCTTCTGTTTAGTGCAGAATATATTCACACCGTGTATGCAATTAGAAACATCGTTACTAGAAAACCAGCCCTAGGTGCCGTGTCCCGGGCGCACGATCTTCAGTCTTGCTGAGCACTCAGCGTTTACCACCACCCTCTTCGGGGGTTCAGAGAATCAGAGCTGGAGCCTCACACATGCTCTGACTGTTGAGCCACAGCCCCAACCCTGTCCTCTTTTTACTAAGGACCCAGGGGCTGAGAGAAGCTAAGCCATTTACCCAAGATGCCACATTTTGACAGCAAGTATAGCATATCCCTCAGGTGTCGTGTAAGAAGGGAGACTCAATCCTGTGAATGCCATTGGATCTGGGGCCACTGTTTCCTTAGAATTAAAACCTCCAGGGTGCAAAGTGAAACTAGTGCCATGTTGTGACATGGGCCAGTTAAATCCTGGGTCTTCCCTCTGATTATCTCCTTTCTGCCACAGTCCCCTGAAAGGTAGGACTATGGGTACGTTGGAGGGGGTAAGACGTATTAGGTATTGCTCACTCTGGTGTGTTTGCCTGTTTTGATATTTAACACAGAAGGAGCCACAGTTAGATACTCGAGGTTATTAAATCGTTGCAAGAGAACCAGAGAAGTCACAAGGCTGAGTGTTGACAAGGTGACAGTGGAGTGTCCCCACTGAGCAAGCCTTTGTCTAGCTCGCCAGGCCTCTGAAAATGCTCACTTAGGAATTTGCCACATGTGGTACTGGGGGGTGGGGGTGGTGCTACTTCTTATAGAGCAAAATCCCTCTGTACCCAGACCACTGCCTCCTAGAGGCCCGTCGGGGAAGTTAATTGGTCCAAGATTGGGCAAGATCAGAAATATCAGATTACATTCCTGAAGCATTCTCCTCCAGGAGTTAAGAACTCTGAAATTTTTCTCCACTGATAAGCTCGACAGTGACAAATTCGTGGTATTTTCATGACATTTCCTTTGATTTACCTTGAAATGTGGTTGACTAAATTGAGTCAGGCAAGCTTATGATACTGGAAGCCATATTTTGATTTTGGGGTATTGATGGTATTTTTTTTCCCTTTTTGTTTTAAGAATTTAAGTCCCTAATTTAAAACTACTGCCATGGGCTTGGGAGTGTTCATGCGATACAGGGTTTGTCTGGCAAGCATGAGAACGTAGGTTCTATCTCCCAGAATGTGTACTTTAAACAAACAAACAAACAAACAAAGAAACAAACAAACCCAAACAAGCAGGCATGGTGATACTTGCTTATACTCCCAGCACTGAGGGGACAGGTAAATGGATCTCTGGAGCTCACTGGCCAGCCAGCCAAGCTACTACTTGAGTTCAAGGACAGTGAGAGACCCTGCCCAGGGCACAAAAAAATGGAAGGTGCCTTGGGGGTAATACAACTTAAACACACACACACACACACACACACACACACACACACACACACACACACACACACACCTGGGGCACTTCCACATAACAATTTAGAGTAGTTTACAATATGACAACAGTCCTATGTTTATTTTGTGTGTGTGTGTATGTGTGCCCATGTGTTTATGTGTGTGCACACATGAGTCTAGGAGAACTGTAAGGAGCCTAGGACCTTCATAGGCAAGCTCTTTGCCAGCCCAGCTAACTTTAAAGATGCCCCATGAGAAGAGCTTCTCTCACTGATGAACCCTCCTGTGAGCGCTGCCTTCTTTCCTTTTTTGGTTTTTAAAGGAAAGAGGAAAATGTTTCAGGGGGTTGTCTTTGATTATGAGTGCCTCTGGATTTCTCAAAACAGGTCCGACGGGACAGCCTGCTGCTTAGAAGAGATGGTTTGGCATGGCAGTTTAGAGGCAGTGCAGGCAGCGAGTCATCCAAGAACAAGTTGGAGAATAAAGAAATCGGATAGTTCAACTACCGTCCTTTATACATGACACACTGAGCAGTTGACCCAGGCTGTCCATTGAGTGCACTCTAGATTCAGGGGTGTGAATTTTTTGTGTTTGGAAGAGGATTCTTGCCACCATTCCCTACCCCTCCATAAAGTTTCTCTTTCTTCGGAGACTTTTGCTCTACTCTGGGGCCTCTTTGTGAGACTCTGAGACATGACCTTGGCTTGATTTCAGTCATCTGCAAGTGAATAAAGCGGCCAGGCCCCTGGTCATCCTTTGGTGGTGGAGAGCAACACCCTTCACCTACCCCATCAGCCAGAAGTGAGTCGCTTCTTTGAACTGAACAGAGGAGAGAATCCACATGGCATCGGTTTCTACCAAAAAGTTTGCTTTGCCTCACGGCGCTTGTTTGTCCGTCTCATGCTTTCCTCCAGTCACAAACAATGGAAGTCATGGACCCTGAGTCAGTGTCAAACCCAGGATGACAAGAAGGCCAGTGTCATAGCCTCCAGTAGCTACAGCCTCCAGTGATAATTCCATTTTGTCAAAATAATACTGTGTATAGAGCTGGAGAGATGGCTCAGAGGTTAAGAGTATTGACTGCTCTTCCAGAGGACCCTGATTCAATTCCCAGCACCTACATGGTAGGTCACAGCCATCTGTAACTCCAGGTCTAGGGGATCTACCATCCTTTGTTGGCCTCTACAGGCACTGCATGCATGTGGTGCACAGGCATGCATGCAGGCAAAGTATGTAAAATAAAGATGTGTGGATTTTAAAGAGTATGTGGTTGTTTATTCTTTACTAAAATGAATTAGCATTTAATACCAGACTCCACAGTTTATTAAAAGCTCTGGTTTTGTTTGAATCGTCACAGCAGTCTTTTGAATATTACAAAGATCATCGGTATTCTTGGTGGAGAAATTCAGGTTCAGAGAGGTTTAACGGCTTGCCCAAGGTCTCTCAGCCAAAAGCCAGGAAGACAGGTGGGCTCAGATGCAGCTCTGTCAGAGCGGCTTTGAAGAAACTTACTCCTTTCCGTTCTCGAGTAAAATACACATCTTTGCATTCTTAATACTAAAAACGGTCTTCCTTTGGGAAGTGGAATTCTTCCAAGGATTCTTTCTTCTCCTGCTGCAGAAGATTTAGATGAGAACTCCCCCTTCCCTGAAGGTCTTTCCCCTTTCCCTAATGGAAAGGACAGCACTGGGTGACTGCTGTGTGTGGACTGAGGACGAGCTCTGTTCTGAGTGAGGAAGACAAGAAGTCTAAATCTTTGCGACCGTAAGAAGACGAAGAGAAGACTTTCCTACCAGGGACCGAGCAGAGGGCCAGGATTGACGAAAGCAGGGTGCACAGCTCGATGTCAGTGATACAAGGGGGATGGGCACAGATGGAGTCCCTGCAGAATGGTCCCTTCTAGAATATTCTAGATTCAGTCTTCCAGTTGGTGAGACTGGAGCTTCTTTGTGTGTTTGACTCTCTCCCCCAAACCTGAGCTGGGGCTTGGTTTAAATAAGCTGGAGACAGGGTTTAAATACTCTTCCCATAGGCTTAAATTATTTACACAGCTCCCTTCTAAGAGGCATATTTGAGGGAGTAGACCTCCTCTTGACATGCTTTTTAGAGGTCCTATCTACACCAGGGTCTTAAAGACTTGCCTTGGGCACATTTCTCATCAAGCACTAACTTCCACAGAGAAACTTTAAATATGCTAATTACGCTTCCCTGGGCCTTGGTTTCTGTGAAATACAGAGATCATCTTCTTTTTCCTCTTTTATGTCTGTGGAGTCACAGATACAAAGTCTCACAAGTCCCGTAAAGAAAGAAGGGGGACAAGTTCGAGCCATCTTTGGGGTCAAGATGATTCTTTTTTTGAAGTGAGGAGGGCAAGAGGAGTTTTATACATTTTCTAATTATTCTCTTCAATTTATCTTCCATGAGATTGCACTGTAGCTTTTGCTTGCCTTTCCTAGGGAAACGGAATTCTGTCTTCAAAATAGCTCCTCCGTAAAAACAGCAACAATGTACTATACCCACTTAGAGTGCCATAAATATGACTCGAGCCTTTAAAAACATATTGCTTTTGAGAGGAGAGGTGTCTTTATGCTCTTCTCCATTTTATTGGTTAGTATATCTTCATTGTAAATGATAATGTAATTTGGGATTATATTTATATAGATTGAAGTTGCCAGATAGAATACATACCGCTCAGTAAAATGTGAATATAGAGAAAAAAAGTTAGTAGTAGAAGTTCAAACACAACCTGGCAATCTGTATTTTATCTGCCGCCTTTAGCAATCTCAACATTGGCATGCCCTCCGCTGCCCTATATTGACTATTAATTGGCAGTATCACAAAACTACAAGACCAAGAGTTTGAGCCATTTTAAAGACTTAAGACATGCTTTCTCTCAAAAGACAGATGTGAAGTTTCTGCTCTGTGCCTGCTACCGCGACCTCCCGGATCAGGCAGCTTTCCTGGAAAGAGATTCAAAATCTATTATGAGTGTAATCATCATGAAAAAATTTGATGAGAACACGGCATCACGCCGAATAATAACTTTAAGTAGAAAACCCAGCGCGGTGGGATTTTCATCAGACCTTCGAATGTCAGGAGAAAAATAGTTCCACACTCAGCGAATATAGATAGGTCTGTTTGGGGTTGCGTTCAATCCAATTGTGTGTGGGGGGCTGAATAATCAGGAGTGACAGCCTAGGCACTTTCTCTTCAAAGTGATTTTACAGAAGGTGCCATTTCCTAAGGAAAGTATGCTCGCATCTCCAGTAATGCTGAAAAGGCACTAATGTATCCATTTATTGGTGCTGGTGTCATGAGCTGGAGTCACAAATCATCTTTGGGTTTTAAGAACTACTCACTGCTGCTTTTGGGGAAAGGGGCTTTCCTAGGATAAATGAAGCTTCTGAAACTTCTGGAACACTTCTGCAGTTCCCTTGAAGAGTCTCTGAGGGTCTTCACAGAGGGATCTCGCTTCACTTTGCAAAGCCAAAGTAAACACAATGAAAAACAATAGTCTAGTTTTCCTCAATAAGGGGGTGGGGGGAGCAAATTTGAATTGGGCTCTGTAATTTCAGCTTCCTTAAATAAGGCCTTTGGAAAACTTTGGAGAAGCAAGTGTGTGATTTTGGTCTTGGCTCACAACACTGAAACTTTTTTTCCTTCGTGTCTACCAAGGGTTTTCATAACAGATCTGCTCCCCGAACGATGTGTTCCACAGTTAAGTAATAGGTCCGATGCTGCAGGGTGCCAAAGTTTCCAGCTCCTTTTACTTTCCAAGGGAGGGTTAAATAGTTCTCTTAATAACTTGAAAGAAAAAACACAACTCAAGGCTTACCACAGTTCTTAGTCACAAGTTAAACGTTTTCAGCAGTTGGATGGTTTTGAGCTGGTTTAGCCCTAAGAATGTCTCCCTAGAAGGCTGAAGCGTAAGAGACGCTCAGAGCTTAGCTACTCTGAAGCAGAACTGGGACAGTTTGCAGAGGAGCTTGTGGCCATCTTCTCTGTCGGTGACACTCGCCAGCTACTGCTTAGTTCTCCTTGTCACCTGTCACCCGTAAATCATCTTGGGGACATCCAAGGTGCTGACTCATGCATCCCTGTGCTCCCACCATTCATATCGATGCTATTTGTAGAGCGTCAGCTATCATTCCCCTATGGACTTTAACAAATATAGATGCATAAATAACATTGTGTGTGTGTGTGTGTGTGTGTGTGTGTGTGTGTGTGTGTGTGTATGTGTGTGTATGTATGTATGTATGTGTGGTGTGTATGTGTGTGTATGTATGTATGTGTGGTGTGTGGTGTGTGTGTGTGTGTGTGTGTGTGTGTATGTGTGTGTATATGTGTGTGTGTATGTATGTATGTGTGGTGTGTGGTGTGTGTGTGTATGTATGTATGTGTGGTGTATGGTGTGTGTGTGTGTGTGTGTGTGTGTGTGTGTGTGTGTGTGTGTGTGGCCGTATTTTTCTTCACCATAAAAAGCTATGCTTTGAGTGAGCAGGAAGGACTATTTTCATTAAAAGGGAAACTCGGAATCAGTGGCTGTGCCGAGTTAACCGCTCCGCTGCTCAGCCCACTCTTGTCAGAGTGGGTCAGCTGCTCTCCTGTGCCTTCTCTCGGCCTATTCACATGATCCCCTCCGTACTGATGATGAGGCAATGAGCTTCTTCTCATCTTCTTCATCCTGTTTCACTATTGTCTGTGCCACTGCTTTGTGTGTGTGCATGCATGTGTGTGCATACATGAGTGGGTGTGCGCATGTGTGTGTGGAGGTTAGAGGACCACCCTAGGTAGAGTTCCGCAGGCGTCATCCACTTTTATTTTGAAGACAGTTTCTCATTGACCTGCAATTCACCAATTAAGCTAGGCTGGATGGGTGGCAAGCTCCAGGAATGTGGTGTGCCTCCTCAGCAAAGGGATTACAAGCATGCGCCAACACGAACAACTTTTTAACATGGATTCTGGGGGGGTTGACCTCTTGTGTTTGCAAGGCATGCACTGGTGCACTGTGCTGACTGAGCTGTCAGCCATGCAGTTAGTTGATAAGAGAGTGGGTGAGCTCAGGGTCCCTGCCCTTTACAGTTCATGGCTTTGGAATACGTCCCGTGGCCAAGTCCAGCTTTGTCGTTGGCTAAAGGTGACATGTGACAAGCACACACTGCATGCCTTATGACCACAGAGACCCTCACAGAACCTCTCTTGACCTTTGTCTCTTTCTCTTCTTTTCCAGGGATCTCAGTAACGAAGAAGACACACACATGTAAGTAATGCATTTTGTTTCTGTCCCAAGTTTTCTGAAGAGTTGGAATTCGCATATGTCTGGCTGCTGTGGCCTTTCAAGCATAAACCAATGTTTCCATGGTCAATAGTGGTCATATTTTCAACCTGTAGTGGTCGGATTTGGTACATCTCCACCTGTTCGTACTGAGTGTGTGTTGATGAGCAAGGTCAGGCATAAGCTGGTGTATTCTGGTGTTCCAAACCATGAATCTTTAGAGACGCCACAAAACCTAGCCAGGAGGATCAGTTACTTACTGCTCACCTCTTATTCTGGATCCTTCTTAGAAGAGTTTCTAGAAAACCCAGATTTCTTTTCAGCTTCTCTCTCCTTCTCCTTCCCACTAGCTCATAGATGAGGTTGTTTTGTTCTTATGTTTGTGGAGCAGAGATACTGAGGGGGATAGAGGCGCTGTTGCACAACCATGACATGATCCGTGGGGGCCCTGGTAACTGGCATCGATAGTTTGGTGTGGAACTGTGTGCTGGGTCTATGCTCTGTATTCATCCCACTTCTTAGGGTCAATCGCCTTCATCAGCTGCCTCACTCAAATTCCACCATAAACATAGCAACTCACGTCAGTGTAAGGTGCTGTGATCTGCAGTTGGAACAGTGATGTTTGACTGAGCCTTCCACTTCAGGAGGAAACACTGTGTTGCTGATGCAAGCAGTCAGCCTTCGCTGTCGTTGACCAGCATATTATTTAGGCTTTGAACGAATGGAGTCTTTAGAATTTGATGAGTATTTCAAACCACAGATACGTGCTACCTATGAGATGTGTTTGGGCATCTTTCTAAGGCCAGCCTTGGATCTATTTTTGGCACGACAGAGGAATGACAAGGATATATCCCCACATTTTTCTTCATTCAACTTTTTACATTTTTTTTTAATTCCACGTGAATCATTGGTCGGGGGGGGAGCAATATCTATGTAACATCAAAATAGTTTCACTTGTGCCTCAGTTGATTCTCAAAATCTGCTCTTGGGTTTGTCTGTCTGTCTTTCTGTATTTGTAGAAAAGGGAAATATAAGAAATTACCATTTTTATTTTTTAAAGTAAAAGAAGTATCTTGCAATGAGAAGCTGCCTGAAATTTAGGGCCCTGTCTTGCAGTTCCCCCATGTGGCTCTCATGGCTCTTCATGGAATGCTTGTTTGAACTACCACGAGAGGTCCAGCCCAAGCTAGGTGGTGTATGGTCAGGATGGCACCTCCACAGTTGCAGTCGCTGCTGTCCCCCCTGCCCCCGAGTCAGGCTAGTCTGTGACCCTTAGTTTTTGGGGATTGTCCTGTCGTTGTTCTTGTTCTTGCTGTTGTTGGTGCATAATTGAGCTCATGCTGACTGAGAGATTGACAGCGCAGGCCACTGAAGTCCTCTGTATATCCGCAGGGCAGGCATGGTACAGAGAGCTTCCCTGCACAGCCTTGCCCATGAGCTCGTCCCTGGCCTGGAGGGACCCACTCTAGAGGTGGTAAGTAATCCAGTCTTTCTGATAGCTCCGTCCTGGGCCTCTCCCAAGCAGGGGCTGCTGATTGTGCCTACTGTTTGTGGTGGTTTGGGGTGTGGACCTCTGGCCACCTAGCCATGTACAGAAAGCTACAGACAGTTTGCATTGTGGATTGGCTCTTAGAGTAAGCAGACCAAAGAACCCAGCTCAACTCCATTAGCTATGAAGAGCATACCTCAAATGATGACATCGCAAAAGGCAGAGGCCCCAGATGTTGTTGGTATTGTATAGACAGTCCATCTGTGAAGACATCCAAGGTATTGCCATCACTGAAAATAACTTATGGGCCTATATAGACATTCATGGAGGGGTTTAGGGGACAGCAGAAGAGCGGTGACTAGTGAGGGAAACAATTACACTTTAATAACAGACCATTTCACCAGATAGGCCTTTCTGCAAAAGCTTAAAGAATTTCATCTCTGTCAACCTTAAAAATTACAGCCAAAATAGTAGTTTCTTTCTAACCTTGAGAGTCAATCTGGAGTGTCCAACCTTCTGACACCATTATACAACATTGTCGTCTACAAAATTCACACCTGAAAACCTCACAATTCAATTGAGTTATTACCATAATATTTTAAGTAAGTTTTTGGTTTTGTATTGGGCCTCATTTATAGCTACCCTGGGCTTCATGAGGCCCGAGGGTTGCGGGTTGGACACCCTGGAAGACATTAAGCATGAAGTACGCTGTAAAAAAAACCCCAAAGTTCCTAAGTGTTCTTAACTGAAAGATTTAGGTCAGATGATGTCAGGACATTTGGGGAAGGGTAAGATGATATTTAACTTTTCTGAGTGGGGGAGAGGCCCCAAAATAAAATATCTCCGTGACAAGTTGGAAAGAATAGCACTCAGGCAGTGACAAAGGTCTGTGAACGTCAGGAGAGATGTCACCCTTCGAGATGCATGAGTGCGGAAGTCCTCTGTGCCATTGGAACATAGATTGTTTTTGTCACCCAGCTTGGCAGATAGTCCTTCATGTTCCTGGTCGTAGCATCTCTGCAGGGCCCACAATGTATGCAGGAAGAGAGAATCAATCAATTCTTTCTCTAATAGCCATCACCCAAATGATTTCTTCCTCAGAATCTGTTGGGATTTTCCTTGAAAACGGTCCTAACGTGCTTTGCGGGTTTTCTCTTGTTTTAAGACGTTAAATTTCAGCTGCTCTTAACTCCTCTTGACGTCTGTTCTTCAAGAAGTTTCACTACCAGTGAAGTATATGAAGTCATTTCTGTACTGATGCAAATTTTTCATTTTTAGCCAGGGTTCTGGAAACCTTGGTCAAGCCTTGACTGTATAATAGTTGACAACTCAAGTCGCCCTGAATTAGTGATTTCAGTCTGAGCTTTCTAACTGTCCTCCAAAGGAGATGCTTCAACTTACAAATTAATATGTATAGTTGCCAAATATATTATCAGACCAGTGTGTCAAGTCACATGTGCGCCACTCAGAGGTGCAAGAACTGTAAAGTGAACCTGAATCATTGTGACACTCAGATGTGTGTGAGCATGCATCACACACACACACACACACACACACACACACACACACACACACACACACACACACACACACCACAGTTTGGGGCAAGTTGAGCCATAAATTCCATGAAAGGACATGAGCTCATTAGCCTCCAGGAAGTCCCTGAGCATAGTCTTTAGAAACTCAGGTTCTCCCGAACATGTGAGACGCCTAAATGTTTGGCTGGTTGGCTCAGGGGAAAAAGCTAAAGCCTGGGAGTTTCTCATGCTAAGTCATCATGCCCAAAATGGTCAAGAAATTCTTGCATCTGTAATGTTTTTCAGTTGTTGATAGGAAATGTTGCTATTAGGTTTTAGAATGTGAACATGAAAAAGCTTCTTCACTTGTGGGCTAGGGACATTAGATCAATTTCACACTGTGGTGTGGAATTTCAGTTCCATTTTCATGGTGATTACATAGCCCACGGAGCTGCTCGGACCCTCGCAAGAGTGCCTGCGCTTTGTCTGTGAGGAGGAGTGTTCCGGTTTCTTTTCCTGATGAAATAATACTGGGTGGATAATAGCTTCTTGTGTTTCTTCTTGGAATCAACTGCTATTTTGGTTTTTTAATTGTCAAGGACAACTGGTCATTCATTCCTGACTTCCTAATCTAATTCTGCTTGGACAGTTCTGTATTTACATAAATGTTACACAAGAACAGATACAGAGCTGAAAACCTGCCGTGGGAGGGGAGGGGAGGGATGGCTCGGTGGGTAAGAGAACTGGCTGCTCTGCTCCTCCAGAGGACCCGAGTTTGGTTCCCAGCATCCACACGGGGTGACTCACAACCACCTTTACCTCCAGCTCCAGGGGCATCCAACCTCTCCCCTGGACCCCGTAGATACCTGCATTCACATGGCAGATACATACACAGAGAGAAACCTGCCCATTCACATAAATGAACATTTAAAAGAAAAAGAAAACTTGCAACAGACCATTCTATCCAGCATCGTGGAATTGTCACCAAAAAGCCACCACCAGGCTGGCCCAGAGGATATCATGAAGGCCCTGAGATTGTGCCGATGATACCTGAGCACCAGCGTTTCTTCCTGTTGCTATCTTTAGCTGTATTTCTTATTCTTCAATCTAAGCCTGTCCTGCCTCTTCCATTTACACACAGAGAAGTACAAATGTCCACAAAGCACAGGTGACTCAATGGTAAACAGTCAAGAAGGTGTGACTTTTTAGTCTCAAGTTGATTTGTTAGTTTCCCACACAACCTCCCCTCCCACACCAACAGAAATATTATATCCAAATATTCCAAAATATTTGAGTATTAACACAAATTGCTACTCACAGATAAGTTAGTACATCTTTTGATGTTTGGTTGTAACAGACTAACACCTAAAGTAAATAATCAAAGCACTGTATTATTTATAAATAGATTCTGATTTTTTTCAGAAGTCAAAATATTTTAGCACAGATATGAATACTCCTTTTAGGTGCTATCTTTTATGCCCCTTTAAAAAGTGTTTATTGCAATCATTTAAAAATAGAATAAATTAATGTATTCACCTTTTTTCAATTTATCTATATTTTGTTATTTTATGTGTTTGAATGCTTCGCCTGCATATAGGGACCACATGTGTGCCTTGTGCCCATGATGGTCAAAAGATGGCTTTGGATCTCCCAGTACTGGAGTTAACAGATGGTTGTAAGCTGCCATGTGGGTGCTGGGCATCCACTCCTGGGCGCCCTGAGTCCTCTGTAAGAGCAACAAGTGCTCCTTATCACTGATCTGACTCTCCAGCCCCGTATTCACTTTTATCTCCAGAGATGTGGCTTTGAATTTGAGTTGAAGAAAATGAGTTTTGAGGCCTCAATCTTCTCTCCTTGGGTCTTTGTGAATCCCACAAAATAAACCCAACAATTTGTCACAATTGTTACTATCTACTCAGAAGAACCAAGAACCAGAAAAGGACCACTGTCTGATTTGTTTTCCTTTCCTGGAGGCCGCTCTTGTTGTAGATTCTCAGCAACCTCAAACTTGGGGTTCACTCCCAGTCCAGTAAAATGCAGGCACCCTTCGTGGCAAGACTACTGGAGGGTGCCTTGGTCATGGAGTCTGTAGGTTACCCTGACACCCATTGGGCTCCCAGCAATTAGAATTTCAAGTGCTGACAGGGTGTTTCGTTAGGACATCAAGACAGACACGAGCCTTCTTTAGTGGGCCTCTATTCTCGTCACTTGGCTCACTGACAGCTAATCCAGAAAAACCTTAAGTTCATGCTCAAAAGTAACTGGAAGGTTCGTCGCTAGCTTGATGACAATGAGACATGACCAAAATGCAAATGCTCATGCCTCACAGCGCTGTCTGCTCTGTGCCGGCAGGTCCTTTACCCTCAAAGACTCCATAGGATGAGAGACAGGGCTGGGGTAAGACATGGAGAGCTGGGGTGGGGCGGGGGAGGCATAGTCACAGGAAACAACCTATGATGCAAATATCAGTACACCCATTCCAGAAGAAAGCAAGTTTAGCTCAAGGGTAGGAGAGAAGAAAAGAATCAGAGGCCTTCTATACAGCGCTTGGATGCTGTGGTCCAAACACCTGGTCACAACCAAGTAAATTCAGCGATTTCACCTGGGACCCTAGAAACGACCCCCATTGGTCACCTCCCTTTGTTCTCCACCTGAACAATAGCTACCTACTCCCTTCAAGAGTGACTAGATGGAAGAAGCCAAGTGTCTGGCGTAGCCTGGAAATGACTTCATTGTTTAGAGTCAGTCTGTGTGGCTACAGCTACACCCTCCTAAGCTGTTCCGCGGCCCATCATATTAAAAATAAATGGACTATACTTGGCCCTGTGGGTTCGCCCAAGGGCAGATAGTTTTCATAGTCTTAAAACCCAACTGTAGGGCGAGGACCTGTGAACTCCACAGAAACGCTGAAAGTTCAACATTTCCATCAGCTATCAAATGCTCTACACAGAGCTGTACCCGCTAAGTGTTTCCACCTAGGCCTCCTGGTGCTGGTTTTCCTTGGTTAGTAGACTCCAGATTCATGAACTGACTTTAGAATGAAAGTTTTTTTTGTGTTCCTTTCTGTCCAAGTTTGCTTTCTATTGCTTTGATAAACACCATGACCCAAACAACTTAGGGAAGAAAGGTATTTGCTTACACATCCTAATCACAGTCAGTCATGAAGGATGTTAGGGAAGGATTCCAAGGCAGGAATCTGGAGGCAAGAATTGAAGCAGAAGCCATGGAGAAAGGCTGCTTACTGGGTTGCTCCCTATGGCTTGCTCGAGTTGCTTTTTTGTACACCCTAGGACCACCTGCCCCAGAATGGCACTGCCCACCGTGGCCTGGTCCCTCCCACATCAATCACTAATCAACAGTATGTCCCACAGACCTACCTATAGGCCAATCCATTAAAGGCATTTCATCAAATAAAGTTTCCCCTTCCAAGATGACCCTAGTTTGTCTCAAATTGACAAAAACCTAATCAGGACATTCACTGTCTCATACATAACATAGGTTCCAAGGTTATGTTGAGGTAGTAATTGACTCTTTAAAATTCTTGCAGAAAACAAAGTGATTTGACCTACAAGATACTGGTGTGTGATTGATAGATTTATTACATATTTAATAAACTCTTTCTCATGATTGGGCTGAACTTTAAGAAAGAGCTAGGGTCTGTGTTGGAAGCTGTGTGGGTAAAGTCCTCACCATGAAAGCATGAGAACCAGATGCCCAGCACCCAGGTGTTAAAAAGAAAAACAAATAAACAAACAAAAAAACTAGGTATGGCAATGCACAATTATAATCCTGATGGAGGAGAGGCAGAGGCAGGAGGATGACCTCCTGGTTCAATGACAAACTCTGTCTCAAACAGTAAGATGGGGAGAGGCCAAGGAAGGTACCTGAACTTGACCTTTGGCCTCCTCACGTACATGCACACACATACCCACACAGATACATACACCAGATGTATGTGTAAAAGAGACAATGGGGCAGGAGAGAAAGAGAGAGGCTAGTTATCCATTATAGAAGTCTCTGTTGCCTTTGACTCAACCATGAGAACAGCACGGTACTGAGAGCAGACGTGCCTGTGTTAGTAGCCAACAGTGGTGTGTACCACTGATGAGGCACTTCTCGGCCTCTGTACATTGTGTTTAAACTATTATCTGCTATTATCTCCTTTCATCTTCTCATGAGCTCCATTGGCTTCTACCCTTGCAACAAGCTTCAGATAAGAAAATGTATCCGAAGAATGAATCACTTAGCTTAAAGGAGTCAGAAAACTTGTTTACTTACCCAACTGGTCATGGGCAGAGCCCAGATTTGGAACCAGGTGAGACTGTCTGTTTCTGTGTATGGGAGAGCCACACTGGCATCTTTAGTCTGGGCAGTGGCTCTTCCTTTGAGCCATTTGGTGAGAGACCTTTTTTAGAGCACTTCACAAATTCTCATGTGTTTCATCATGGCCATGGCTTTGTGATGTAGACATTGTACCGTTCCTGTTCCCAAGATGGAAACTAAGACACAAACACTAGCGTGCTCCAACTTCCTTCATTAGAATGGTTCTCCCACTCTGCAGCAGAAAGGAAAGCCAAGCACAACATAACTATTGATACAACAGTCTGAGGTTTTATTTTATGTTTTAATCATTTTCCATTTTAGTTTTTCATTGTTATTATGTGTGTGCATGCATGTAATGTCTGTGTGCAAGCATGTATGCCCTGGCATACATGTAAACATTGGAGGACAACTTTGTACAATCATTTCTCTCCATCCACCTCTGAGGATCTGGGAATTGAACTCAAGTTGTTAGGCTGTGCAGCAATCTCCTATACCTACTGAGCCATCTTGTAGGCCCCTGATGTTGGTTTCATTGTTGTTGCCGGTTTGGTTTGGTTTTGCATCTTATAACTCTTTCATGTATAGATAGGCTTTTCCACTTGAAGGATCAACCTATTTCCAGACAGGAGAATGTTATTCCTGCCATATGGGAAAGTTCATCTAACCAAGATGGTCTGCTGGCAACTAGCCAGCCTTCCCATGCTCAAAGGATCATTGTTTCATCTGCTGAACATCCTAACCTGATCCTTCAAAGATGCTGAACTGTCAGTATCACTGTTCATACAATTCAGCTGATCCCATGATAGGAAAAGCTCTTCTGAGACTCCTGTACCTCCGGGAGAGCTAAAGCCCCAGGCACTAGCCATGTGCAGGTCTGATGGTATGAACCGATCTTCCGCGGAAGCAAAGCCCTTCTGTTGTCGCCGGTGCCATGTAGAGTGCGCATTCTTTTGGCTCAACCTGATTGTTGATGCTTACTTGACCTTCAATGGCCATATAGGCAGTGTGATTCAGCACACTGTGGTTTCCTTGAAGCCTAACCCAACCAAGCAAACAAGATTGCGAGGTAGAGTACTTGGGGAGTGGAATATATCTGAAAGATAAGCAGCTACAGGGCTGGGGAGATGGCTCACTGATTAAGAGCACTTGCTGCTCTTGCAGAGGATTGGGGTTTGGTTCCCAAAACCCATATTGGGCAACTCATATCTGCCTGTAACTCCAGCTCCAGGTGATCAGATAGCCCCTCCTGGCCTCTGTGGGCACCAGCACACACACGCACAGACACACGGGCACCAAAGTAAATGTAGGGTAAATCTTCTTTTAAAAGACAGCAGCTAGGTTTTGCTGATGCTTAATCCTACCTGAATTTAGGATTTGGTCTGGATTGTAATATCTGCAGCCAAGGAATGACAGTGCATGAGGAGAGATGCACATGTGTGTGAAATGTGAAGAAAACTGTCCCTCTATAGTAACTGAAGCAATTACACGAAAACTTTCCACTGACTTTTGATTATAATTGCTGCCCATATCTGCACATTGTTGCAACTAAGGTTTTTTATTTCCAAGCGAATTCCCCTCCTGCCTTTGACAGCCCAAGGTACCTCCCAATGGAAGGTTCTCTACTTACTCTACTTCCATCTTTGGGCAAATGTTTCTCCAATATCACAAAGATGCCTACTTCTATCTTTTATTGTGTTAACCACCTAAGCGTTAATTCTAGCTTTTAATGTCTTAGTCAACAGCCAAGTGTAATTACTAAAGAGAAAATTGAGCCAGGCATGGTGACACATACTTGTGCTCCTAGAACTTAGACAGCTGAGGGAAGGAGGTAGATTGTTGTTAAAGTTTGAAGCAAGCCTGGATGAGGTTATGAGTTCTAGGCCAGGCCCAGGTGCTTAGTGAGACCCTGTCTCAAACAAACAAACAACTGGTAGATAAATCAGTAAATTGTTGAAAAGAAAGTTCTAGAACGTGATAGATTGTGGTTTAAATTCAGTAAAGGAAGGTAATAGACACACCTTTCATTTTCATTTTTTACCTTGAGGGTGAAAAGATTTTATAACAGAAAAATCCTGAAATTTAATACCAGAACCTAGGAAAGGCAGGCAGGCAGGCTGCCGAGCAGGCAGCAGCCAATGCCTGTAGGAGGCAGGAGGAGGAAGCAGGCAGCTTTACTAGCAGAGGCACACATAATTCCTAATCTGTGCTTAGAACTGCGCGAGGCCCCATGTAGAGAGTTCACCTCATTCCCCGCCCCCCCCATCTCTAATAGCTTACTCTACAGGAGAAAAACCACTTCCTTTTGAAGATTGTATGTGTGCATGTGTACGACAGTGGATGACCTTGGTCCTGCTTCCTTAAGCACCACTCACCTTGAGTTTTGAGACTCTTTCATTAGCCTGGAACTTGCCAAGTAGGCAAGGCTGACTTGTCCGTGAGCTCCAGGCATCTGTCTGTCTGCGTACTGGGAGCATGTGCCACCATGGCTCTGTCTTTTTTATGAGACCTCTGAGGATTGAACTCAGGTCCTCATGTTAGCAAGGCCAGTACTTTATTGGCTATCTCCCTAGCACCCCTTGCTTCCCCTGTGATCTGAGAGACTTTGTAATGAAAGTATTGCATGAAAATGCAGGGCTGAGCTTGCATTTCTGTACTGTACTTTAACACCTGGGGGCTCAGCTCACCGGTGATGACCCAAGCTCTGTCTAAAACCATGGCCCCAGGCACGATCGCTAGGTCAGTCAATGGCTCTGAGAACAATGGTGTGGACCTGTGTGCCTGGAGTCCACTGTCACCGAGGAAGAGATGGGCAATGGAAAGGCATGGAGGTTTCCTTTCTCTCATGGCCGATGGGGAGCCACAGAATGCATGGGAACATGCTGTGACCTGGACACATTGTTTTCCTGCCTTGTCACTTAGCATCATCTGGGTCAGATGTTTCCTGCCTCAGCCCCTTCTCTGAACCCAGATAAAGCCTCAATCCTTAGCTTTAGAAGCTGCTTTTCTGCCCGTTCCTGTGATGGGCTATATGGAGAGAATACTTGGTAGATGGGAAAGATTTCAACCAAAACAGATGGGGCTATCCTGACAGTAGAAAAAGAGACATTCCCTTCTGCTCTGTCTCCCCAGCTATAAGGGCTGATTGTAAGACCAGTTCTTGCCATGTCATTAAAATCAGAGGCATGAATGAGCCCTGAAGCTTAAGAAATACATATGCACTTTGAATTCCATGGCTAATGGTTCTCGTTGCTTGCTTTCATCCCAGGGCTAATTGGCCAGGGCTCCTGTGATACACTGGGAACCTGTGTCTCTCCAGCCCTTTTAACTCAGCTACAAATAGCTTGATAAAAATTTGAACCCCAAATTCCAAATCTTGCTCACATCTTAGGTAGATGAAGGGAAATGCACGAGGTTATGCCCTTTTCATCATGGAGAATCTTTCCCTCAAATGACTGGAAAAATGGGGGGAAACTACCGTCTTTCCTCACAGTAGGTGTTTCTTCCTTTGCCTAAAATGGATTTCTGTGGTTCTTCTTAAAGAAGAGGGAAGGTCTCGGCAAGGTCCGTCCACCATGTGACCTTCCTTTAGCCATCGCCAAGACCGTTAAGTTCATTTACCTGTCTCCCTTACCCCTTGTCTTTTGGTGTTGACAAAACTGAAACTCCATTTCCCATCCCCACCAAGTTGGGACACTGTCATAACTGATTGTCACCAGTTTGTGCCGTGCTTAGACCGGATCACACCAGCGCCCCTAGAGATGAGGTGAAGACTCAACTCTGTCCCCCGAGGCCAATGAAATAGCTGTTTGGTCCCTTGTGTGAAACTTCCTAATAACTTAAGTGGGCAGCCTGTGGGTCCCTGGAGGGCTTCTCCACAAGAGCGTTCCCTCTCTTTGTTAAGATTGCTTATTAAAAATGATTTTATAATGAAGTTGCCTCAAATAGCAGTTCTTTTCCTGGTTGTCCTTGAAGCGGTAGCGAAGAACCTAGAGACAACTGTCTAGGGTTTTCCTCCTTGTTAAAACTCCTCCGTTACCACGGGTGCTCTTGATTTTTAAGGAGACAAAGTCTAACTGACATGAGTCCCTATCCACTTGATTATGTCCCTTAACACACCGTGCAAGGTATTATTGGTGCCTTAGCTTGTCGGGCAGGAGCGGGGCTCGAATTGATCTCTGTCGATTGAGGACATGCTAGTCTGCAGTGGAAACCAGACTGTCAGGAGTCCCCAGGAGAGCAGAGTGGCTAAGAGATGCTGTTGTCGATCCAGCCCCGACTCAACCAAAACAGGAACCTCTGCTGATCTTGTCTCTGTGGTCTCTGATTTCTCCTATTAACTAACCACTTTCCTGCAATAAGGGATGGTCATAAAGAGGAATCAAATAATAATAAAGGTGAGGTGGGGCTGGTACAGGTTTAGAATCCCAGCACTGGGGAGAAGGAAACAGGGGACCCCTGGGGCTCACTGGCTAGCCAGCCTATCTTACTTAATGGGTTTCGAGAAGTAATGAACAGTGCCTAAGGTTGACCTCTGGCCTCTACATGTATGAATACACATGCACCTGCAGACCCAGGAATATGCACACATACATACGTAAACATGCACGTAAAAACTGTGTCCTACTCTGTGTTAGTTACACTGTGTACATTCATAACTCTGTACATGTGGCAATTAGGAGATACAGAAGGTTTGGAGCGTTTTCATTGTCTCTCGGCCTGTCTTTTGTCTGTACTCTTGATTTATTTAACATAAAGAATGATAAAGCAGTTGTCTGCAGGGTTCACCACTGGGCACATCTGCCCTTGACATGGCATCCCAGTGACCAGGCATTCTCAACAAGCAGCCCAGGAAAGAAAAAGCCATATAAAGTTGTTAGTAACGGACTCAGCCTGAAACATTCTCCTCCTCACGGTAGGCTTGTCAGACAGTAAATCTATGGGGTGTTGAGATGTAGCTTGCAGTGTGCATGCTGGTGAGTACCAGATGTGGCTTGCAGTGTGTGTGCTGGAGAGCACCAGATGTGGCTTGCAGTGTACGTGCTGGAGACCAAAGCGAGAGGCACCGACGTGGTGTATCGGCCAGCTGCAGAGATCAGTCCTGTCTGGTTGTGCTCAGAATGACTGCGTATGGAGTCTGTGCCTCAAGTAACTTCTCCAGTGTAGTAAACATTTTACTCTCTAAGAACACCAGAATGCCATATTAAGAATCTCAGATACACACAATACCATTAATTTTACAAGAGTGAAAGAAACACACACATTGACTTCATTCTCTTCTCTGAGACCAGATGCTTTTAAAACATCCTTACATTTAGCAATGGCCGCTTCCGTCTCTCCAGTAAAGATAAGCAAGGAGGAAGGACAAAAATTGCTCTGGCTAGGCGTGCTGGCACACTCCTTTCATCCTACACTCGAGAGGCAGAGACTGGTGAATCTCTGTAAGTTCAAGGCCAGCCTGGTCTACATACTGAGCTCCAGGCCAGGCAAGACTATATAGTGATACCATTGTCACAAAACAAACGCAAAGGTATGCAGTAATGTCTCTACAAGTACCCTGTGCATGGTCATGTGCATATGTACAAGAAAGGGAGGGAGGGAGGGAGGGAGGGAGGGAGGGAGGGAGGGAGGGAGGAAACAAAGGAATTAGACTATATGTAGATTTTTGAGTGTGTTTGTGTGTGTATCTCTACACACACAATCAACTTTATGACCAGACCCTCTTCCTACACATTTAGAGCAAATAGTAATAGCCTTGTCACATATGGGAAAGAGTGGGTGTATTACTTGAAGTGGGGTTATCAGACTTACATTTTCATACTTAGGAAACAAATGCTACCCCCAAAGACTCAGTCCTAGCGTCCATTGCTTCTAAGTGCCCTGTCTCAACATAGTGAAGTCACAGTCTCATCCTGAGGTCCCAAAGCATCTAAAAGTCCTTCTAAAGATGAACTGTGCTGTTACTATTATTATCTGAGGGGAGGGGAGTGACCTCTTAAACACGTTTGTTTTCATTATTGGTGAGAGATTTCTAGTAACAAAGAGATCAGATTTGCAAGATAAAGCAACATTCTCAGTTCCCATCAGTACCTGTGGAACTGTGAAGGAGGAAGCTTCCTATTAGAGAGGTGGCTGCCCTTTCCAAGAATGGGAGGTAGAGTAGTCTGCCAAGGGAAATTGTCTATCTTTGTCTGGTCTGCAGAGGAAAAAGCGATCCAAAAATGTTAAGCCATTTCTGAAGTAGATGTTCTGATAACCCCCAGATTACTTAATTGAATTTCAGGGTAAATTCTAGAAAGAATTTTACTGTTCAAGGTCAGAACATATAGCTAGCTAGCATCCTTCTGTCTCTCTGGTGTAGCTTATATGCATGCTGTCTTGATTTAGCAGACACTGGTGTTTTTGAGGCTGTTGTTAAGGCTGGAGAAATGGCTTAGTGGGGGAGACCGTGGCTCCTGAGTACAAGCAAAAGCACCTGAGTTCAGATCCCAGCCCCCAAGTGAAGAATCCAGGCATGACTATGTGTGTAACCCCAATGCTATGGGGGGTCAGGACAGGAGGGTCCCTGGGGCTAGAGTGATAGAGCGGGGCAATTGATATCTACCTCCGGCCTCTATATGTGCAGAGGTGTGTGTACCCAAACACAACATGTACATATACCACACATGCTCAAATGTACACACATACATACACACACACACACACACACACACACACACACACACACACACACACCAAACAGAAGAAAACAAATTGTCCACCTCATGAGTGGCCTTATACAACCACAGTTTCTGCGGATCCTTCCTTGGAATTCATTTTTTTAAATATTCTTTAAGCTTCTTGTGTAGCTTTCCTCCCTACTTCTGTTTATAACTTTTTCTCGAACCAAGAAAACAAGAGGAACCAAATTATCCCCTGCAGGATGAATTCCTTGAGTGGAAACATTGCTTATAAATGAGAGAATGAGACATGACCCAATAAAAGAATCTATTTTAATTTTAATTTCTTTCCTGGTGGCCTTTAAGCCTCCTTAGGCAATGACCTAACCAATTCTTTCTTAACACTGATTTTTTTTTCTTTCCAAGGTCAAAAAGCACTTTGCAGTTACTGTAAAAGGAGAATAAATGGGTTTTTTGCCTGTCACATAAAGTCGGTCTCTTCATAGAAGATGTAAATTCAGGTTTTCGCAGCTTTTTAGTAATTCCTCTCTCATTAGACAACTATTAGCGGGAAAAAATGAGCAAGACAGAGCAAGTTGATCTCTGGGGCTTCCAACACTGAATTTTGAGTAGCCACTGTCTGTAGTACCCTCTTTCATCCCTCCCTCTGTTCTCTGAGATGGAGTCTAATCCACAGTGAGAGGAATGGTTTCCAAGCCATTCCCACTGTCTGCTACAGTTTCACAGGGCACCACGCAAGCAAGGAAGGTAAAGACTGTTCTAGAGGCTAGCCCAACCTAGAGATCTCAAGACTGGATAGGAAACGCTTGTTCTCAAATCATATTCTTGTGAGCATGTGCACCCACCCACCCACCCCCACACACACACACCACCACCACCACCACCACAACCCCTCCTTCAAGGCACCCCCCACCCCCATCCCAAAAGCCAACTCCTGATGGGTAGATGCTAAAAGCATTTGCTGTGGCCTGATTGTAGGAGTTAGTTACCTAATCCTGCCTATAACTGGGGTGATTTGAAAGACGGGAAGATGTTCTCGTTTTCATTATGGGAGTCACTTGGGGACAGTATCACTTAGAAGAATATGTTTTTATTGCCCTAAATTACTTTACCTGAGAGTCTGTTGATGTGTTTCTCTTAGGTTAGATTTCTCATGAACAAAATGGCTCATGTGGGTCCCATTTTCACTGTTTCTCCCAGGACTGAAACTACTCTAGTGGTCAGTGAGTTGGCAGTCACTTTATCCCAGAGTCACAGTTATAAGAGAAAGTTCTAGAAGGGAGTTAGCATGCAATGAGACACAAATAGAGCCAGCGGAGCTTTGCATTGTGTGTGATAGCCATACATGGAGCCTACAGTATAGTTCCAGGCTTCGAAAATGTCTAAAAGCAACTCTGCTGACATCAGGGTTGAGCTGGATCTGCTTTAGCCTGAACCAAGGAGGTCCTATCACAATCAAATTTAAATGGCATCACAGTTCCCAACATCTTTAAATAAATGGGTGTGTCCTGCATGGAATTCCCTGGAGAGGAGATGCTGAGACTCTGGAATTGGAGGGCGTGCTCTTAGGAACAATGCCTGTGAGGAGTGGAGGAAGTGAGGTGGGAGGACCCAGCGGCCATGCTGAGACAACCCAGATTCAGGAGCTGCCCAGGAAGATCCGATGTGGTTCCAGATGGACGCAAGATGGATGCACCCTTCACGGTGTACCAGGCATGCATCGATGCCAGCTGTACACAGGGAGACACAAAACCTTGGGCAGGGCAGGCAGCTCTCTTCAACCAAAGGTAAAGCCCCAGGGCAGGGGGCAACTCAGCCCTGCCCCCTTAGCAATGAACATTCTGGTTGCTGGGAGAAGGAGGACTTGGATGGCCTACCATGTACTCATACCGAGGGCAAAAATGGCCTTGCAAACTGTATTTCCTTTAGTTAAGATGACACACATTTCATTGCTTAGCTAAGGTTTACGTGAATGCAGCATGTGCATAGCCTCAGAATAACAGCCTACCCAAGTCAAAAAGTGCTGAATTTAAAAAGAATTTTTTTTTCTGTTGAATAAGTGGTTTTCATTAGGATCTCTGGTGCTGGATGTATGCATTATAAATCATATATGTACAAGCCCATAAAATGTTTTCTTCCTCTACACATGGACATTCCAGCATGTTAACACATTTTTCTCAATTATAAATAAAATAAATAACACATGTCCGACAAATGGGGCTCGTGTAAAACAGATTCACACAGGAACAAAGAACGACTGTGAAGAACTAGCCACACACACGGCAAGTTCTGTCTGTCTGTCTGTCTGTCTATTGCTGTCCTGTAATTCAGATAAACCACCAAAAGCGTTCTTTACAGATCCCACATGTGGACACAGCCTCTCTGTTTAGTGGTTTGTGAAGGTCTAGCTCCTTTGTTTGGTAGCTTCTTATAAATAAAGCCAGAACTGAGTATGAAAGCAGCCTTGACTGTCAGATGGGCGCCATTGAGAGCTACAGATCGGGTCCCTCACTTGTCTTGTTGAGCAAGCCTCTCAGCCATAATTGGTGGCAAATTAGTGTAATGAGATGTAGTGAGTCTTAGTTTTATTTGACGAAATTCTGACATAGCCTGTAATATAGTGACATTTGACTTTCGGAGAATGGGGACCCCACAACAAGAAAACAAACCCACCCTATCTTCATAAAGTATTATCTAATGGAGTGGTTCTCTTTCCATATGATTCAAAGACATTTCCTCAACATTCCTTTTACAACTTTAAAATTATATTGATTGTATTTGAGGGTGGCAGGGGTACCTTTCAGGAGTCAGATCTCTCCTTCCGTGGTGGGTTTTGGGGATCAAACACAGGTCCTCAGCCTTTTGTAGCAAGCAATTTTTACCTGCCGAACCATCTCACCAGCATCACAGATACAACATTAAGAAGCCGGAGCTTGTTTGATTATTTTTTTTTTCAGGTATCCCTGAAAAGTTCCATAGTCCCAAATATGCCTATTTCCCCAGGGACCAGAAGCCCCAGATGCCGTCCGGGTCAGGGACAAAGGATTCCAGTTTCACGGGTGCTGAAATTTCAATGTCTGAACCTCTAGGGTTCAGATGGAATCGGGGCTGATCTAAATGGAATGAACCTTCTGTGAGTTTCTAGTGTTGCGTTTCCGTGCCTCAGCCTTGCAAAGAGAGAGACATTCTCAGGGTGATAGCAGTGTCCATTCAGGTGGTCCTTTCCTTTATTCAAAGAGAATTCATGGATTGTAGAACGCTTTGCCTGGGCTGAAAGCATCGTCGTTCCAACAGCTGCTCCCTGGGAAAATCCGCTGGCCATTCTTTTTGGAGCTCCCTGTGTCTGAGACCCTGGGAAAGGGATTCCCAAGCTGTTCTGGATGGTACTGGCAGCTGGATCAGTCTGCCCTGGGTATTACCATCACAAGGGCCCAGAACACAGCAGCTTTTCAAGGGGGCAAAAATCCCTGAGTCTCACTCAGGGAAGAGGAATCCCACACATCCGATATCAAGCGAGCCATCTAATCTACCATCGCACAGAGTATGCTCAACCCCACCCATCCGATCGAATATTACAGCCATTGTGCAAGGGAGCCTCTGCTTTACCGCTCTTGCTGAGAGTGCAATTTACAGGAATGCTTTTATACATGCATATAAGGGAAGCTAATGAGCCAAAATAGAAAGCAATTGCTATTTTTCAATGAACAGGAAGAATTGGCTCCTTAACTTTTGGGGAGGAGTGGGCAGCTTGGGGCGGGGGAGCACATATAAACTTCCTTTTTTGCGTGTGTATGCCAGGATTTCTGTGAGTGATTCACATGCCTGTCAATTACACGCCCTTATGGATTCCAGCCATTAGGCAGGTGTCCAAGAAAACACAAGTCTGAAAATGCTTCTGTTTTCATGAAATGTGTGACTTTGGAAAGCCTCCCGTTCTTCCCAAGGAATGGGACAGGGCCTCTGTTCCTGTCCTTGGAGCCAGGAGCCTCTCTGACATCCTGAGATCTTGATTCTAAGTGCCCAGAAGCAAAGCCTGGGTTTGGTTTCTGAATAGTATGTATGTATGTATATATGTATGTGTGTGTGTGTGTGTGTGTGTATGTGTGTATGTATGTACGTACGTATGTATGTATGTATGTATGTATTTATTTCTGGTGTGTGTTACAAAACATAGCCTGGTGTTATAAAACAGGATTTCGAGAGATGAGTCACAGTGCTTGCCTGATGTAGTCATGAGGAGACCTGGTGGAGCAGAGTAGGACTTCCTCTCCCCAAAACATCAAAGTCAAAGCCAGTGTAGGGCTTGTAGCTGATGCCTACACAGTAAACTGATGTAGACCATGCTGCAGCCCCTTTTTGCTCTCTGCCCCCCCCCCCCCCCGCCCCGTCCAGGTAAAGCTACAACTCAGAACGCTGGTTTTTGTCCTTGAACTGCTCAATACTCTAGGAAAGGCAGCTTTTATCCGCTGGTAATGTCAAGGCTGTTAAGAGTTCATCAGATAGATTTTTCCACAAGATAATGCTAAGTTGAACAGGTTTTTCTTTTTAGGGTACTCAGCTCAGGTTTTGAGAATCACTGACGTGTTTTGGAAACAGCTATAAGTGCTGCTTGATAGTTCTTCCAGTTCTGTGCCTTTGGCGACATCCATATCCAATTTATAGAGGTAAATCATCTCAAGTCATCGAATATTTAGTGTTAACAAAGCTGGCTTCATCTGGACCTAAGTAATATTAGCTAGCATCTGGAAGAAATAGTTAAAAGACAGTGAGAACTGGGTACAATCCTTCTTATCCCTACCTTGCTTAGATACTGACTTAAGCCAGTAACTGAAAGGGTGAAATAAAATTAGATGATGAAAGGGATCTGAATGCAGGTTAGTGTCATACTTGACAGTAATAATTACTCCTTAACAGTGGTAGGTTTGTAATGACAGCCATGTGGTTGGTCTCGAAAACAATTTATTAATTAGAGTTAAAGACTCCGGGAATTAGGGGCAAAATAACACAGTCTGGGAGACTGGCTCTAGACTCCTCCAGAATACAGAGTGTGTTGGGAAGGATCTGAGAATGAATGAAACTAGAGTTGTGTGGTGATGTATTGTGTCCCCCAATAAAATTTATCTGAGGATCAGAGGAAAAAGCCAGCCACTATAAGTAAACATAGAAGTCAGGCAATGGTAGCACACACCTTTAATCCTACCACTTGGGCGGCAGGGATCTGTCTGGATCTCTGTGAGTTCAAGGCCACCTTAATCCCAGCACTAACCATAGAAGTCTGGGGGTCTGTACAGACAGACAGGAAGTGAGAGCTGGGCAGGAAGAGGAAGTGATGTATCTGGGCTGAGAGAGCAAATGAGGGAACAGAACAGAAAGGCATCTAGGTATGGATATACAGCTCTCTTTGGAGACTGAGGTGTTGGTAAGATGAGGTTAACTTGTGGCTTTTCCTATTTCTCTGATCTCTTGGGTTTTCACCCCTCTATCTGGCTCCGTGTTTTTTATTTAATAAGACCATTTAGCGATTCATCTACAGAGTTACAATGTGTTGTGTTATCTGGGGAGTGGAAGAAAGTTAGGGAGTGATACAGCCCAGTCTGTTATGAGCTTGAGATTTGGGGTAAGTTTGTTTCCTCTGTACCTCCTTGATTCATGTAATTTATAAGATGGTGAAATTTTACCACTGAGGCTTGAGCACTTTGGGTAATTCATGTCTCTTTAGTGAGAAAAAGTTGGAAAGAATGAATTCAAGACATTAACAATGAGCCTGGTGTGATGCGGACTTTAATTCCAGCACTCAGGAGACAGAGGCAGGTGGATTTCTGTGAGTTTGAGGCCAGCCTGGTCTATATAGTGAGTTCCAGGACAGCCAGAGCTACATAGTAAGACCCTATCTCAAAAATAAAAAGACATTGCAATGACCTCTTAAATTCCCACAATCCACACATCAATTTACAAAGCATTAGCTTACAAGCAAGAAAAATTACTTTTTAATTTTTTAATTGTATTTTATTTTAGTTGAGGTAGTTTCTCACTCTATAGTTCAAGCTGGGCTGAAACTTAATGATCCTCCTGCCTCAGCCTCCCAAGGGTTGGGATTACATGCATGTATGCCCAGTTAAAAATTCCTTTTTATAGTAAGTTTTTCTGACCCTCCTTTCTAGCAGCAGAAGGGGATAAGCCTTCATGTAGTCTTGTTTTGGACTCTTCTGAACATGTTTTTACTTATCCGTATGTGTGTGTAAATCCAGGCAAGGATGTGTGTGCCAAGGCACACGTGTCGCAGTCAGAGGAAAACTTTTGGGAGTTTGTTCTTGCCTGCCACCTTGCTGAGGCCAAGGCTCTGGCCTCGTTTATGTCAGTGCGCTGTGTTTCCGGGTTAACTGTCCCCTGAGTTTCTGGGAGACTCTCCTCTCTTCACCTCCCGTCTATCTGTAGACGTGCTGGGGTTACAGATGTGCAATTGTTGAATCCGGCTTATTAAAGTTCCATAGATCAAACTCAAGCGGTCAGAGTTACACAGGGCCACCTCCTCTGCCTTTGTTTTGGAGCTTTTTCAGTGTTCATATAGTCATTTGAAAAGCTGACATTTGAGTGTTCAGTGGACAGTGTTAATCTGGTAGCCCTCAGATGCCTTGTGTGACTGAGGACATTTTTCAGGGAGGTGTACTGTCCTCTTCTGAGTCAGTTCCATTTGCTTCCAGAACCCTCCAAACTTGGGTCCTTTCCCACTCCCTCAGGCTACCTGCAGCTTGTCCTTTAAAACACTCATTAACAGCCTACCCTCTAGGGAACAACTCAGTTTTCTAAATCCAGACCAGTGACTGCACGTCGGGTGTTCATTCTGGGCCGTGTGGCCCCAAATCAACTTTTTCTTTATCGAACACTATTCCCAAGTAGTGTGAGAAGTCCCAGAGTGAGGTCTCTAATTCTGTTCTTGCTACCGCCATGCATCAGGATCCCAGCATGGTTCCCCTCTGGCTTAGGTGGCCTTTCTGTCAGCAGACTCAAGTGGCAATTAAGGCTCAAACGGGTGAGCACGGCTGAGGGGTTGGGTAGGGACCATCAGGCACCTCTTTAACGTCTCCCCAAGAGACCTGTTGTCTCTTGATGTTGAAATGGCAAACACCACAGGAGAAATATGGACAGTTTCCTTCACATGGATAGATGAATCCTGCTTAGCATTGTAACCAAAACCCTTTAAGCATGACATGAGCCAAAATGTTGCCTCTTACAGGTACCAGCCCCTCACAGAGCAGGCAGAGGACTAGGCTGACATTTACCCTAGTGTTTTACAACTGGGGAAAAAAAAAAACACTTAAGAGTTTTACAAAGATCACCTCTCTGCTTAAAATAAAATAAAATGTACAAACAGGTGGAGAAATCAAAAACCTACCAAAGGGTTTTGTCCAGTTAGTGGAGTCTGTAGGGTGACCAGGACCCCCCCTCAAAAAAAAAATGAATCCTCTTTCTCCTGCCTGTCATTCAAAACTAGCTTTTAATTCAGGAATCCCTCTGGTCCTAGTGACTTACTGATGTCCATTTAGGATGTATTATAAATCAAAACACACACACATAAACTTTTGTTTTTTCTTTCTTTCTTTCTTTCTTTCTTTCTTTCTTTCTTTCTTTCTTTCTTTCTTTCTTTCCTTCCTTCCTTCCTTCCTTCCTTCCTTCTTTCTTTCTTTCTTTCTTTCTTTCTTTCTTTCTTTCTTTCTTTCTTTTTCTTTCTTTCTTTCTTCTTCCCCCCCTCTCCCTTCTCCTCTTCTTCCTCCTCCATCCCTCCAAGGCAAGCCAGAAAGGTAGATAAGTGCAGAGGTGTGCAATATAAGCACACTACTTCCCCACACACCACTGTGAGCTCCTGGAGATGGCTATGGATGGAGATCAGCTTGGGATGTTTCAAGCACCAGAAAATGTGCAGGAAGAGTAGAGAGGCATCCATGCTGTGGTTCACAGACGTGCAGAGTACAGTGTCTGTTGCACCCTCAGCACTCTGCCTCACTCCCTTGTGTCCCTTTAATGCCTGTCCCCATGTGTGCTACTTGCCTGCTACTGCCCATGAAGTCAGAGGGCAGCCTCAGATGTTTGTCTTCACCTTTCACCTGTTTGAGGCAGCGTCTCGTTGTTCACTGATGCAGGCCGTGGACTAGCAGACCTGTGAGCCTCCCAGAATCCTCCCGTTTCCACCTCCCATCTTGCCATGGGAACACTGAGATTCCAGCTACGCGCTCCCACGCCTGGGTTTACTTGAGTGCTGCAGATTCGAACTCTGGTCCTTGGACTTGGGCAGCCAGTGCCCTCTCCTCTGCAACTTCTTATATTCTTAACACATATTCCTACTAGTTCACTTACAAGCCATAACAGTGCTGTAATAGGGCAGATGAATACAGGGAAGGACATACGTCCCCCTTCTGGCTCCCATGGAGAAGTTTCGAAAGGGCCCCACTCTGGTTCTGCTTCTCTAGAACTTGTCGGACCCTCAAATGTACCCAAACCTGACCGGAGGATTATCCTCTAGTTCCCCGGGGACAGAAGAATCTGCTTTCCTGGTTTTCTTTAGGAGATTATGTTCTGTGCCATTGTCCAGGGCTGTTCTTGGATTCCTGCCTGGCAGTTGTCACAGAGAGGGCTATTTCTGAGGAGTGCTGGGAGAAACATTGTTAGACACACTAAGGTGCTCCATCCAAAAAGAACCGAGGAGCGGGGGACGGTCAGAAGGAGGAGATGAATTTGCGGGCAGCTCCGCCGCTCACCCAGGCCCTTCTTTCATGAGCCAACCTCCGACCTGGCGATCTGAAGGCACGGCCTTTTACTTTGTTCAGGAAACCCTAGGGGTTTGTGGTTTCTCATGTCCGCGGTGCTGTGTCCCAACTCGCACAGCCCATCCTGCGAACGACCGGCACTGCAGACGCGGGACCCGTACTGCTCACAAATCCCACTATTCAATGGCCTTTTTCTTCTTCTAATTATACCAAGAAGACAGTCTCTGGTGGGCAATAACCCCTCTGCGAAGACTTTGTAGTTGAGCCCCAAACCGAGGGCTTTTCTCTATCCCAGCTTGAGTGTGGTATTTTAATAAACGGTCTCTCAGCCTCCCGGGGTGCTGGCCTATGGCTTTATCTTTTACTGTTCCCTTCCCTTTTGACTCAGGCTGCGGCGCCTCATTTGGTTTGGCTCGCCTGGGCAGATGGTGACATACCTGCCCAGCGGATCCCATCCAAATTGCATTGTGTGTGGTCAGGCTGTGTTGTTTAGCTTTTCCAAGTGGATACTCAGATAGGGTGTGTTGCGCAATCCAAACTCAGTGATATTCCAAGGACCGAGTTTCAAGAAATTCTGCAAAAAG
>NW_026294402.1:64079064-64116564 GCF_007827085.1 Peromyscus californicus insignis
AAAAGTACCATTTAAGAGTCCCCATTCTCTGCCCAGTGCTATGCTAACTGCAAAAGAAGAAATGTGTGCAAACAAAGGCATTAATTCTCTACAATGTCTCCACCAAATTATCACAAGTGTGGACTTAAGGAATAGCTGTTCTCTTTTTCTGTGTGTCTGGTGGGGGAGGGGGTTGCACATGTGCAGGTGTGTGGGCACAAGTGTGTGTGAAGGCTGGAGGGCCACCTCAAGTGTTGTCTCTCAGGATTCTCTGCCTGTTTCCTGAGATATGGTCTCTCGCTGGCACCTGTGACCTGCCAGGCAGCCTAGGCTAGTGAGCACGCCATCTGCCAGCCACTACGCCTGGCTCTTCCTGTGGGTTCTGAAACTAACTCAGCTCTTCGTTAAGTCCCAATTTCACTGGGTTGACATCAAATTGACTAGAGGATAAGTTCCTTTCACAGGATCAAGCAGCCTCTTTTCTCTTCCCATTTTAGAGACCATGGTGCTTGCCTCGTGGCCCCTTCCTCCGTCTTCAGAGCAGGTACCATTCATTCCGCTTACACAGTGTATCTTTCAGTCTCTGGCTGATCTCTTATAAGCACCTCAGTAATCTAGAATAATCTGTCTCAAGATATTTAATCATAATCCCCAAGGTCCCTTTGCATCAGATAACGTATTCACAAGTTGTATAAGTTGAGATGCAGGTGTGGTGGGCCAGGGCACTCCACGGCGTCGTGGTCAGTGCCCCCTGCAACAAAGGCACGTGCATTTCTGGTTTCAAGGAGCCTGTTTTCACAGTGAAGAACGAATGGGGTAGGATTCCATTTGTTTGCTTGCCTGTTTGCCTCTGGTACTTTATTCTAAATCATCCCGTTTCAGACGGAATGAACGTGTACAGTAAAAATCTGGTGAGGACGGCTGTTACATTCAGATTGTGTCGGGCTAAAAATAAATCTTTCCCTTCTAAAATGCTACCTCTCAAACAGAATGTTAACTGTGCCACCAAACATTTCAGGCCATAAGCCCAAACCATTGCATTATCTATAGTTCAACACAAAAAGATTCGATAAAGAAAAGAAAAATCAGGCCTTGCCATCCTTGGCCTGTAAATGATACTTGTCAGTGAATCTGTATGCCTCAGTTTCATGGGATTAAGGTGACAGGCATCTTAAATCACAATCCCCCAAAGCTACATACAGCTTGCAGAGAGAGGAGAAGCCACCACGTCTTTATGGGAAATTTGGCTTCACAGACTGAGGTCACTTGGCAGGGCTCTTCTTGTTCAGGGTTTGACTGCCTGTAAGCCTCTTAAACATTTGGGATTTCAAAACTGAGACACGATGCTCTTTGGGTACCTAGGACATAAATTATAACGTTGGGTAAATAAGAAAGCCAAGGCAGAAGGAAAGGAATCTGCTGCACAGCAAGAAATACATTAGAGGCCAAAACTGAGATGAGGTAGCTCAGTGGAGCCCAAGATGCAGGTGTGGTGAGACTCAAAACCGAGAAACCCATGGTGAAAGGACCGTGTCTTGAAAAACCCAGAAGCTTCGGGGAAACCGTCACACACTCCTCCTCTGCTTCTACCACCTACAAGTAATGAGGTCTTTCTGAGCACCGTCTGTGATGAGCGGATGGTAGAGACTGGGGGATGCATTAGTATGGACATGCAGTGGCTGGCTGGTAGTGATAGTCACTTTGTGATGAGTGTCTCATGCAGTGCCCATGAGGCAGTGCCTATAGAGGCCAGAAGAGAGTGTCAGATCCCCTGGAACTGGAATTACAGACGGTTGTGAGTTGCCGCATGAGTGCTGGGAACCAAACTTGGGTCTTCTGCAAGAGCAGCCAATGGCTCCTAACGACTGAGCCATCTCTCCACTCCCAAAGGCCTCCCCAGTTTTACCCTTCCCTTTTTGTTAGGCCTCTTCATAGTCTGTGGCCTCATTCCCACTAAAAGCTGATCTCGGTCAAACTTTGGGGAGCTGTGTTTGCTGTGCGAGCATTTGGGATCTGAATTCAATCCCCAGGACCCATATAAAAATCCAGGCCTGTGGCATATGCTTGTAATCCCAGTGCTGGAGCTAAAGAGACAGAGACAGGCAGTCTATGCAAATTGTGAGTTCCAGGCCAATGAGAGACTCTGTCTCAAAAAAAAAAAAAAAAAGATGAAGGGCTAGAGAAATGGCTCATTGGTTAAGAGCACTTACTATTCTTCCAGAGGACCCAGATTCAATTCCCAGCATCCACATGGCAACTTACAACCAATGCTCGCTTTTGGCCTCTGTGTGTTCCAGGTCTGCATGTAGTACATGGACATCCAGGCAGGCAAAACACCCATACATATAAAAATAGATAAATCTTAAAATTTTTAATTAATTAATTAAAATCAAGATGGACAGTCTTCTGAGGAACAACACTCAAGATTGACCTCTGTCCTACACACATACACATATGCACACATGTGCATCTGCACATATGAATACGTTAAGTACATACACAGAGAAAATAGTGCTTTGTTTGATATCATATATAGGTTTAAATACACACACACATACATACGCGATAACACACACACACATACACACAGGCATACACTGCCTCAAAGCATGACCCTGTATCTATAGTTCATGCATGGCACCGACTTCCCAAGCTAACCCACGCTGGATCAAGAGTTTAGGCTCTGCCAATCAGTTGCGATTTGTCTGCAAGCTCATAGGTCATTTCCCCTGGCATGCTAGAAAATTCACTTTCAAAGTAGTTCAGAACCTACAGAAATGAAAGCCTGCCATGTAACACTGCAGGGGCAAAACCCAGGGTCACCCAGATCAGGCTTCCGGGCTGAACTCTGGTGATTATGAAGTGAGCCCTGTTGTTGGAAACCTGGATGAGCATCAAAGCCTGCCATCGTTTTGATTGGCAGATGCCAGAGGCTCGGGTAGCACAGGGCAGGATGGGACGGTACCACTGAGCAGGTCAAACAGAGAAACAATGGAAGGGAGGGGAAGCAGGAGGAAGCGTGGATCGTTTTGCTTTTTGCTAAAAATGGACCTATTTGTGTTGTGGGAAGTAATTAAAACTGCGGCCATGTGGTTTGTATTAAATGTTAAGTGTTTCAAAGTAGTTAATATGTTCTCTGCACTTGATGGAAATGTGCCTCTCTACCACCTAATTACGGAGGAGAAAACCCATGGATGGCATTGATTTTCTAGAAGGGAAAGAATGTGAGAGAAAAAAAAAAATGTGTCATTTTGAGGGGATTTTGAGATCCTGGCTTTTCTGGAAGGGGATATATGTAAATTGCAGAATCACCAAGATTAGCAGGGAAGTTTCCAGTGGGTGTTAGACACTCCCATCTATTCCCAGGACCCACCAGCCTGCACCCAGTTAACTCATAAAGCCTGTGGTCTGCCTTTACCAAGTCATCCCAGTCTATGTGTGAAGCAGCCTGGCTTTTGTAAAGTTATTCTGTCTGCTCATTTGGAAATCCAGCCTCTTACACTCTTATCCTTTGTGTCGTATGTCCGCTCCCACCCCCACCCCCCCCCACCCTACCCCCACCCCCACCCCGCCACAGCCTTGTGCCTTTCTTAGACTATTAATTAGCCTTAATAATTTTACAGCTGGACAAACTGAAGCTAAGGTAGACTGAGTGACTTACACGTTATTTTGTAGCTATGGGACGGCATAGCTGTGATTTAAATCTAGGTCTGGTTTGCTGCGGATCTCCCAGCCTTACCACGCGTCGCCAACCTTTCACGCTCGGGGACAGGAGGGCTGAAGGCTGCCGGCTGTCTGGCCAGAGGGAGAAACTGGAAGAAATGGAGGAAATGTCTGTTCAGGGGAGGGAGGGGGGAAACTGGCGTATGAATGATGGAATGAGTTAAAAAGACACCCCTCTCAGTCGGGGCCGGGCTTTCCTAAGCCAGGCTGACTGTGGTTATCTCTATGTAACTCACATCCAGCTATTGACAGCTTTCCACCTGGTGACATGCCTAATGGCCCATGAAATTCTAGCCCTCGGGGCTCAAGCCTGATATTTATGGTCCGCACATAAACCTAAAGTGGACTGTAAATTTATCTCTCTCCGATTTAGGTGACTAAAATGGCTATTCAAGTCTCTGAAAGGAATAGTTGACTTTATAGATCTGTTATATCAACTTTAACAAAAGATTGGTGTGGGAGGAGGGTGCGGGGGAGCTGGTACTGCTTTCAGAAGCCTCCGGGAATGGAGGTCTTCTATGTGTGAGGATATCAATGTGATAAGGAAAAGGATTTGCATTGGTGGGGGATGCAGATGGGTTTTATATCATAGGAAGCAGTTCCCTATTTTGGGTAACCCAAATCTATTACATCATAGCGGAAAAGACAGGAGAATCTGCCAGGCAGCTGTAAGCGGAAGTAGTTCAGCAGCAAGCAGGAGCCTTTCTGAGCTCAGGGGGTCGGCCAAGGGGGTACTGATCTGGAGAGGCACACATGCAGAAGGGGGTCTAAACAGGAGTGGGTTTTTGGAATTGTCCTTGCTGGAGTTGGGTTGGTCTCCAGCAGACTTTCCTCACAGGCAAAGCAACGGTGTCCGTTCTGGCTGGCCTAGCTGTTCGTTCTTCAGACTGGACACTTCCGGAGAGAGCAGCTTTCTCATTTCTTGGTTCTCTGAGGTGAACTTGCCCCGTCCGTATGCAGGGTGTGACTTCAACTTCACCAGCAAGCCCCAACACATACGTTTCAGAGAAAACTCTTGTTTATTTCCATGGAAAGAAAGGGCCCTGGTAACAGCCGGTGCCTCCTGTTCCCTCCCCAACTGCAGGCCTCCAGTCTTCCCTTCCCCAAGTTTCTCTGTTTTCCTACTGATGACGAGAGCGGTGGTTAAAAGGCTGCAGTCTTCCGCTGCTGTGGCATGTCGGAGAAAGCACGGCCATTGCAGCGGAGACACCCAGGTGGGAGTCGTAGCTCCTGCTGGTCTCTGCTCTGTGACTTGGAGCCTGTGCTGTAACCACCAAGTCTCGATTTTCTAATCTATCAAATGGGGATAAAAATACCATCCAAGACCTTGTAACAAGCGTAAGTGATCACTTCTTAAAGATTGGAATAAACGTTGATTTCTAAAACTAGAATACTTTTTTTTTTTTTTTTTAGCAAGGGGTTGGCAAACTTCCTCCTTTATTTGGGAAGATCATTTGCATAAAAATCCAACCAGCACCATATTCTCCTCCCTAAGGGCCTGAGAGAAAAATAGCAAACTCCTCTCTAGGGTCCCACAAATCAGCTGGCTCTCCTGGTTTCAACTCACAGGAAGAGACAGTCTCCTCCTCCTCCTCCTCCTCCTCCTCCTCCTCCTTCTTTTCCTCCTCCAAGGGCCACTAACACACGGAGAATGCCCTCTCACTCTCTCTCTCTCTGTGGAATTTCCTTGCATCCCCCCACCCCCACCCCAGCTCCTATCTGACTTACACTCCTCCCAAGTTAGTGCAGCAATCTGAACTTGAACCTTGCCTGGAAACAACTTCAGACAGAAGTGCTTCGATCCATCCATATGCTCTGCCCTGCCCCCATCCCCAGCCTGGGATGGCAGTTCTTGGTCCTCCTTCTCTGAGGCCACTTTGGAAGCAAACTGAAGTTGGAATGCCCTCCTGAGGTGGATGTAGAAAAGTCAGCGGCGGCGGCCTAAGAGCCGAGGCAGGAGAAGGCAGACATGTTCCTGAGCAACCTCAATAGAGAAAAGCTTCTTTGATCTTCTGGAAGCTTCCTGAAGCCTGTGCTGAGTATTTGTTTGTTTTGTGGCAACTCAACTTTTTTTTTTTTTGAGACTCTTTGGTGCATGATGGTCTGTTTCTCTGTTTAAAAGGAAAATGTGTTTTCTCAGTAACGATGCTCGCTCTCTGAACCCCAGCACCCACTTCTAAAGACGATTTCATCATCAAGATAAAGCCTCTGCTAACTCCTGGGACCCAGAAGATAAAGGATGTGGCTGGTGCCAGTGACTCGAGCTCACCTCATGGCGTCTGTCAAGGATGTGTGCATGCCTCAAAATGTGCGACCAGAAATTTCTAGGTTTAGTTTACGAACTGGAGAGTTCAGTCCCAGATGGAGGAGGGAGTGCATAAAGTCAAAATAAATGATCACTCAAAAATGTAAAAAAAAAGAAGAAGAAGAAGAAGAAGAAGAAGAAGAAGAAGAAGAAGAAAAGAAAGAAAGAAAAAGAAAAAAGGCCTTCGGTTGCCCAAGATACAGAGGCTGCCTGTGTCAAGGTGAATCTGGTGAATCTGCTACCCTAGTGCGTTTGTGGGACTGGGGGAGCTGGTTCAAACAGCCAGTCCAGAGCAGGGGGAAATGCCCAGGGGCAAGGTGGGGGCTGGGTCAGGAGCGATCAGAGATCTTCTGCAGAAGGTAGAGATGAGGTATTTTCCTTTTGGCCTCCTTTCTGGTAGATGTATATCAACACCATAAAGCCAGAACGTGGTGGCAGGCTGATTGACAGCAAGGAAAACAGAATGTTCTGAAGTTGGCAGAATCACACATGGCATGTCAGGGCTAAGGTGCTCGGCAGAGTTTTCAGGTACACAGAAAGTGGTTTGGTTTGGTTTGGTTTGGTTTGGTTATGTTGTGTCCTTCCCCAACACACACACACACACACACACACACACACACACACACACACACACACACACACACTCCATACTGTGTGAGTCCCTGATGTCCCTAGCTTTCTGTTGTGTCAGACCCCCCCACTACCCCCCCACGAAGTGAAGACACTGAATTCAAAGCCAAGATCTCTCCCCGTCTGTCTCTCTCTCCCACCCCCACCCATAGCCTGTGAACATAGGAGGAAAGTGTCATGTGTTAGGAGCAAGAATTTTGTATGCCGTGATCTTTTTTTTTTTTTTTTCCTGGAAGCAACTGGAAACCAACTTAGTGACACTTAAGTCCTCCACCTGCTCCACAGCCGCAGCCAGTGTGTGTGAGTCAGAATGGTACCAACAGAGCCCTTGGCTGAACAGCCGCAAGAGTTGCAGGCTCTGACTTGGAGTGGGAAACCGTGTACCATGTTCCGAGTCATGGCAACTTGAACTTGGCAGTCCCATCGGCTCCTGAGATTACAAGTGTTTCCTGGCCAAAAGCACGTGTGATGTCATTGACCTCAGAGTGGGATGCGGATTGAGAAAGCACGCTCCAGCGGTTGGCAACAGGCTTGCACCCTGGTCCCAGCAAGGCTGAGCAGTGAGTGTGTGTTAGAGTGACACCTTGATCAGCTCCTCCACGTCCTTGTGGCACCAGGGATTGCAGAGAGCGCCTTCCCTTTGCCACCCAAAGGGTCAGGATGCCTACAGAGTGTAAAGGAAGCTTGCTGGGTCTCTTGTTTCCGTCATCAGAGCAGGCCAGTGTTATTTAAAAATAAGAGCCCTTTCCAAGGTAAAAGGGATAGATTCTCTTCCTAGAAAGGCTGGTTTTCAGGGGATGGAAATGGCCATATTTCATGACAAACATACTTCAACATATCTGCCCTTCTTAGAACATGCTGTGTTTGTCCCCCTGTGGGCTCCAACTACCTGCTTTCTGTGTTTACTCTATAAGGAGATTTTTTTTTTTTTTTCTGCATCAGGCCTTCTACAAAAAGTTTACCCTGGGCACACCGAAGACAGTTACCATGCTTTCCCATACTTAAAAAATATGAACTTAAGCCCAATGTTTTGCTAGTCAGAATTTGCAAAGAAAATGATGTACGCCAAAGGCTCAATTTCCCTGCCAAGCCTGATGACCTGCATTGGATTCCCCCAGACCCACAAGCTAGAAGGAACTCTTGCAAGGTGTCCTCTGATGTCCACAAAAATGCCTATTGTGTTGTACACACACACACACACACACACACACACACACACACACACACACACACACTAAATTAATCTCAAAAAAGAAGTAATAAATCATAAGAACAAAATGAAGTTTAGAAATGATACAGACTAGCATCCCTAACCCCTCAAACCCAAAACTTTTGGAACACAGGATGCCACATCTAGAACATTCCACACCTGACCTCATTGAGATAAAAAAGCAGGCACGCTAAAAATGGTGTCTAGGATTACCTTTTTATAAGCATATGCAAATATGCCTAAAGTATCTGAAATCCTGCATACTCCTTATCTCCTGCATTTCAGATAAAGCTTCCCCAGCCCAGGCCCATAACACCTCTGATACCAACAAAGTAAGTGTCCACAGCATGTTCTACTAAGGCCAGGAAACGTGGATGTTTTTCCATGTTTAAAATAGAATGTGGGGAGCTGGGGAGGCAAAGACAGGAGGGTCTTCGGAGCATTCTGGCCAACTAGTCTGGCTGAATCAGTGAGCTTCGGGATCAGCGAGAGACCCTGCCTCAAACGTATGGTGGAGAGTGACCGAGGAAAATACCCAGTGTTGGCTTCTGGGCTCTTACATGCATGCTCATCCATGTACCTGTGCACTCATTGCTATCACACACAAAAATTAAGTATAACACAGCTCAGTATATATGAAAGTTTTAATTGACCCAGCTTCCTTCGGGGCTGTATTCAGAGAACACCTACATCTTCCTTCACCTGTGCACAAAGGAAACAGCAACCTATTGTGCTCACCTCTTCCTGCCTCTGCCTCCTGTAAAGCCATCCCCTTTGGCCTCTGCTCTCCATCCTCGTTATATACGCCTTGGTGACCACACACCTCTCTCCACAGCCACCTGCCCTGGCAACCTGCAATATCCGCCTCCCTCTTCTTCCTCCTCACCTAATCCCCAAGACCAACCCGCCTGCCTCTAGAGTATGAGCCCACAGGTCCTGAGGACAACTGTGGTAGGCTGAGAATGATTCCTTGGTCGTGTCCAGGGAGGGTGGCATGACCACAAATAAGCTCTATTTAAATAATGGTTGGCCGTACCAGTGGGCTTCTCTTTCGAAAACACACGTGATGTTTTCAAGTATCTTTGGGGCCTAATGCATTATGGTATTTCTCCTTCTGAAAAGTGTTGGTCTTTGGAAATGCCTCTCCAATCCAAACCCAGAACGCACCATAGTACTGATAAGGATTTGAAAGTGGTAGCTCAACCCACTGTTCTCACTTGATTTCCTTTCTTGCCTTCACACTCCTACCTCAGGACCACTGACTTTTCTCTCAGTTTATACAGCACACAGTTAGCAATGAACCTGCTAAGTGATCATGCCAAAGTCTTCCGGAAGAGGGGCAGGATCCACGAATCCACACAGCTTTGAGGGCTTTACAAGGCTCTGTCTCTCCTGGTTCAGTGCAACTCCCCATGGCTTTGCCTCCAAGCTTGTATATGGCATCTACTGATTCTGAATCTGAACATGGTTTGGGAGCGCAGAGATGGGAGGAAGAAGCTTGAGCCCTCCCAGTGTGTCTAAGCATAAAGGAACCATAGAGGAAGTCCTGGTAACCTGAGACACAGAGCCTAGAGTTAGTACACCATACGTAGAGAGTTAGCAGCCATGGCCGTGGAATATACACGAACAAAAGGAACAACCACATGGTCCGTTTTCAAGTCCATACCATGCAAATCATTTCTTACATGAAAATAGCTCATTACACTTGGCTAGCCTCTTGTTCCGGCATAAATATTTCCTACCACAAGTTACCTGGTTCAAAAGCACCCATGGAAGGGCCTGCTTGCACGGACGCTCTGATTTCTAGTCTGTCTCCTTCTCAGTCCTTAATTAAGTGCTACAGCCACCCTGAGAAGCCAGTCATTACCACTGGGTGAGGAAACGGAGTCCCAGCGGGAGTTATGTGACTTACCCAAGCATACGAGCCAGACAGGCCAGGCAGGGTGAGGCTTTCCAGTTTCTGACACCCACACCCCATGTGCAATCCAGCCTCGTCACTGGGACCTTGGCGCAGTGAGTAAAGAAACAAACAAGCAACTATTACATAGCTTTTTGTTTTTGAGGAGTAATGGATTCTTCCCAATCAATCCCTGGTCACAGGAAGAAACGTATTGTCACACAGTTATTGGAAGAGAGAGGGAGGTTTGGGCTTGGCAAGTGCTCTTCCTGAAACAGCCCATCCACTCTTTAATGTCTCCTTTGCAACACTCACGCTCAGTTTTTATTCAACAAAATTGTCATCTGTCTCTCTGGGCACTGGGGATTCAAAGGTGACACCATAAACACTCCCATGTGTTAAGGATCAAGAAAACATATGACATGAACTATAATAGAAATGTCCATACCTCGAAAAGTAGGAAAGCTCAGAAGAAGAAAATTTTCCCTTCCTGAGGAGTCAGAGAAAGCTCCATGTATAAATTGACCTCTTTGGTGGTGGTTGTTTTGGTTTTATAAGACTACTTTGCAACCCAGGCTGGCCTAGGATTTATAGCAATCCTGCCTCTGCCTCTTGAGTACTGAGATTATAGGGGTGTGCCAGCATACACAGCTATGGTGACTTTGAAACTGAAGTTTCCTCGCTGGGAACAATGGAAAAGATCATTTGTTGAGTTACAATCCCAGCATCTATCCCTGTCATCTGATGTCACATCCTCCAGAATCTACAGCATGCAACCCTTACCACAGCCCTCAGTACCCTAGTGGTCACTGAATTCAGGTCCTTGAAGCTGCTCTGTGATTAGAACACAGAAAATGTCATAGCAACAGCTTTTGAGGTATCCATCCCTGTAGTTTCTCAGGTCACACAGAGAGCCAAGGGCTTGACAAGGTCTCAGGAGAATTCCTAGGTTTGAAAGTATAAGAGAGAGGTGCTGCCCTAGTTTACTCCCTCTTACTGTGAAAAAAGAAAACACCATGACCAAAAGCTCCTGGGGGAAGAAAGGGTTATTTCACCTTATAGCTTGTAGTCCATCATAAAGGGAAGTCTAGCAGGAACTCAGGGCAGGAACCTGGAGGCAGGAACTGAAGCAGAAGCCGTGGAGGAACACCCCTTACTGTGTCCTGCTCTTCATGACTCACTCAGCTTACATTTTTATACAACCCGGGACCACCTGCTTGCCCAGGAATGGTACAGCCCACAGTGGACTGAACCCTCTCACATCAATCACTAATCAAGAAAATGCCTTACAGACTTGCCTACAGGCCAATCTGATGGAGACATTTTCTCAAGTAAGGTTCCCTCTTCCCAGATAACTCTTGCCTGGGTCAAGTTGCCAGACAGACAAACAACCAGCATCCATGCTGTAGTCTCGAAGTCATCACTAACAATGCATTTCTGCTTTTCACGGATTTGTTTCAGAACATTGGATACCTCCTATTTATATATGTATGTGTATTATGTATATATGTGTATGTGCATACATGTCCAAACACATACTTAAGGATCCAGCCCTTTATTTTAAAAAAAAATGAAGTAAAATAAAACCTCTTTTCCTTTGTGGCATCATCTTTTAATTCCCAGTGCTGACTGAGACAGACAAAAATTATTCTGAACACTGTGCTGGGTGGAGACACGAGGCTAATGTGATAGGCTATACTGATAGTCAACTTGACAGGGCCTAGAATCCACTAAGAGACAAACGTCTGAGCATGTCAGTGAGGGGGTTTCTAGACTGTGTTTCAAAAAGTAGGGAGACTCACCCGCAGTGTGAGTGAGGGTGGTGACTCTCCGTCACCAGGCCATGGTCTGGGATCCCAGACTGTCTGAACAGGAAGGAGTAAGCTGAGCCCCAGCTTTCGTCTGTCTCTGCTTCCCGACTGTAGATGCCATGTGACCGTCTCATTGCCGTGCTTCTCCTGCCCTGACCGACTGTCCTGCCATGGTGGACTGACAGTACCTTCAAACTCCGAGCCAAAGTAAACCCTGGCTGCTTCAGTCCCGTGTTTGATCACAGTGGGAAGAAAAGCCGCAGCTGCGGATGACTAGGAAACAAGACTTTCTTTCAAGGGCAGGCAGCTTGCTTCAGACTGCTCTGTAGAGGTCTTGCTGTTAGAGGGCCCTGGTGATTGAAGCTCCAGAGATGTTTCCCTACAGCCCTTTGTTGCAAGATCTCTGTCCCCTCCCTTTTCTGTCCCCTCTGTCTTGTGTCTTTGGTTTTCTTCTCTTGTCCTCTCCTTTCACCTCTGTCACCCCATGGTCATCCTCAGCTCAGCTGTCTCTGGATGCCTGTGACCCATAACCCCAGGGAGTTCTCCTAAGCAAAGCAGGTTGCTCATTTCCCAAGAAAACGGTGAGGTTGTAGTGGCTTCCGTCTGTCTGTCCATCCTGCATATAGGATCAGCCCTGGCCGTCAGTGGGAGATCAACACTGTACGCTCTAGGAGACATGAGTGTGAACTGTGCTCTTGAAAGGGTCTCCACTACCCTGCTAGTTTTTGATGCTGCAGTTCTGACCTTGAGTGCCAGGAAAAGAGGCTTAGCTGACTCTGTCATAATCGGACAGGCCTCTGGTCGCTCACTTCCAGACAAGGCATCGGACTTGGAGTCGGAGTGACTGACGTCAGACTCCTAACTATTCCAGAGGCCATGTTCATTAATCCAAGTGGCTGTGTAGTCACAACTGTACAAAGGCCACAGTGGAAGGACACACAACTGCTGCCCAACATGGCCCACTTTAAGCAAAGGAAGACAGAAGAGGAAAATAGGAAGGGCGCCACAATGGCATTGATTTCTTCCCAAGAGTTCAAGTAGACTGGGCCACTTGTAAATAACTAAGAAATCCTGTGACTAGAGATGTATATTTTCCAAGTCTCTGGTATTTTGTTCTTCTGTGTATTTGTGAGTGAGTGAGTGAGTGTGTGTGTGTGTGTGTGTGTGTGTGTGTGTGTGTGTGTGTGTGTATTGAGATAGGGTCATATGTAGCCCAAGGTGATCTCAAATTCACAATGTAGCTAAGGATGACCTTGAACTTCCGATTCTCCTGCCCCCACCTCCAGAGTGCTGGGATCACAAGTGTGCACCGCCATATCCAGTCCTGTGTAATGCTGCGGACTAAACCCAGAGCTATGTGTATGTTAATCAAATGCTCTACCAGCTGAGCTACATACTCAACTTCTGATTTTTTAAAAGTATATTATGTATTTTATTATATATAATATACTTAAAACATTTTAGTATATTATATATAATGCATTATTTAAAAATTGTATAATTTCATAAAAGAAAAAGCCCATGTCCATGATGTCCATTGAAAGTAAAGTTGTTTTTTTGTTTTTTGTTTTTTGTTTTTTGGGGGTTTTTTTTGGTTTTTCGAGACAGGGTTTCTCTATGTAGCTTTGCACCTTTTCCTGAACTCACTTGGTAGCCCAGGCTGGCCTTGAACTCACAGAGATCCGCCTGGCTCTGCCTCCCGAGTGCTGGGATTAAAGGCGTGCGCCACCACCGCCCGGCTGAAAGTAAAGTTTTTTAAGGCTGGAGGGATGGCTCAGTGTTTAAGAATGCTTCTATTCAAGCATGAGGACCTGAGTTTGGGTTCCATCACCCACATAAAAATCCAGACGTGGCTATGCATATACCTGTAACCCAGTGCTGTGGGGGCTGGAGACAGAAAGATGGACGGAGCGTGCTAGCCACCAGCCTAGCTCCGGGCTCCATAAATGCCTGTCTCGGGGAATAAGGCAGAGAGTGATGGAGAAAGGACTTTGATAGCCTCCTCTGTCCCCTACTTGTGTGCCCACAGGTGCGCACACCCTCGCACAGTCATGTGCACATGCCCCATACACACATACAAAATAAACACATCAAAATAATTTTCAAAAATTAAAAGGAAGTTCACTGCTCAGGAAGACATTTCAAAAATATGCTCGTCTAAGTAGTTGAGGCCCTCAGGTGCCTCCCCCAAAAGGAAGTGCCACCCCATGAATATCATACACCTAAGGTGAATACCTCAGATTTCGCAAGGTCTTTGTTGCTTAGGCCTGTGCCTCAAGGCTGTACTGCATGCTGCTGAGGTATTCAGACCCCTGAAGGGCTGTGTTTAAGCCGCATACCTACCTATAGAAGCACTTCCTGGCTGTGCTTGGGTTTTCAGAGCTTAGTAAAAATGTCCTCTTTCCCATACCTTTCCTGTATGGGAAGTTACTAGGGGCTTTAAGGCATCCTTTCAAACTAGTCCCTTCCAGAAGTTTTTGTTGGTTTTTTTTTGTTTTGTTTTTAAGGCAACATGGGAAAAAAAAAATCTTGGTAGCTTCCATGGTGTTCTAGTAATTTCCAGGGAAGGTAAGAAAAATGCAGACATTCCCAACACTATTCTGGTTACTTAAGAAGTCTCCGAGAAACCCCCGGTCACAAGGTAGCCTCCAAGTTGCCACACACTGTCCTGAACCTTCCTGCTCAGCTGTTCTTCCCTCCCGTTCTAGAACAGCCAGTAAATGATTTCACACCTTATTGTTTAGCTGCTAAAAGCAACACAGTGAGTCTCCTCAAGGCTGCCTTTTTGTGGTCCAAAAATAAAATGGGCTCATTTTCATGCTAAGCATTCAAAGGCTCCTAGGAATTCTAATGAGAGGCAGAGGAAGGAGCAGGAGAGAAGAATGGTCAGCCTGGAGTGTCCTGAGGAGGCTCAGCTTCTGCTTGGAGTTTCTAGCCAGCCCTGCTGGAGAGAATAGGGCTAAGCTGCAGATGGCAGCCCGATGGAGTCTTCAGCTCCATTGAACTTTCTCTCCTTATCCCTGAATCCAGGGCTGCCCTTGTGTTCCTGCTGCCTTCTTCCAGTAACTTGCTTCCGGGTCAGAATGTAAAACTACAGGTCCAGGAGATTCAAGGCTGTCTTTTGAAATTCAAAACTCAAGTCTTATCAGTAACAGACTCGTCAATTCCACGGGTGGTATATTAGAAAGAATGCTGTATGAGACAATTCACATAATGCTGGCGCTCATGAGCTCTCCTAGAAGGTATGAAGAGAGTTCAGTAAGATTTTCCAGAAATATCTATATTACCCACCTATCAGAGTGGGAATCGTCGTAGAAGGAGCATTGCTGACTTGAAATTGCCTGCACCAAAGTTAAATGTTAGAGACAGCACCTGCACATTATACTATTTGCAAGCATGGCCTTATTGGGGACCAAGGACAGACTCCTCAACACCCCTCCCCCCACAACTGAGCCAAAAATCCACCCTTCATTTATATTCATTGGTTCTAGATTTGTTCCAGGGGTCATCAAGGAATCTGTGGTTTCAAAATATAGTCACCTGAGGTGAGTTCAATAGCATTTGCTAAAAGAGAAGGAATTTATTGACAACCCTCAAGACTTCACAGCCTCCTTCCCTGAAAGTTTTCTTCTGTTCTTTCTATTCATGACTGCTAATTTCTTCCCTGAGATATGACCCAGTTTGCACAGTGACCTTCTTCCAGCCCAGCCCCGAAGTGTTACCAGCACTGGGATGTGCTGAGTGAAGACGTCCTGAGCTGACGACACTCTTAAGAGAGGCAACACTTAGCGCAACACTTGCCGGCACCATTTCTTACAGAGCTGTGCTAGACTGGTGGGTTACCTTCCTTGCTAAGATCTGTGAAGATCCAGGACTAGGACTCCAAGCAAACTGTAAACAGAATTGCTCACAGACTCTAGCTGCTGCTTCCCAAAAGAAAACATTTAAATGGCTGAGGGACCCATATACATACAATCCTTGATGTACACAGAAGCCATCACTAGCTTTTTATTCAAGCGGCTGGATAGTGGAAGCATGTCCACTTGGCGCAGGTATGGGGAATTCCTGCACACCGAGAATCTGAGACTTTCCTAAGGTCATTGCTTTAAACTTGTCCCAGGGTTATCTTTCCCATCAAGACTCTTTGAGCATGGAAAAGACACAGATTTTCAAAACCAGTCACCAACCTTCAGGAAGATATCATCATCCCATTTTCCATATTTATTCAGAATCTGGTCACCATATATGTTCCCATTGCTAGCGCTGACATGGGTCTTGTTCCAAGTGTATCCATAAACACTCCTTCTTAGAGTTTACAGAAAAGAAGCCAGGGTCTGGCACAGAGGGGCTGGGTCAGGGAAGATGCATTTTATGAGACAGCTGAACTTGACCTATGTGTTGAAGAGCTTTCAGCTCTAGGAGAATCTGGAAGAAGCTTGAGCTAAGTCAAGGAAACAGCAGGTGAAAAGGACCCAAGGCTGGACAGAAATATGGTTGCAAAACAGGAATGGGAAAAGGCTACAGCCTTTAGGAAAAAATATCAATGTAAGGATGCGGCCGGAGAGGCGATAGTGAGCAAGGGGTTTGAGTCCCATGGAGTTTTGGAGGATGTCATGAGGCATTGGGATTGTATTGTCAGTTTAGCAAGAAAGGCTGAGGGGCACAGGGTTCTGGGTTCAAGCCATGACATTTAAAAGCTGCCAGAGGGTTGTAGGCTGAGAAGGGAGCACAATGTGAATTACAATCTTTTTGTGTAGTGTGAGTGTGTGTGAGTGTGTGTGTGTGTGTGTGTGTGTGTGTGTGTGTGTGTGTGTGTGTGTGTGTCTTCAGAGGACCACTTGTGGACGTCAGTTCTCTCCTTCCACCATGTGAATTGTGGGGATCGAACTTAGTTTGTCAGGCTTGGCAGCAAGCTCCTTAACCCACAGGGTACTCTTGCCTGCCCCTACGTTTACAGTTTTAAAGAACATCCCCTCGGCTATGTTGAGGTGGATTGTAGAGGAAAGACAGAAATGGGGTGGGAAGGGGTAGCAATGGCCTAGCTGAGGAACGGCGGTGGCTTTGATTGGCAGGAATGGAACGAATTTGGCAGATTCCAGACAACTCCTTCAGCTAGAACCATTAGAACTTGCCAAGGGGGAAGCACTCCAAGTCAGAGGGCTGAAATGACTTACCTAAAAGGAGAGACTCTGGAATTGCCCCCCGACAAATGCTGGGTGCTTAGCAATGTCATGAACTTGGATCTTAAAATTCTTCCTAGGAAGGCCTTGAGAAAGAATATTCCTTTACCTGTGTTTATATGCAAGGATCCCCAGGCTCTGAGAAGTACTGAAGTAATTCACTCCAATCAAACTTGGGGTAGCAAGCCGAGTATTACATACAGCATTCGGGAAGCTGAAACAGGAGGGTTGCGAGGTCCAGCCCAGCCTAGGCTGTATTACAAGACCCTGTCTCACTAGATTGAAAAAAATAAATAGTAGTGAGTGTGGCAAAGTTCGGAGAGAAGCCCAGAAGTAGTAAACATTGTATCATCCAGCCCGTTTCTGCTGTATCACAATGTTTCTCAAAGCAGCAGAGAGAGAGAGCCTTGAGCACAGATTCCTGGGGAGGAGTGTCCGCCTCTTCCTCTAACCAACTAATGTCCAATAGGCTCATAGCAGATGCGGTCATCAACTGCAGATCCCTCCCAGCCGGTCATCACAAACCAATCCTAAGTTAATGCCGTTCTCTCCTTACCCTTAACCCTCCCCCCCCCCCCCCCACACACACACACATTCCTCACAACACTGAGTCAGGAGCAGTTCAGTCCCACGTCCGTCCGTCAGTTAACTGGCAGGGACATGAGGCCCTGAGCCCACCTCCCTTCCCTAGTTGCTGTAGCAGGAAATTGCTTGTACAACCCCATGACAACTTTTCTATATTTAGCAGAAGTAGCAGTGGTGAAGATCTGTCCAGCTCAATTTTTTTTTTCCAGTTTCAATGTTGAAAAATCTCACCATCTACTGAAAGGCACATTGGCCTTGACAGTCTCTGAGCAGAAGGCAGCTTCCCCGTTGCACAGAGGTATCTACCGGAAGCCGTGCTCCGAAAGTACACAGACCACCTTTGTAGAGCAGAAATACTTCCCGAGTTAAATGCTCCCTCTCCTCCCCGCTCCCACACACACAGAGTGAAGAGACTAGCTGGTCCTGTAGGTGCCTTGATGACTTTTTTCTTTCCTAAGAGAGGAAAACAAGCATGAAAGATTGAAGGGGAAATTGTCTATTACTTGCTTATGTGTTAAGTGGCAGGCATGGCACTTGGGTTTTATTTCTTTGCAGTGTGGCATGAGAAAGAAATATAAAGGGTGGCCTAGGGTTTAAAACCATAGAAGACCATGTGTGCTGGGCCGAGTGCAGACAAAATAGCAGTAGATATTACCAAGTGCTTACTATGCCAAAATCATCGACACAGAGGGTACCCATCACACTTATCCTTAGAGTGCCTTTCGGGAAGAGGTGCAGTTTAGCTTTGCTCAGGCCAGACAAAACCAGATATAGCATACTGCCCAAGACTGACCTACATCACTGTCAATCAGCCAGAGAGAATGAGCAGCTAATGAAAAATGAACAATTAAAGGCGAGTGAGGAGAGGTGGGGGGAACCATTAAAGGGAAATGGGAATCACCAAGAGGGTAAAGCAGCGTGCAGCATCTCTCTCTCTCTCTCTCTCTCTCTCTCTCTCTCTCTCTCTCTCTCTCTCTCTCACACACACACACACACACACACATACATACACACACACACACACACACACACACACGGCAGGGGAGATTTGCAAGAAGTAAAGTTGATGATTTGCACTGGAAATGTATTTCCAGCCCTCTACTTTCTAACATGGAAGCTAGATCAGTCTCTGTCGTGGGGGAAGAGGGTGACGGCGAAGGGTCTCCTCATAGTTTCAGAAGCAGAGATTTGAAGAGGTGGTGGTTTGGGGTTGTTACCACGGGCCTTGTTTTAGTTTTCACATGTCTTCCAGTCCCCACCCTCATTCTGGATTAAACCTTACATAGAGAAAAGGCCCTTGGTTTAAAAATGTATGGTCTGATTTTTTTTTGTTTTTTACAAAAATCTCTTCTAATAAGATGAGTTTTGTGTCACGAAGGTAAGATGTAAAGAAAGAGAAAAATCTACATTTTGTTGCAAGGTTTTAAATAATGTATTTCATAAGTTAAACAGAAACAAACCAAAATGTGGTTAAAACAAGGAAAAGGTTCCTGTGGCCCCATCACTAAGATGTCGACTGGCCGCGTCTCTGGAGACAGATTGGGTGCACTTGACCACGCTCAGCACAGCTCCCACTGGGATGCTGGGATGCAGGCTTCCGCTCAGTCTCTATGTCGTGACAGCTTCTGGCTATTCTCTATAGATACCTGGGCCGATGCCTTTCAGATGTCTAGGACCATAAAGTAGCAACGATCTTTTAACATTAAATGTCTACCTTCTCACTGGAAATATTCTCAAGATGAGCCAAGCGATTCCTAATTCTCCTTTATATTACTGTTCCTACAAATACCAAGAAAGCCCCTTCTCATTTTCTGTGTCATAGCAGGAACGCCACCCCGTCACGACACAAGAGCTCACACTGGATCATTTCCACCCAAGACCTAAAACTTTGAAAGCAAAGCTTCCCTTTCTCCGGCTGTTTTAGATACTCTTCCAGTCTGTTATCTTGGCCACCTTTTAAGTTGAAAGAAGCCAGGACAAGAATAGCTGAAGGGGGAAAAAAGAAAGAAAGAAAAGAAAAGGATTAGAATTGGGGAGACAAAAAAAATAAAAGAATCAACAAAGAAATCAGGAAAATATTAAAAGGAAGCCCCGCCCCCCATATATTGATATGTAAATAGAGTCAAGGGGGAAGAATAAGATTTTCTTATATCTTGTAACAAACTAAGTCCTGATCACACTGAAAAAATATTTTTAAACAAATAAATAGAATATGCTTCTGCATACGCATCTAGATGGGCACAGATTGCTGGTGCCTTAGGAAATAAAAGAAACCACAGACTAAAGGTTAGTAGGATGAAAGATAGAAAAATATACATTTTCTATGTGTAAAATGTGATTACACAAGTCAGAGACTAGAGGCCTACAAGAGGGCCCAGTAGATAAAGGTACTTGCTACTAAGCCTGATGAGTTCAATCCCCAGAACCCACATGTTGGAAGCTGAGAACCTGTTCCTGAAGTTTCTGAAGTTTGTCCTCTGGCACAGATCGTGGGACCTGTATTCTCATACTCTCTCACCCATAAACTACACACATACCACACACACACATACCACACACACTCCTCACAAGCTACTACTACTACTACTAGATCATTTTTAAGGAGTAAGAGAATCAGGGCTAAGAATTCAAATAGCTGAATGAAAGAATATTTAACTTCCATGCATGAGTTCCCGACTTTAACTTCTACCATGGCAAGGAAAAAGAGAGAGAGAGAGAGAGAGAGAGAGAGAGAGAGAGAGAGAGAGAGATCAGAAGATGTGTGTTTCAAAACAAAATGTACAAAGCACATGATTTTTATATTTAAAATATTTCTATAAAAGAATAAAAAAATGGACAGAACTAACAACGCATTAAAGAGAAAATACAAATAATTAGTCAGTCTACAAATGCCACTCAGCTCCACAGGAACCGCGGGGTTAAGTATCCAGGAGCCAACAAGGTATTGAAGCTGTTTAAACATCCATCAAGTCAGCAGGGGGCGTCAGGAAGTCATTCTAATACCATGTCAAAAATGAACAATGCAACTTCCCTGGTGTTCTATGTGTGTGTGTGTGTGTGTGTGTGTGTGTGTGTGGTGATCTGTCATAGATCCTGAGGACCTATGGCATTCTTTGATCTGGGGATTCTTCTTCCAGTAAGCTGTTTAAGGAAACCATTAAAAATGGTCATATGCAGCCGGGCGGTGGTGGCGCACGCCTTTAATCCCAGCACTCGGGAGGCAGAGCCAGGCGGATCTCTGTAAGTTCGAGGCCAGCCTGGGCTACCAAGTGAGTTCCAGGAAAGGCGCAAAGCTACACAGAGAAACCCTGTCTCGAAAAAACCAAAAAAAAAAAAAAAAATGGTTGAAAAACATGTTTATATAGGATCTACTTACAAACAGCTAAAGTAGTGAGCACTCTAAGTGACAGATCCTAGAAAAAGTATCCAGTTATGTCCTAGGAAGGAAAATTACTCTTCCATTAAAATGATATTTAAACTGAGGTCTAGCCCTAGCACTTCAAAAAGTAATCATAAAATGTGGGGGTGATCTGGCTCCAACAGCTGTCACCCCATTGATCACCAGGGTCACCTGGTTGATTGCCAGGGTAGATTCAGCTGATCTGGTTTGCTACCTCTGTGGGTGTCCCCTTTCCTCCCTCACACCTCTGAGGATGACCTTCTCTTTCAGAGGAGGACAAGGGTACCCCAATAACTATCCCTCCCGCCTAGGACCTCCAAACAAGTTCTCTCAAAAGATAATACATTTACTGTATTGCCATACCGCTCAACAGACACAGGATCTCCTCAAAAAGTAATAAATACATTTAAAGAATTTTAAAATGCATGAGAAAATGCTTTGAGCAAACAGCAGTGTGTGAAATCCTATGTACACAGCTATCTCAGATGTTTGCTGATAAGAATAAAATGCAGGGGCTGGAGAGGGGTTAAGAGCACCTGCTCCTCTTGCACGGGAACCAAGTTTGGGTCCTAACATCCACATCTAGAGGCTCACAAACTGCCTGTAACTCCAGCTCCAGGGGATCCAATGCCCTCTTCTGGCCTTCATGGACATGTGTACTCACATGGAACACATAAACTCAAACATGCATACATACATACACATAAACAAAAATCATAACTCAAAAGAAAATAAAAAGCATACAGGAAAAAGTGCTGCAAAGAGCCCGCCCTAGGTGTTAAAAGCAAAGGCATTTGGCTAAGATACTACAGTTTGGTGATTTTTTTATGTCTCTTGGCTTCTTTCTAAATTCTACATTTTCAGTCATGTCCATGTGTGCTTTTAGTGCCTTTTTAAAAAGGGGAAATAGGGCTGGAGAGATGGCTCAGAAGTTAAGAACACTGGCTATTCTTCCAGAGGTCCTGAGTTCAATTCCCAGCACCCATATGGTGGCTCACAACCATCTGTAATGAGATCTTGTACCCTCTTCTGGCCTGCAGGGATACATGCAAACAGAACACTGTATACATAATAAAATAAATAAATAAAATCTTTTTTTTTTTTAAAAAAAAAAAAAAAAAAAGGAAATAGTGTTAGTACAGTTTTTAAAACAAAGAACCAATGGCAGCATTCTTCTTGGCGATCTTTGGATGCGTCCTCCTGGACAGCAGTAGGCTTCTACGCTCAGAGAAGAAGTGGGAGCCAGCACCAGTCCATCTATTGCAGAGGGTGGATTGTACACTCTTCCCTCTCCTCCTTTTCCCCTAATTATAATGTGGTGTGTGTGTGTGTGTGTGTGTGTGTGTTGTGTGTGTGTGTGTGTGTGTAAAACTGAGGACATGCTACAGCGCATGTGCAGACATCAGAGGACAATTCCATGGAGTCAACTTTCTCCTTCCGCCATGTGGGTCTTGAGGTCCTCAGGCTTGGCGACCAGCAGCTTTACTCTCGGAGCCATCTCACTGGCCTCCTTCTCTTCTTTTCTCTTAACTCTAACTGAATGTAAGGCAAGATCATCTGAATATCAGTGTCCTCCAGAGTGATGACGTGGGATTGAGTTCCCCTTTTAGCCTGAAGAAAAGAACGCACATCTCAGATAGAGCCAGGCTCTCTATGTTGAAATATGCACATACCAGTTCATTCTGGCTGCACGAAACAGTTCACTCAGTAGACACAGACACAATGAAAAGCTAAGTCTGTGGCGATCTGGGATGCTTGCGGTGCATACTTGAGAACCTAAGTTAGAGCTCCAGAACCCACAGAAACATTCTGGGTCTGATAGCTCAGTGTTGTGATCGCAGTGCTCCTGAACTGGGGACAGGGGGATGGCTGGCCAGTCTAGCCAAATTAGGAAGCTCCAGGTCAGTGACAGATGCTGTTCCAAAGTGGAAGATGAACAGTGCCTGAGGAATGACACTCAGTGTTGCTCCCTGGCCTCCACGCATGTGTAAACACAAATGCTCACACATGTATACATACACACACACACACACACACACACACACACACACACACACACACACACACACACAGTGAGAAAAAAATCCAAGTAGATGGATTTTTTAATATGCCTGGCAAGAAATACTTTTTAAAAAAATATTCTGCAGACTATATAAACTTAGGGAGTTCATTTAAGAGACGACATGTGTTAGAAAATGATAAATCCAAAGAGACAGACTCACTAACCCTTAGCACCAGAACAGCCTTGGGGACAGGCAGGTCTGCAGCTGACCGGCCTACAGTTCACTCAGTCAGGCTAGGTGTTTGACTGGGGCCGAGCATGGCTATTGTTCAGCCCAAGCTCAGAGAGCAGTGTTTCCTTTTCACTGAAATTAGAAACAAAGCATTAGAGTGTACTCTGTCCAGTTTGTCCATCCTAACCACCTCAGCTTGTTTCTGTTTCTAAGGAAATGAAAGGCCCTAGGCTCTGATTCATTTCCGTCAGGGCCTCGAATCGTCCTTGGATGAAAGCCGTTCTGTCCAAGGAGCCCTAACTGCTTCTGGAAAAGCCTCCCCAACATGCTCTTCCCCCTTTAAAGTACGAACCATCATTTGGTTTGCACAAAATGCATTTTCACTCAAGAGACACAAATGTGGATAAAATCAGAGCTGGGGAGATAGCTCAGTCAGTAGGGTGCTTATTGTGTGAGTCTAAAGACCTGAGTTCAAGCCCCCAGAGCCCACATGAAAGAAAGGAAGGGAGGGGAGGAGAGGGAGAGGGAGGGAGGAAGAAAAGAAAAGGAGAGAGAGAGAGAGAGAGAGAGAGAGAGAGAGAGAGGAGAGAGAGAGAGAGAGAGGAAAAGAAAAAAGAAAGAAGAAAGCAGGCATCCACTGGTAATCTCATGACTAGGAAGGCCCCTGGGGCTCACTAGCCAGTCTGCCTAGCCTACTCGACAGGTTCCAAGCCAGTGAGAGACCTTGCCTTACGAAACAAGGTAGGCAGCACCGGAGGGAATGACCTCTGGCCTCCACATATACACACACAGATGCACATGCACATAAATATTGCAAACACACACTCAAAAACAAGAAATGCTTTGTTCCCCCCAAAAAAAAACCCGTAACATCTACAGTCTAATAATTGTATTATTAAATGTGGCTATTCTTTTTTTACTACCCAGGAACCTAGGAGCGAGGATAATCTAGGTTTTTAAATTTAACAACTGAAGAAAACTTTTGTCGTCAATGCTCCTCTTTCCTCTCTTCTTTCCACCAAAAAGTTTAACTTAATCTAGTCAGACTAAAACACAGAATCCAGCAATATGCTACCATCACCCTAAAGTTTAATGTTCTTTCCACTAAAAATATAAGTAAAAATAGCACACGACCCTCTGCTTTGGTGGTTAGGGAGAAAGCTCTGTGGGAAGAGCATACCCTAACAGCCATCCTGAAATTGCACCTGGAGGGCCGGGGTCATCTTCCCCCTCCTGCTGGCCCCGAGGCAGCACCTGGAAGTGCGGAGTCATGGGGGCAGCAGCTGGGCCCAGGTGACTGGAGCTAACGTTAAAAGCAGAGGGAAGGCCAGGTTTCCTTAGCTGACTTGTTGTGTGGGAGGGGAACAGTGTCTGAAGGGCTCTGTATTTGCTAGCCAAAACGTTAATCACTCTGAAACGGCGAGAAATTAGTGAGTGAGATGTCTATCAACTCTCCAACACAGGAGTTGACTTTGTGTGAAACACAGTTCTGGCATCAAAGCCAAAGGCTGTCTCCTGTTCAACTGAGCCTTGTGTGTGTGTGTGGGGGGGGGGGGGGGGGGGGGGGGGGGGGGGGGAATCCTGTCAGAAGTAAGAAAGCAAACAGAGAGAAAGAGAAAGGAAAGCCAGTGGAGATTAAAGAGGAATGGAGGGGAGAGCAAATACCTGCGTTTCAGTCATTCTCCGAGCTGGCTTCTTGAGAAGCTACAAGAATTTGTAACTCAACCTGTCTCAGAAGACAGGTGTCTGGAGTCTCCAACTAATACTTGGTTACTTAGGTTACTGAGAGCGGACCCAGCCAGGAGAGGCCTGTTCGCACTAAGGGATGTTAAATGGCCTCCATAAAATCCAATGGGAAGTGATCCGTTGCTGTTTTGTTCTGTTGCGTTTTGTTTTGATTGGGTAAGACAGTCTCTAGCCTGGGCTAGCCTTCCGCTTGCAATCCTCCTGCCTCAGCCTCCCAAGTACTAGGATTGCAGGCATGTAACCCACCATTCCTGACCTGGGGATAATGTTTTTAATGAGTGCATATATGTTTTGTGCCTTTCCTTTTAATTTGTTCCAAAAGTCATAAAATACTAAAATTATATCTAAACTCCGTCATTGCAGAAAAAGAACGGTACAGTGAAAAGACTCCCATGTCCTAACCCAGAGATTGTTTTTCTAAAATGTTGGGACTGTTACTCAAGGACTTAAAACATAGATTGGCATACACACCTCCAAGTGTGTATGTGGACATGGCTGACAGTCTTTGTTCCAAAGAACCCTTGAAAGTGGTGTGCTCTGTCCAGTGGTACAGCCCTGAGGACTAAGAGAAAGGATTTAGGAATCGCTGGTAAACAATATTTGCATTTCCTCTGTACTGTATAAAACCAAATTTCCATTCAAGTTTTGATGGTAAAATTGCATTTCTCTGTGTTTCTCCAGTTGGAAGAGAGCTAAAAGACTACTAGAAGCCTTGAATTGGGCAACTGATTTTACTCAAGGTTTCTGTAAATTGAGTGGCTATTTTAGGCAATTCTCTGCCATCACACCGACACTTTCCCTTATGGAAAATGGGAAGAGGGAGAGAGAACGTGAACTCTGAGGACTCGTTCTCAAAGCATGGCTACCAAGAACACCTCCCTTTTGGCAAACATCTAACTCCTCTCAGCTGGGGTCACACACCCTGCCAGCTCCAAACACCTGTGCTTTGAAGGACCTCGGCACTCTCCTAGGAAGGGGGCCACCAAAGCCCCTTTCACATTGTCTGGGTCCCAAAGCATTCATTGCCCACAGGTCTGGATGAGGAATTCAGACAAAGCTCCATTCCAAAGAAGCTGAGAAGAGTTTTCTCTTAAGGAAAGACTTTGTGCTTGGTGAGAAGATGCCCTCCACATCCATACGAATAACACGCATCTCAAACAAAGTACTGAAGGGGCTGGAGAGGTGACTTAGTGGCTAAGGGCACAAACTGCTCTTGCAGGGAACCCAAGTTCCATCCCCACTTGTAACTCCAGCTCCAGGGGGGTCCAGTGCCGCCTTCTGGCCTCCAGTCACCTACACTCAGCGCATACAGACGCACACATAATTTAAAGTAACAAAAAGACGTTTTAAAAAATAAAATAATTGAGTTGATTGTTCATGGAAGGTCATCGAAATTCAAAGCTCTTCATGTATAGACTCTCTTTCTTTTATTGAAAGATGTGCTACAGTTTTCTCCTCAAATATATACAGTGGGGGTTGGGGCCGTAGCTCAGTTGATACTATGCCTGCTTAGCATGCACAAAGCCCTGATTTTGATTCCCCAGGACTGCATAAAACCGAGTGTTGTGACATACCCAATATCGTAGAGGTAGAACCAGCAGGATCAGAAGTTCAAGGCCGTTTTTGACTACTTAGCCAGCTGAATGCAATCTGGGTTACAAGAGACCCTGTCTCAAAAAGGATTGTATAATGGTGCAATCTTGCTATTGTCACTGGACAGGTGCAACAGGAGTCCTGCCTGTCTGAGTGATCTCACCCCTGGGGCCAGCACCAGATTGCCTAGATGTTTATACACAAATGAAGGCAACACACTGGAAGGCTGCCAACTTGATATAAGAAACATTATCCTTTATTGTAAGAAAGTGTCCTCCATACACTGAGACTATTTAAATGTTGCCTTCATTATGAATGAGTGGTAATGAATATGGTTGCTGGTTTTCTATTTCATTTTGCTTTTTAAAATATCTCTTATTAAATCAAATCTAACCTTGGCGTCTGAATATTGGCCATCCCACAATTACATTTTCTTTTCCTTTAACATTTTACTGGTCTGCAAAATCAAAACTCTGGACCCTACTGCTAATTCTGACTAAAGGCCAGGAGGTGGGGGATGCAGATAATCATCATCCTGTTTAGTCCAAAGTATCAGATCCCTCCCCCACCAAAACTTGTTCTCCAGCTAATGATAAATGGGATGCCCAACGCTCTTCAGTCATCTCTACCCTCTAATGAGGGTCTTAGAATTAAGCCCCTTAAAGGTCAAAGAAAGAAGGAAACAAAGGGGAAAATAGAACCTGGATTATCATTGACTACTGAACAGCTTCCTTGCCAGTTAACAAGGAATAAAAATGTGCCCTGTCTCATATTTACATCACGCTCATACTAAAAACAAATCATACACTGTTTATCTGAAACTCAAATGTAACTGGGATTCTGTGTTTTATACCCAGGACTGCCTGGCCCTTTGGAAACTACCTGGGTAGTAAAATCTGAATTAAATGAGCCCCTGTGGACCCATAGCTAATGACAGCATTTCGACCATCTGTGAGTTGTCTAGTTTTCTTATCCAAATGTAAAATATTTAGGTTCTTGGGTTCTGATAAAAGTGTAACAGAGCCTTCTATTGAACCCAGCAAGGAGTAAAGCAGGCTAACTTTTCCCCAGTTGGCCTTCCTTGAGAGGGTGTCAATGACCAGTGTGCCTGGCCACGTCTGCTGCCCAATTCTAAATCAGTGTCCAGGTGCTCCCCAGCAATTCGGCTCAACCCACACCAAATGCCAGGACTTGAAAGTCTGTGGGTTGGAAGCAGGGAGGAAAGCTAAGATCCTGTGTGGTGCCCTTAGCTGCACTTGGCACATGGCCAACACAATTCTTTGCTTTGTTTTTCTGATGTTAAAACCAATACAAAGTTAAAAGTCCTGTCTCTTTCCCCTCTGTTTAACCATTCTACCTGGCAGGTGCAAGGTTTGCAACCTCAGCACAAAACAAAAGTAATAATAAAACTGTTGAATGGGGCCTGTGATTGCTGTGAAAATATCTGCAGGAAAATGACTTAGCATTTACAAAAGGATACCTATTTGTCTGTTAGGGAAATGGGCTGATATAAACAGGAGATTGGCAGGGAAGTAAAAGTCTGGGTCAGGATACCCAGAGTGCATTTCATATATGTCTGGAAATGTGAATTTGAAATTGTTTATGGGTATGGATGTGGTGTGCATGAATGTTCACGTGTGTGGGTGCGGTATAGGTGCACATGTGTGCACATGGAGGCCTGAAGTTGATATCAGGTGACTTCCTTAGTAACTGCCCATTTTATTTTTGGAGGCAGGGTCTCTCACTGAACCCAGAGCTCACCGATTGTGACTGGTTTACGTAGTCAGCTTGCTCCAAGGATGCCCAGTTTCTGCCTCCTGAGTGCTTGGGTTGCAGACAGCCCCATGCCTGGCCAGCTTTTGGGGGTTCTAGAGATCTGAATTCTGCTCTTTCCATATGTGTGGCAAGTACTTTATCCACCGAGCCATGGCCCCAGTCTGTTTGTTTTATTTCATCTGTCTGTCTGTCTGTCTGTCTACCATCTATCTAACTATCCATCCATCCATCCATCCATCCATCTATCTATCTATCATCTATCTATTCATCACCTATCTATCTATTATTATCTACCTGTCATCTAGCTATCTATGTTTATTTTCCCCCAATCACCTCAAGATTGTTATAAAAGTCTTGTCTGGGTCAGAGGAGTAAGCAGTGTTTATTTATTGAAATAAATGAGAGTAAAAATCAAAATGAGACACTAAAGCCCATCTTTTGTAGACAGTCAACTAACAATATCCTGAGATATTTGGGACTGAGAGAAGAAGAAAGCTGGGTAGGGAAGTTTCACCCTGACTCAAATGTCATCTCTCACAGTGACACTGGGGAGCTCATATTGCTGTCAGGGCACCAGCCTCTCCCTTCTACACGTGAAGGAATTGGGCTCTAAGGACTGCAGAACCACGTCTCTAAGGAAGGAGAGAAGAACAATTCCTGAACTACACACAGGACTCCTCCACCCCCAGGGGCTCAAAGATTGTGAATTAGAAATAACAGCCACATACTCCTTGGCCTCTAGCTCTGACCCCCAGGTGCCTAAATGCAGTCATTCTTCATGCCTTCCTGTGCCCCACCCCCTACCTGTCCGTGAAGGTCAGTTGGACCACATGCTTGGCCTTTTCCAGGGGCCTAGTGAGCCATCCCGGAGGGTACCCCCCCACCTCGACTCCCATACATACAAGTCATTGTTTCCTTTCATTTTCAAAGCTGCTCCTCGGGGTTGGATAAAAAATTGGAAGCATTCACAACCATCCTAACCATTTACATGGCTGTACAAAGCTGGTCTTACTGCTTTCCCTGAGATGCTTCTTTTTCTGTTCACCAAGCTTTTCCCTAGTGAGCACTTCCTGTTAGAGTCTACAGCAAACGTTGCCTTTTGAAACTGCGGGTGGGTGGGAAAATATATTCACAAACTGATTCTGCCCTTTGTGACTAGTTAGAGTATGGTGAAAAGATCAGACTGTGTGTGTGTGTGTGTGTGTGTGTGTGTGTGTGTGTGTGTGTGTGTGTGTGTGTGTCTGTAGGTCAAAGAGCAACCTTGGATGTCAGCCCTCACATTCCACCTCATCTGACACAGGATCTCTTCCTGTTCAATGCTTCAGACACCAGGCTAGCTGGCCTGCAAGCTTCTGAGGATTGTCCCATCTCTGCCTCCCACCTCCCAGGAGAAGCTCTGAGGTCACAGGTGCTCACTACTGCGTCCATGTTTATGTGTGTTCTGGGGATCCATGCAGTTCCAAGTGCTTGTGCAGCAAGCATGTGCTCAGTACATAGCAAGTACTGAGTCACCTCACCAGCCTAAGGTTTGCCTTTTCTAAGGGGACCTCTACATCCCGAGTTCTGGAGCCACCCCTTGCGTTGTCCTGGGTCTCCCTCGACAGTGGCTTTCCTTTTCTAATACTGAACCATCTAGCAAACCCACGGGCCCTCCTTTTCTCCTTGCTGATTCAGAATCACCCAGTAACATTCCTTTCTCTTCTCGGGTCCATGGCAACATCAGGGAAGTTGAACTCGGAACCACTCCTGCCTTCAGGAGCTTTTGACTTGCTGTGCTCATGGGCCTGGGTGTGAACGTAGACAGATTTCCCCCCCCCCCCCCCCCGCCCCCATAACTCCTGCCACCTCCTTGACCCCTGTTATCCCTAACCTCTTGGTCTTTGTTTGGGGAAGCCATCTCAAGATGGAAAATTACTGGATGACCTGTACCTCGGAGAGGCCTACACCTAGGACATTGCTGGCCTTTGCCCAAATTATGCCACCCCATTTGGGATGACCTGACACTCTTGTGATTCCTCTGGTGACCTGGCTGGGTCCCAGCTGCCTACCCGTTTCTGCTTGCTCCATTTCAGTATGTCTTACATCAGTGTCTCTCATCTCTTCCTGTCTCTTTCTCGTATCTTCTCAGTCTTAGTATCAACTCACTCATCATATCAACAAGATAACTTAGGGTCTAGTGTATGCCCTACACCTGCCCTGTAAGATCTTAGACACTCGCTGGGGAGACACACAGGAAAGAAACAAGTCAGCCATCATCATAGAAGCTGTGAAGGAAAGGGGCTGGCTGCTGTGAGCAGTGATGGCCATTGGTACTTTAGATAAGGTGGGGCTGTGGGGCCACGATTAAGTCAAGATGTCGAAAATGAGACATGAAAGCTCAGGAACTGGAGAGACGGCTCAGTCATTAAATTCACTCAACTGCTCCTGCAGAGAGCCTGGAGTCAGTTCTCAGCACCTAGATGTGGTTCACCACCATCCGTAACTCCAGCTCCAGAGCTGATGCCCCTTTCTGACCTCCAAGGACACTGCACGCATGTGGTACCTGTAAGTACATGTAGGCAAAACACCCACCCATACACATAAAACAAAAATGAGAAACCAGCCATAAGAAAAGAGGAAGGGTCATGCTTTTCAGACCGTGGACACAGCCTGAGAACAGGGGAGAACTCAGTGGGTTTGAGAGGTAAACAAGTCTCCTCTCAGCCTCCCTATCTTCCAGACTCTCCGTCACCTAGGTGTCAGTCACTTGCTGGTCACCTGCTCACACTGATGAACATGCCCCTGCTGCCATGAGTTCTCTGGGTTCCCCTCGTCAGACACACAGTTGCACATTGTCTTTTGTGGTCCAGCTGTGTGGAAGATCTTCCTGGGACTTGAACTTCACACTTCACTTTGGGAAGGGCATCTGCCTGGGTTCTCCTTCCAGAGGTGCTGAAGAAATGCTTTCTCCACAGTTGCCGGCGCATCCATCGCTGTCGGTCACCTGTGGCGGGTAGTCCATGCAGTGCCGGCTAGGATTACAGTCAGTGTTGCTGCTTCGAAACGAACAAGCCGCAGACAGACAAACTCCAACTCGATGGTTCACCCACCCAGCATGCCTCAGTACCGTCGAGGTCCTCAGAACTAAAACAAATTGAAGAAACTGTCCCAGTGCAGAGAAGGCTGAGGAGACAAGATGGCAGATGTCATGTGATGTCCTAAAACAGTAAAATGGCAGGAGGTTAAAAAGTAGAGAAGGCTAAGTAAATGGTGAGGTGTAGTAAGTAGTGGGTGCCCCCGTGCTGGTGACTCAGTTGTAGCAGTGGTACTACAGCAGAGGAGGGTGATGACACCATAGTGAAGCCATGAAGGAGGGCTGTGCTAGTTCTGCAACTTCTCTGTAAATCCCAAACTACCCTAAGATAATTTTTGTTGGTTTGTTTCTTCCTGACCGGGTCTGACTGGATAGCCCAGTTGGTCTACAATTTATTACATGCATGAGGCTGGCCTGGAACTCACAGAGATCTGCCTGCCTCAGCCTCATGAGCACTGGTGTGTGCCACCAACCCCAGCCTTAAGATACTTTTTAAAAGATTTTTTATTGCCGGGCGGTGGTGGCACACGCCTTTAATCCCAGCACTCGGGAGGCAGAGCCAGGCGGATCTCTGTGAGTTCGAGGCCAGCCTGGGCTACCAAGTGAGTTCCAGGAAAAGGCGCAAAGCTACACAGAGAAACCCTGTCTCGAAAAACAAAAACAAAAACAAAAACGATTTTTTATTGGCATATATGAGTTATATATGCCGGTATCTATGAATGGGCTTCACTATGGCATTACCACACATGTATATAATGTAGCTTAATCGTATTCATGCCTCATAACCTTCTCTTGTCTCCTGCTGACTGTCTTAGCCTCTCCTCAACTAGCCACCTACTACTTTCATGTCATTCATTCAATTTTGGTTACCCAATAAGTTTCATTAGTGTTGCTTACAGGAGCATGGGTAAGAGGTCATATACAGGAGCATGGGAATTATACCAGTGTCTGCACTACTTGAATAAAATGTCTCTCCCTCCCCCAGCAACCACTGACTACCTACAGAGACTCGGGGAGGAGTGGGGCCTCATGAGCCCCTTGCCTTAGCAGCTGTTATCAGCAATTAAAGATATTTTATTAAGACTAAATGTAAGTAAAAAATATTCATAAGGCATGGTCCTTTATAAAGCTTATGTTTTAGCAGAGACTACACAATCAAAATAAATATAATACAGCCTGATAAAGGCAATAACAAGACTGTATAAGTTAAGTATAAAAGCAGCCCAAGGGAAGGGCATGATTGCCTCAGATATAGAGAAGGAGTCACAGGGGAGGGCAATGCCTAGGCTGGGTTTCAAAGGATTAATAGGAGCTTGAAGAATGTAGCGGGTAAGCCTAGAAAAGACTAACTCAGACTTAGGACATGACAGTTGAAAAGTCATGAAGACGTCTTATGCAATTCGGTATTCAAAGAAGGAAGAAAGAAAAGAGAAGAGTCCTGGGAACTGAACTCAGGCCCTCAGGTTTGGTGGCAAATAACCTCTGAACCATCTCGCCGGCCCCTCTCCTATATACTTTAAATCCTCTCTAGGTTGCTTCTAATACCAAATATAGTGAGAGAAATGATTTTCATGCTGTGTAGAAAACCATGACAAGGAAAACCCTTGTGTATACATAGACACACACACACACACACACACACACACACACACACACACACACACACACACACACCCCATAATTAAAAATGAGAAATCCTTTTTAAAAACAAAAAAGGATGAAAGAGAGGAGAGGAAAGGGAAAAGGAAGGAGCCTGTAATCCCCAGAATTGACCCTGATCAGATGGGAACCAACTGTGTTCGGCGCAGTCTAATGAGGACCTTGAGCCCCTGGGACTCTTTCCCCTTATTTCCCTGTCAGTACATCATGAAAAGTCCCTGCATCCTAAATTTGTGTGACAGTGTCTGCCACAGCTCAAGGGATCCCTGATTTGGTGAGGATTAGTTCAAATAAGCCTACTCACCTGGATTAAGTTGTGGGCCACTGGAGAAATGCTTGGGACAGAGATGGGATGGCCCAGGCAGGGAAAACATGGTGTCATCTCTATCTCCAAGGCAGTGTGGGCTCTGAAGAGCCAGGCTTTGGTGAGCAGGAAGGAACATGGGAGGGCTCTGGAGATGTATCTGATCCACCCTTAGCCTCCCGAGCCCTAATGGTTGCAGAGTTCATCTTCCCACTGTGATGCATGAGCGTCATTACACTCATTTCCAGTAGGGTATGGCTGCAGGATACAATGTTCTTTCTTGTTCTTTTCTTTTTATTAGTGCATATATATCTCTGGGTGTTCCTGTGTGCACATGTACAGGTCGAGGCTAGATAGGTCCTTCTCTATCACTCTCCACTTTATTTTTTGAGTCAAGGTGTCTCACTGTGCCAGGAGCTCACCAGTTCAGCTAGAATGGCTGGCCAGTGAGCCCTGTACATCCTCCTGTCTTGGCCTCCCTAGTGCTGGGATTCCAGGGGCACACACCATCATGCCTAGATTGTTACGTGGGTGCTAGGGAACTCAAGAAGGCTGAAGTCACGTCTCCCTGCTTGCGTGGCAAGCACTTCACCACAGAGCCATCTTTTTTCCTTTTTTTTTTTTTGGTTTTTCAAGACAGGGTTTCTCTGTGTAGCTTTGCGCCTTTCCTGGATCTCGCTCTGTAGACCAGGCTGGCCTCGAACTCACAGAGATCCGCCTGGCTCTGCCTCCCCAGTGCTGGGATTAAAGGCGTGCGCCACCACCGCCCGGCTTTTCCTTTCTTTTTTAATAACATGAATTAATTAATGGTATAAGATTATGAGTTTCCTCTCGGCATTATCGTATATGTATATACTTCGATCATTTCACTCCCATCACAGTTACTAATCTCTATGCAGCTTTCCAGAAATCGATTCTATGACTCTATAGCTGGATGAATTTGGATATATATTGAGGTATGTATGTGGGTTAGTATACAGTGTTCTGTCTCTTGATTTCTTTCCATTAATACATTGTGAGCAATCACTCCATCAGAGCTTGCTTTTACTAACACGTGTATGATATTCCACTTTATGGCTGCATTGGCAGCTATTCGGTCTTCTACTAATCCACTTTTAAGTTGCCCCCAGGCTGTGTAAGTACACACAGACTGTCTTTGAACATGTACCATTTTGTACATATGCAAATAGATACAGAGGATAATTTCCTAAATGTGAGTGGCTAGAATAATGGGAAAACGGATTGGTGGTAACATCGGCTACAGCGAAGTATGCGTATGTCTCTTTCTGTATAGGTTCATGTACCCACACACAGTTGCCTGCCCTGTCTGCTGGAGTTTGGTTTTTAAACATAATTTCTTTAATTATTTCTTTCCCATGGTGCAACTGGTTTTGGCCTTTGGTGTTTTCAGTTTGAAAAACAAACAAATGATGGAAAGCCGTCCTTGGGCATGTGCTTGCACTAAAGCCTGCGTCTACTGGAGCAGAGGATTTCTTCATCTTTCCCGAAGCAGTTGCTGCTGTCAGCATGCTGGGACCCATGGCTTGGTTACTTTTTCCAGAGCTCGATGACGCTAAGGGGAACGGCCCCAGCGCTGAAAGAGTTGGCAACTCTGAGTATTTACAAAGCCGCCTTGCCCGAGATGTTGAGGCACTTGATGACATTGTTTCACTGTCCTCTTGGTGTTCCCCCCAAAGTACCGTCGATCATAGCCAGGTGGTGCACAAAAATGAGAGCTCAGCCTCCATCCAGATGATCTCAAAGGTAAAGGAGAAAGCAGCACCCAGCCAGTCCAGGGCTCACACTGATGCCATCCTTTGGTTCCGCAAGCGTTTCCCTTCCGATGGACACGTTTCCAGTGAATGGTCATCTGTGCATATGTAAGCAGCAAACAGAAAAGATGGTGGTCTGTGGATGTACCAGGCAGATCAGATGGTGGAGAGGACAATGCCCCTGAGTGTACAAGGATTTGTCCTCAAGCCTCTGGGCCACTGGATTCTCTCCAGTTGGAGTCTTGCTAGTTTTGACTATCAGAGAAAATGGATCAATATGGCAAAAGAGTCCCAGTGACCCAGTTAAAAGGGAAAGGAAGAAGGAGAGGAGGAACAGAAAGGTAGGGGGAAGACATTAAAAGGAAAGAAAAATTTAAAAAAAAAAACTTAATTCAGAATTCATGTAGCCTTCCAGTGCCAAACAATACCTTATGGATAGAAAACTCAGCCTTATGTATAATGTTTGATTCTACCTTAAAGGATGTTGTTTTAGTACCTCCTCTCTCTGTCTGTCTCTGTCTCCCCTGAGCCTGTGTGTGTGTGTGTGTGTGTGTGTGTGTGTGTGTGTGTGTGTGTGTGTGTATTTGCTTGTGTCCATAAACATGCATGAGCAGCCCCAAGGGGCAACATTGGTTTCACCCTCTAATGTCCCCCACATTATTGCCTTGAAACAGAGTCTCTCACCATGTAAGAAGCCAATGATGCTGACTGGTCAGTGAGCTCCTGAGATCGCCTCATCTCTGTCCCCCATTGCTGGGCTTACTGGCAGGTGCAACCACGCCTAGCTTTTTACACGGGGGTTCAAGTTCAGCCCCTCATGCTTATACAGGGGGCGTTCTTACCCACTGAGCCATCTTCCTAGCCCTTGATACTCATCTTACCTTATTTCTTCCCACTGTTTCCAGTGGCCCAGAAATTATACCCTAGTATCCTACACCAACCACACATGGAAGAATTTCAGCCTTGGGGCAAGGATGTCAGTGGCAACAATGTTAGCCAACATAATCTCATATTTCAGATATAGAATCCAAGGCACAGCAAAGCTATATTTATTGGATGACAAAGACTCCATGTTAGGCACACATATCTCAGGCTGCTTCTGGGAGACCAGGAAGGACCAGCCAACAGTTGAGCTTTTTGGCAAATTGTTAGACGAATAACACTGACCATCAGAAGACAAATGTCCCTGGAGTCCTGCCACTCCATCTAACCATGCCACATTCACTCCCACTCTGCAGCTTGAGAAGTTCTTTGTTCATATGCACATCAAATCCTAACCAGGGCCCCGAGCAGTATCATTTTACAGGCAGGAGCCCAGGCTCTGGAGTGAGACTACTTGGGATAACTCTGCCACTGACCATATGCAACCTCATTCCCTCATCTGGAATATGGGAATATGAATAGTATCTATGGCATGGAGATGTTGAGGTAAATCAATTTGATTTCAATATTAAGTAGCAATGCCTAGCAAGCACTAGAAAACTCCAAGCAGCAGCTGTTAGAATTTTCCGTTTTCACTTCTGATATTTTAGAGATTTATTTTATTTCTAATTATACATTTACATGGGAGGAGTGGATATATATATATATATATATATATATATATATATATATATATATATATATATATACACACACATGTGAGTGCAGGTACCTACCTATACAGTCTAGAAGATGATATCCAGTCTCCTGGAGCTGGGGTTACAAGCTGTTGTGAACTACCAAATGGAGGTTCTGGAAACTGAACCCAGGTCCTCTCTAAGAGCAATACAAATTCTTAACAGCTCTCTCTCCAACCCTGATTTCTGGTTTTTAGAATACATCCTAATCAAGTACTGCAGAACTGTCTGCTAGGTCCCAATCTTTACTGAGCTGACTACCCACCCTGTGTGGAACTGCTCCTTCTACATCCCTGGGGATGCCTCTACTGTGAGAATGCAAGCTGCATCCTTTGGTCCCTTCCTCTCTCGGACCCTTGCAGGGCAGCCTCTTGCAAGCTTTGTTGCAGTCTTGACCCTTTCAGGCTACCGATCTCAAGCTTTGGGAATAGAAGGAAGAGGGGTACACAAGAGACAGGTATCCCTTGGGGTGCTTGAGACTAAGGTATTGTTGCCTGAGTATTGCTGCTTCTCAGAGTACTGGCAAGAGAATGCTCTGTGTCTTAAAAGCCGATGATGGAGTGTTCTTTGTACTTTAAATGTGCGCGCGCACACACACACACACACACACACACACACACACACGCACACGCACATGCACATGTGTGTATAAATGCAGGTACACATGTTCATAGGAGCCAGAGGTCAACCTCAGGTAACTTCCTCGAACCACTCTCCACCTTGGTTTTTGAGACACGGTCTCCACCTGAATCTGAGGCTCATCCATTTGACTTGACTGACTGGCCAATGAGCGTCTTGGTTCCACCTGTCTCCACCCGCCAGCACTAGAGTTACAGATGTGAGCCTTCATGCCTGGTTTTAACTGGCTTTTCATGGGAATCCAAACTCAGGTACCCATGCATGCATAGCCGACACTTTACTGACAGTGCTGCCCTACTCACACTTTACACGTGTTTTTTAAATTTTTTCACAGTGCTAATCTCTAGCGTAGTGAACTTTTGTGT